>NC_137465.1:175002939-175578143 GCF_964235325.1 Thermobia domestica | reverse complement strand
AATTAAATCATTCCGGTTTTAAAGTTGATCACTATAAACAACATAACGGTAATAGATAGCGAAACGTTGTTTCCTGCAATGATTAAGCGTCCCAAGAATACGTTTCATCTTTATCCTTAACTCTTTTCTGACATCAATGATAGAAACCCACTATATATCCTGTTTTCAATATTGTTTTACATAAAGCAAAAACGGTGAGAGATAAAGAGAAGCTGTTCTCTTGGGGGGAAGGGGAAATCAATTTAGCGTTCTAAGAATATATACTATTTTCTCTCTTAACCCTCTGTTCAAAACTGGGAAATCGATAAAATTAGCAACTTTCAATTTTAACTTTGATCTCTATAGAGTAAAAACGACAATAGATAGCGAGAAGCGAGTTTCTCTAATCAATTAAGCTTCATAAGAATCTCCAATCTACTCTCTCTATTAAAACCGGTACAAATTTTCTGGAACTTCCGGTTTCAATATTGAGGAAATATTATTATTTACGTAGTGTTCTTGAGACTGCTACTTCATATTTTCTGTGATTCTCTCGCGCTTACACTCTGATATGTTCCCCCTTGCAGTTATATTTCAGCGTACTGTTTTCATACACAATGTCAGCATGCACTGACTTGGCACACCTCCCAAACGACTTACTAGGACCATCTGAAAAGGAAGCTTTTTTTTTAACGAAACTGGAGAGTTAATGGTATAATCAGATCCTTAGATAATGCATTTTTGTGTCAAACTACGTTATTTCTGAGTTGTAAACTAGTTATAATGACAAGAAGTCAGTTAACACATGAAGAGTCCCCGAAAGTAGTAGTAAGTTAAAACGCAAATACTGGAAATGTCGACTAATTACAGGCCGACGTCGTAAGTGATTGTATTTTCATATTTAAAGTGTGTGTTTGAATAAGCTCTTCCCACATTTATGATTTGGTTATCCTTTCAAAGGAATGGCACTCACTCACACACAACGAAAGAAATGACAAATTTTAGTAAGAAAAGAGAGAAAGGGATAGAATGATACTGGTTTCAATTACATTAACGCACTTGAGGTTCTCCGTGTGTATGACGGTGTTTCGTGGTTTCCGGATTACACTAGACCTGACCTGACCGAGTCACTTGGATATATTCATATTCCTGACCGGTATATTCAGGTCACTTGGATCACCAAGTTCATGAAATGTTCCATCACTGCATTCCAAGATCTGACACAGTCCTCATTTCTGATCTAGTGATTTAGTGGTTGAGCGCTTACCTCTGGTGCGGAAGATTCCTGATTCGATCTCCGCCAAGTAAGTTTGTGATGAACAACATCGTGCTCGTGGGTTTTCTCGGAGTACCTCCGTTTCCTCTCAGTTTCTCATCCCATCAATTCTTCCTTCATCATTCACTTGCCTTAATCATCGTCTACCTTAGCTTAACCGACATAATCGTGAGACGTAAAATTCAAACATTACATTTCATTTCCACTGATCTAGTGAATAGCAAGGGTGCTTTCGGTGCCTGAGGCCCGAGGTTTGTTTCTCGATGGGATAGTGGTTGAGATTACACTTTAAACTGTAGGTCTATTCTATGCAGCCTTCTGTTGAAATCAATTAATCAAATTCCCATAGCACATATATAGACATATGGAAAAGTTTTTATTCTGTCTCCCTCCTCTCCTCACTCACTATATATATATATATATATATATATATATATATATATATATATATATATATATATATATATATATGCCTATATAATCTTGTCTCTAAAGAAGATATATTAAAAGACCTATCTTCTGTTTCGACTCTCTTACATGTATCAACACGGAGAATCAAATACGGAACCATCGTGCCCAAAATGCACACTTGATAGCCGCTTAGCTACACGTTGATTCGAATGTTAAACTATACATAATAATTTGTTTAAATTGAGATTCCTTTATAATATTATCCTTTATAATATTTAGTGCCAAAATCTACCCATAGGCAACACTGAAAAATTATATTTTCTGGCTGTAATTTCGTTCTGGGTTTTTAACAATCGTTCCAGCCTTGTTAAAGGACAAGTTGATAACTACTTAGGAAACCTCATTATTTTATTGTCGTGTTTGTTGTCATTTCGCAAACGAGAACAACGACCATCAGCATGTCAAAATATACACGAGATGCCTCATCCTTGGAGAAACAATAGTCGTGCTCTCCCCCCCCCCCATCTCTGTCTCTCTCGCACACACACAAGCATATATGCAGACTGTGGATTGAAGTATGTTTGGTTCCACGCCAACATCTCAGCTTTATTACCCTTTTACAAAGCTGAGAGAGCTTCTCGATCGAAGATGCAGAAAAACGGAGTTTGTGTCTTGTAGTCAGAAAGAGAAGGGGATGACTTGAAAATTCCTTGACCAATACTAATTTCAGCTTTCTTCTCAGTTGTTAAACATCGGAAAAACTTCCTTAATAAAGTACTCTGAATAATAAAACTAATTGATACTAAATAATTATAATGAAATAATTTTGAAAACATTTTGAGTTTTAAGGAGCAGAGCAAAAGGAGTGCTGAATAATGCTGGTGATCGATATCCTCATTGACTATTCCATTATTAATACAATAAATTACCAGTTTTATATGCCCATGAAGTTTAAAGATTCATCGGTACAGCTGCATTAACATATCTGTCATTTACATTAACCCTTTGCGTTCCAGTGGCATCAATGTGGATGTCATAAAATACTCCGTTGCAAAATACCACTGACATTCACGGGGATGTCATGAAAACATTCTTTATTAAGGTCCTATTAATCCTGGAGCTGATGAAATTTTTTTACTGGAAGCAAGGCTTGAGTTACTTCTATTATTTCTCCTTAGGTGACAGCACCTTATTAAAAGGAAATAAAAAAATGCCTCAATAGATAGTAGGCTTAAGGACGCATTCAATTACGACACACATGTGTTTGTTGTGACAATAAACAATTGGCAACTTCTACATTGTATTTCGACGTCGGAAAAAAGAAAAAATGATAAAACTTTGTCTTTGATCTCCGGCCAGTGTTGCCAACCTGAAGCAACATAAAATCCCTTCAGACATATCAAAATTTCCCTTTTTCAGTCGAAATGTTCCAAAATGCAAATATACGTTTCTTAACCTGTAATATGAATGTTCTTCTCGCACGTGCACAATAACTATGTGCTATATAACGACCTAGACAGTCTTTTAATAGTGAATGAAAACCTGCTATTACATTGATTGATTGATTGATTTTGAGTTTTACGTCCCGTTCAGCAGCGAGGCTATACGAGACGTGGACCTACTGATTAACGTGGAATCCGAACCATATGAGCTCCCGCCGGGAATCGAACCCGGGTCACCCACGCCAAAGGCGCGCATGCTAACTGCTTAGCCACGAAGGAGCTCTCCTGGTATTACAGAACGCATATAAAAAATCCAAGCTGGAACGCAAGGGGTTAAAGTATTATATCAATAAAAATTAATATGTGGTATATAATTTAAAAAAAAAAAACGCTTTCCTTAAAAGCAAAAGAAGCCATGCTAAAAGTAATAAATAATTCTTTTCTAGTAAAATTACTTTATAAAATCTGTTTATCCATAACTAAACAGAAAAGCATAGGGAGCGCTCTCATATGTTATTAATTGATTCTAATGAGGGTGCTCCACATGCTTTTGTTTTTAGTCATGCATGAATAGTTTTCTTTTGAAAGTGGTGCTTAAAAAGTAATAAATAATTCTGGTTTTAAGAAAATTACTTTTAAGAATCTGTTTATGCATGGCTAAAAAGAAGAGCATGGGGAGCGCACTCATATTATTAACTGACTGTACAATGAGTATGCTCCCCATGTTTTTCTTTTTAGTAATATATAAACAGTTTTTCTTTAAAAGCGGTTTTCTTAAACCATTGTTGTTACTTTTCATTTCATTTTCTTTGTAAGGAAACAAATTTTTGTAATAGATTTTATTTTATTTTTTCACTATATAGTAGGAGTTATTTTACTTAACGAAGAAAGCAGTTTTAAAAAAAATGTAATAAGATGTTTTCACGTTTAATCAGTTCTTGAAATTAGTACTTTTCTTAATCTGAAAAGTAATTTACGAATATCCCCTGTATATTATACTGTACAGGCGAAGCTCAGAGCATTTTGGTTGCATAACAGAATAGGATATATATATATATATATATATATATATATATATATATATATATATATATATATATATATATATATAGGGATGACCAAAATTTTCCGGAATCCGGATTCCGGAAATTTTGTTTTCCAGAATCGGAAAATTTACTTTCTGGAATTCGGAAAAAATCCGGAATTTAGAAAAAATCGGAATTTTTCCGAAATCCGGAATTTTTCCGATTTTACTTTCCGGATTCCGGAAAGTAAAAATTCTGGAATTGGCCATCCCTAGCTAGTAGCTGTTAAAAGAAAAACACAATAATGAATATATATGTACTGTATTAGTTTCTTGTAGTTGGATATGTCTTTATCACTTACGTAGACAATTGCTACTGCACTTGTTTACTGCTTTATGAGGAAGGTCTTATTTTCACACACAAAAAAGTCGCCGGTATGTCTCAAACATTATCGCGTTCCCACCTGCAACTGCTCCAAAGCACTGCAAACTATTTTTTAACCAGACGAAAGGCAGTGAAGGAAAAAAAATCGCAACAAATATTCTAATAACATTCGCTTATTGTCAACATACCTATGTACAGTAAATACAAATTTATAATTTTTGACTTTACGAAGTATACAATGTAATTGTTCAATAATTAACATAAGCAGGCATTCATTAATTTATATTAATATAATAATTAATAAAACTAATAAGCGTGTGATTGATGATTCAGTGGTAGAGTTTTCATCTATGGTATTCTAACCCAGGACATGTGGGTTTTCGATGGCTAATTTTGTGTTCGAAAATTTTCCCGGTGGTACTCTTGGTTCCCTTTCTTATATTTGTTCCATCATCACTCATTAATGAATTTAGTTTATCAAAACTCTATAGCCATATATTCATTCTGTCCGTCAGTGAAACAAACAGTCTCAAGAACTATCTGATAGATTACCATCAATTTTGGCCATGATGTACAGAGTCAATAGTTAAGAATCGAGTTCCCTGATGAATGTAATATTCAAACCGGAAGCGGTACAAATCAACCATTTCCGGTTTTAATGTTAATCATTATATAGTAAATATGGTAATAGATAGCGAGAAGCGGTTTCCAGTAATCGACATATATAACATTCATGTAGATAGAATGTTATCCAATTTGTGCATCTGCTGAAAACAATGAGCTTAGGTATTTAGAGAGCATTTTCCGCTTTAGAAAATGTGTGCTTGGTAAAGAATGTAGAGAATTAGCTGAGTCAGGCACGTAGCTAGAATATGGTAATAGGAAGGGGGGGTCTGTCACGAAATACTGTGGTTATTTACCAGGGGCTCAATCATTCTAAACTATTTTATTGGCAACATATATTGGTTCGTTTAGCCAAGATTTCTAATGGGGAGGATGATATGAAATACTGTCGTTACACACCAGAGGCTCGATCAATCTAAATATTTTACTGACAACATATCCATATTGTATGGTTAGGACAATAAAATGAGGATATGTTAGTAAGTATTTTAATAAGAAGCTATGAAGAAATCTCGAGTAAAAGAATATAAAAAAGTATTGAAAAAGATATAGTCTTCCGAGGTCATTCGAACGGTGTCGAGAATTTAGCGTCTAGGAAATTTGCGCCCTACCTCAAGAACAGGGAAAATTGCGCATGCGGTGTATCTCCACCGGGAAGATTGAGCCCTGCGAAATAAAAGAACCTATTCAAGCTTACGCATTTGCTCGGAGGGGCTGACATTACAGCATAAACAATCCTCCTCCCACAACCATGCCATTTGTGATTTATTTTCATTGTGGCTATATAAGGGGAGAATAAACTTCAATATAAGCCAAAAGAACACAACGGATCAACGCAATCACTGCTTCTTCCAGAGATGATTTTGGGGGAACACTGGCCTCCCCAGAGCTCTCAGAGTGCCCCCTCGGAGGAGACCAAAATAATACGTCTATAATATAATAATAAATAGAATAGTACCAGCAGTGACTCCTTCCGGAATACTAAGTGCGCCCCCCGGAATATTTTTTCTGAAAGAACGATTGAACGCAATTGTGTGTTTGAAGTGTAATTCCAGCAAGTAAACACACTGTACATAGTTTTCTTGATAATATTACTGACCTGATTTTACATTCACTTTACATTTTCTTTTCTATATTTTGTGTCCTGAAAAGCCAAACAACTCGCAAGGATTGTGAACAGAGATATCTGGGTAGAGGCAAACAGCCTTTTGTAGATTAAATTATACTCTTTGATTATATTAATAAATAATTGTATATCAGTCATTTCTACTTTTATTGTAAATTTTGTAGTATAATGAAAAATTGTATTTGTATGGATTGCCCTTTAGTGAACTAAAATTGTATTTTTTTCATTTGTTCGGAATATTATAAGGATGGAGTAACTCACTGAGACGATGAGAGGCAAGCCTAGTTCAAGTGTGAGTAGAAGTTACTTTACACAATACAAAAATAAGTTGAATTGTAGGGCGCTAACATCCCAGTGCAAATATATAGCCGGCGCATTTTCCCCTCTTTTTGGGGTAGGGCGCAAACATCCCAGTGCAAATATATTGCGAGCGCATTTTTCCCTATTTTTGTGGTAGGGCGCAAATTTCCCGGGCGCAAAATTCTCTCATTCAAAGAAAATATAATGTCCGTGAAGTTGACAAGCCACTTATGTCAGACCCCAATTTCGACTTTAAACGTCGCTAGTGCTACGTTAGTGTTCGATAGTGACGCAAATCGTTAGTACTCCACAGACAACGTGTGCTTTTTAAATAATGGATATAAGTCTTCTAACTGCTTGCCAACACACCCACTTCTAAGAATCATCTCAAAAATGAGGTTAATCGTTAGAGCAAGTAAGTGCTCATTAGTGCCATTAACATTAACGTTAATGCCTCCATCGTACGGCCGTTTGAGTAATAATAACACCACGCTCTTTGCTAGAGTCTCAATGCGTCCCTATATTCTCGCGAACATAATGCGCAATGTGGATATCCCTTGACGTGCCCAAGTTAGTTACTTTTTTTTCAACTATTGTTTATCTGTTGTTGTTTATTGTTTATTGCTAGTCTGCAGAGTAGTCCTTACGTTAATATGCCATTGTCCTTGATAATCATTGCGTATTTACAAGCAATTTGTTATTACTGTTAGAAGATATAAAAAAAACAACAGATAAAATCTACTACTTAACGGTTCATATTTTTCTTTTACAGTACATAAACGATTAATAATAATAATAATAATAATAATAATAATAATAATAATAATAATAATAATAATAATAATAATAATAATAATAATAATAATAATAATAAGACTATTCCAGCATAAAAGTTATCAATTGCATCACACTGGCAACAAGAGACGCATATTTTAACTTCATAAAAATTCGTTTCTCACGATTTTCTGGAAAACTACGTATGATAACATCTTCATTATGTCAAGTTGTTTATCTCAGTCTGATATATGTCTTACCCCTGGACAATATCACAGTAAAACGAAAATTAAATATTAGGAGTACATCGTACTTTTGGACTACATCTCATTAACCATGGGAAGATTGAGTAGTGTATACTTTAGGATGTAAGTTTCAGCTTAACTTGCATCATACATTCTTGGGATTACAAAAAGGAAATTTGTTCGTTTTCATTTGAACAAAATTCTTAGGATTACAAAAAGAAAAAATAATTTTGCGAATTCCGGAAATTTTCCGAAATCCGGAATTTTTCTGAAATCCGGATTTTTTCAAATTCCGGAATTTTTCCGAAATCCGGAATTTTCTGATTTTACTTTCCGGATTCCGGAAAGTAAAAATTCCGGATTTGGCCATCCCTAATATATATATATATATATATATATATATATATATATATTATATATATATATATATATATATATATATATATATATATATATATATATATATGTAGTTGGTAGTAGAGAGCAATATCAGTAACTTGATTGATATTAATGAAACATATAAAAGTAACATAGGAGCATTGAATATGTCACCTGAAATACATCGCTGTGCAAAATATAATTTTGTGGGGGTGCACAGCGATGTATGGGTTACATGCGTAGGATCGAAACTGCGTAGCATCGAAACTGCGTACGATCGAAACTGCGTACGATCGAAACTGCGTACGATCGAAACTAAAACCGGCGTAGGATCGAAAACAGATAAGGTCTTATGATCGAACAATAAAAAAACAATTATTTTATAATCACAGAATATTAAGTAATAGTATTTTTTTGAAGTTATATAGGGAAAAATCGGAGTAGGATCAAAATTGTATACGACCGAAACTGCGTAGCGTCGAAACTGCGTAGGATCGAAACTGCGTACGGTCGAAACTGCGTACGATCGAAACTGCGTACGATCGAAACTGCGTAGCGTCGAAACTGCGTAGGATCGAAACTGCGTACGATCGAAAGTGCATAGATACGAAACTGAGAAATAAAATAGTGACAAATATAATTAAATAATCATACAGGGGTGTACCCAGGAAGTTTTTCTTGGGGGACTATGACTTATTCAGGAGGACCAAAAAAGCTAAGTCTTGTCTCAGCAGGGAGAAAGGAGAATCCTCCCCCCAAAAGCCACTACTTCTGATCAAGTTGGCAAATTCCTTGTTCAGAAGATTGCCGTTAAGTTCAATTGACTTAGCTTAACATTTTCTTAGTTACCTAGTTGCTGTGAATTGTCACTTCTTTTATAGACTTTGCAGGTGGCACAATCGAAGGTTCATGTAATTAGTTCAAGTTTTTGCTAGTTTGGGCTTCGTCCCAAATTTACTAACTTCCAGGGTTGTTTTGTTTAAAACAAAATATTTAAAACAAATGATTAAAACTTTTTTTAACAATTGATTTTGTTTAAAACAAATTTTGTTTATGTTTTAAACATTTTGTTTTAAACGCGTTTATTTTGAAGACTTGTCTTAAACATATGTTTATTTGCATTTTATTTTATGTTCGTAAAAAAAAGAAATCTTCCAGAGCAAGAGAACTGTCCAAAAGTGCTCCCCAATCAGAAGACTATTTTCTTCCCATGTGAATGGTTTGATTTCTCGTGGCTACAGCAGGTCAATGTGGTGATCTACAATTTATTTTGTCTCTTTTCCCCCTTATTTTTAACGTATATTGTATTGTTTAAATGCTTCTCAGTTAACTTGCGAGAAAGTGTCGTAGTCGAAGGTTGGACTACTTATAGAACTGATATTAAAAAATAAATAAAATAATTATCACGGAAACAAACTGTTGTGTTGTATTCATTGCGATGTTGAGGTTCTGAAATTAAAATATCGCAAGCATTCGTTTGTACAGTACATGTTAGTTCTGTCTCCGTACAACATGGAATCGTTTAACATGGATTATGCGTGAAGAAAAGAAGGACATGATTTGATACAAATTTATTAGAGTAACTCAAACTCAATCAGGTAAGTAAACGATCAAACGAGTTTGTCACAAAACGTGTAAGAAAGAAATGGGTGGTTTAGTTCCAAGAACGAAAATCATTATAAAAAATGCAATGCTTGGTAAAAATGGAAATCCAAACAAATGGTAAAAATGTTGATCCGAAAATTGCTTCTGATGAATCTAACGTCAGTGGTGTGGCTGAGATGCAACTGGAAACTTCAGGTAACAACTAATTTTGTATCAACAATATCTTTTTCATTATATTATGAAAATTTTATTTCGTACCTCTTCCCCACCACAGTTCTAAATTTTCTTTGAAACTTTACAACTTGGCATAGCTTGTATGAAGAGACCAGGTGAGAAACGCAAGGTATGGCAGTCGATCACGTAACTAACCAAGTGTGATACTTATTATAACGTTAGTGCTGAACGTCAAGGTCTGGGACAATTTGATCTCAATTTGTTTGTTTGTATGTATGTACCACGCTACAGGGTGCAATATTCAGTCTTTTAACATTAATTTTTGAGGATAGAGACACGAGGCGTCGGAATTTGCTGTATAGATTTTGACTGCGATCCCACGTAAAATTTCAAAATTAGTGGGTCAGATCCCACTTTAAACAAAAAGCCCTGTCTAATATAGCCTTGCTACTGATGCAAGATGTAATCAATCAAACTAAACAAACTAATTTTATATGTTTCGAACAAACTTGGGTTGCAGGATAAATTTGGCTTCAACTCAACATTTAGAGCACAAGGGACCCAAGTTCATTTTCAGAAAGGTTCACTTTTGCTCAGCAAACGTAATATCTTCGTAGCATAGGGTATGAAATAAATGAAACAAAAACCACGGGAAAGCGTGTGGACTAGAGTTTCATAGGACAACCGCTAGACAAGGGCGTTGACGGAATGGGGAGGAGAGCTAATTTTCCCTTCCCCCGCCTTGCTCATACATTTAAGATATTAACATTGTACTTGTATTGTGTATGTTGCAGCGTTGGAATGATTAACAAGTCAAGCTCCGAATGTCATAGTCAATGATGCATAATTACGTTACATAAATGCAGAATGTGTCCAAAAGAATACATCGACGTAAAATGTCATATTTTCACAACCACGAATCCGAGATGAAAGAAAGAAAAACTACCTGAAAAAAAGGAATCTAGAATTTTGTATGATTGCCGCTAGATAGGGGCGTTCGTTTAGAAATCATCCGTCTTCTACCCTGAATTTCAGATTTTTGGGGCAGTAATGCAGATTTAGAAACATTTTGCTTAGCAAAGTCCAACATTTAAAAATTGAAGTCCTTGCACCGAATAAATACGGATTTTGATCATTGGCCGTAAGGAGCTATAGGCCTATATTGCTTTCTTGTATAATTTTTTTACCCAAGGATTTCAAAGGTGGCTCTACTTTCGAGTTTCGGGCCTGCTTAAAATTCAGGAAATTGGACCTAAGCAACTTCCCAGTTTTAATCATCTGTATGTTCTTCGTATTTATTCGGTGTAATTACCTCAGGCTTATTCTGTTGGACTTTGCTTATCAAAAGATTTCTAAAATTGTCTTACCGTCCCCAAAATCTGAAATGCAGGGTGCGGATGAGGGTGGTTGCCCTCGTGTTCCACTGACGCCCTTACTAGCGGCTGTCATATGAAACTATCCCACGCCTTTTCGCATGGTTTTAGTTACATTTGTTTTGGATTCTTGACTGCGAAGTATTATTTTTTGAAATAGAATTCATTTGCTGAGGAAAACTGAAGTTTATTGAAAATGGATTTGGATCTATTGTACTCTGAACGCCCCAAATATTACCTTTCGTCAATAAATTTTTGACTCAAAAAACAACCAATTACATAGACTTGCAGAAAATATAAAGTTAGCACAATATGAAGTGTGCTTCAAACATTACTTTTCGAAAACGTAGCCCTATTATTATAAAATAATTTTATTAGCACCAGTGTTATGAAGTAGTAATCAAATTTTGCAACAAAAATCTCACCCGCCTCCACGAAACGCTAGCTTAGCCCCTAAAGGCATAACTACAAAACTTTTAGAAGCGGTAACTCGAAATGATTTTCTTTATGGTTAAAATAACCGAACAACAGCATTTCTGGTAAAATTCTAGCCCTCATGTAACATGACACCATTTGCATTTGAAATTTCGAATACTAAGCACAGATGTTCGCCATGATGCTTGATAGCACCATCTGATGTGTCAGACCACTTCCAAGATTCATCATTCTCCCTCAACCCGTTGTCAACGCACAAGGATGGTGAGGACTTTTGTTTTGCCATGTATATTGATAGATTGTGTGAAACCTCTATAGTTGGTAAATTTTAAAATCTACCTTAAAAGCTTACTATATCCAAGAAAATACTTACTGTATGAGAGTCACTGGCAAGAGGGTGTAATAAAAGGGGTCGTTATATGAAATAAGTTGAAAATTACTAATCTATACGGAAATGTTCTGTACCCAACACTGTGTAGTCTTAAAGAGAATAAAATAAATGAAAAGATCGGTTGAAAGAGCAAAAAGTCTTAATAAATACGTGATTACACGATTTTGAAATATGTTTAAAATAATATTTTAAACTGTTCAAAATGTTTAAAACATGTACTTTTACTTTTTTGTGTGTTTTTTAAAACATCTTTAAAACATTTTAAACACTTTTTTCATGTTTTAAACACGCGTTTTGTTCTTTTTTTTAAAAAAAACTGTATTTTTTCCAACCCTGCTAACTTTTGACCAAGTTGGAAAATTAGAATGCGTTGCTGCCAATATTTACTTAAAAGACTTCCGTTTCTTTCAATTGACATTTGGATTAGCATTTTCTTACTTACCCAGTTGCTGTGATTTTCAATTTCTTTATGAACTTGGCAATTGGCAAAATTGAATGTTTATATAATCAGTTTAGTTTTAAGTAGGTGGGAATTTGTCGCCAGATACAAAATTTCTCATCCTACGGCCTCGCGCCTCATAAACCTACTAACATACCAAAATTCCTAGTTTTTATTCCGATTTCAATTACGGTACCTAAAATATGAGATTTTGTACATCCAAAAAGTCTATTTAAATTACACAGTTTTTTGTCTCTTTAAAGCTGCTAAAAATGGAAAATATTCACTTTTGGAAATTTTCTATATAGTCCCAGGAGGCTAAAAACTTTGCCAAATTTAATCCTTGTAGTTCTACTGGAAGTGCCTATACTGTAAAAAATCGTTGTATTATTTCAACGACATGCCTATGTGTTAGCACGATTGTGTTAAAATATAACACAAACAAGTGGTTAGAACAACTCACTCTCCGTTTGGAGTTCTGTGTCAAATGCCGCTAGTTGAAATGACACACAGCCTGTGTGTTAACACAAGTGTAGAATCTTCGGTGTTGTTTTCTGCGTGATTGCCATATATGTTGGGTATCTAATTATAAAGGCTTATGAACTGAAGCTACAGGCAAACACAGTAGAAAGAAATACTTAAACAATCCAAGTATACGCAAAATTTCAAAATACAAACCGCGCGATGTGTTTTCAATTGTTTTACAAAATGTTTCTGAAGAAACCCTAACAGCACAAGATGTGCTAGGCATGTACCATTTTGGTGTTCTAAATTCATCTCCCACATTTGATGCATTTATTGCTTCTTTTTCAAAGCGGTTGTGTACTAGAAGCAACAAACGCATCAACTTTATTAGATGGCAACTGGCGCCGATCATTTGAAAGTGAATATGGAAGAACTACAAAATAAAGTAAATAGACAGTCGTCATTTTGTAATAAAATTAGGTCTACATGGCGAGCAGATTTTATCCCGAACGGTTATCGTCGAATATACGCGGGTTAAAGGAGCACTCTGATTAGCCAAATTCAAAAGACCTTAAGAATTTATCCCTCTACAAGCGACGGTTTACGTGTTATAGGCTGCCAAAAACATGAAAAAAGGAATTTTAAAGGTCCATAGCTCCAAAACTATGGGACCTACCGCAGTAGGGTCAAGACTTAACTTAGGAACTAGTATGTGCCCTATCCAAAAATGCGTATGTCAGAATCCTGAGGTGCTTCCACAACAATTTTTAAAGAGGGAGTTTAACTACGGGCCTATGATATAAAGTATTCTCCAACTACCTCCATAAAAATTGTTGTGGACATCTTAGGTGAATTGAATTTTGGACATCTTAGGTGAACTTTGGACATCTTAGGTGAATTGAATTCTGTATGGAAATGGAAAACATTTCAGTTTTATTTAAATCTTGGAAAAGAAACATTCTCTGTGTGCAAGAGGTTAATCTATACACATGACGATACATCACTCCAAATGTTTTAAACATATTAACTGGCAGAGTATATAGTTATCCTGGGGGCAAGAAAACAAAGGGATTTTTACTGAAATTAAAAATCGTAGTATGGTGGTACGTACCATACGCATGAACTTACTTTGGAGGAGGGGTCCAAATTCAATGCGAAGATAAAGTATTTTCAGATTTGTCAATTTTCGAAGTTTATGTTTATAATTCCGTACCTATACGTCCGAGCGCAAGTGAACTACGTCAGTCAAACATCGGTCCTTACTGAACAAACTTGGGCACAGATCGTTGCAATTGCGTAATTAGGAGGCGCACCATAAATTCGTATTTAGGTTCTAAACATCGTGTGTGTGGGTTTTATCGGGGTTCTCCCGTTTCCTTCCACTTTTTTCATTCCACCATTTCATTCATTTCTCATCATCAGCGTCTATTTTAGCCTAACCGGCATAACCGTAGGACGTGAAACTAAAAGATTTCATTTCATTTCATTTTCGTATTAAGGTTCTAATCCTTGATTTTTCTCACTTTTATATTTACCATAATCTATTAATTTTTAATTACTAGCTTCGTTTATTCAATATCGACATGATACTTTCAGGATATATTAGTGGTGGGCTAAGGTTTATTTGAAGATAGTTGCATCTGTTTCTTAGCAGTATTTCCAGCCATAGAACTATTTATTTCCAGACTTTTTTTGGTAAAAATTTCCTTTTTTCCCTTCTAAAATTTGCTTCTTATTTCCTTCTCTTCTATTGGCTACATTGGAACGAACATACCAGATTCTGGAAGCCTCATCCTTGACTTACACAACGCACTATAAAAAGTTTCACTTGGATAATTGGGGACACTACAATTCCGGTCTTACAGTATACCATATTACATAATTTTAAGGATAATAGTGACTTTCTAGGAAAAATGATATACTTTTTAAAATTACATGCTTAATTTGAGAGATATCATCATGATACTAGCTGAATATATTATTGGTGGGCCAAAGATTACTTTAAAATTGTTTGCTTCTGAGTGGTAGCAATGTTGCCAGCTACAGAAAATGTTAATTGTAATTGTTTGTAAAAAATTTGGGAAGTTTATCCTTTCCCCCCTATTATTTCAGTGTCCTTGGCTATATTCAAACCAACGTACAACTGTCTGGAATCATTCTTGGCCTACAAAACGCACCATAGAGGAGCACGATTGAATAATTAGGGAAGACGGTGAACCACCATGTATGCTGATTTTTGCTTCTGACGCGTAAGAAGTGCCAAAATTTGATGTGTATTATGAGAGAGTTTTTTTCTTTCTCTCTTTGTATGGCAGCCAGCGACTTCAGGTTTTTACTGTACCTTGTCAACATACCAGAAAATTCTTTTTAGGTGACTTGAACCCCTGTGGCTTCGGTGTTCCCAGCTAGAAAAAATCATGAAATTCGGCTAGGGATTTTTTTTTTTTAAATTTCACTCCTACATTTTTTTCAATAATCCCTCCCGTTAGCAATACTGCAATCTAACTTACACCAAAAAATAGCCATGTCCCTCTTCTAAAATACAAGACGTAAACGATATCAATCGGGATAACAGTGTTTGGGCAATAAATCATTAACTGAAAGTCTACCAAAAACCCCAAAATCGATTTTGTCCCGAAAGGGTTAATGAGATATGCGCGCCAAAGATTTCGGGCTGTAATTTAACGTGATCCCCCCCCCCCAAAGTTTCTGGGCTGGTCCAGAGAATGAATGGCCTACATAGTACTGTCTACGGGCTGGATAGGCTACCAAATTTCAGCTTTCGTTCTCCCATAGTTAATGTGATATAGGCGCCGAAAATTTGGGGGCTAACTTCACCAGAGCCTCCCAACTTTCTGGGCTAGTCGAGATAAAGATCGATGGGCTAACAAATTTCATCTTTTGGGCCAATAAGGTGTGAAAATCAAAGTTTTGGGGCGTTAACTTAACGTGAGCCCTTAACTTTTTGGGCAAGTTGAGATAATGAGTGTACCAGGTACTAAACTTCATGGGCCTTCCAACCCATTATTATTTAGCATTTGGGGCACTCAAGGAACACAGATACAGGGTCTCCAAATGTGAAAATGAAAATGCAATCTTTAAGTTTTATGTCCGACTGTCATCCTGGGTAGACTAAAGGAGACGCAGATGATGAGAATAAATGGAATGGTGAAATGAAAGAGTTGTGGGAAAGGGAAACTCCAAGAAAACCCTCACACACGGTGTTTGTTCACCACAAACCCCACTTTGCGCAAGTTGGTATAGAACCAGGGCCCCGCAGCATGTGTGAACCCTCTGCCACTAAGCCACTGCGGCCCGGAAGTCCTCGAGACGAGACACATAGGCGTATACCTAACGTGTAATTTGTTCGTAGCGGGAATTTCTGTTATGGTATAGTTAATTACATACAATGAAAAACCGAAAATGTGATGTGGACAATCGCGAACAAGCAATAAACAATCTGCGTGATTTGTTTTAGATTTCGGAAAATAGGTTCTGCCAGATTTACGCTTATCGACTGTAATCGTTTATTTATTTATTTATTTATTTGGGAGGGAAGCAAAGTATAATACATTTCAGTCATTACACATGCAAAGAGATGTTTTATGGTAATTGTTTTTTGCTGAAATATAACTTCGGTATCTTTTATACGTGTTTAGGAGCTGAGATTATTATCTAATAATTATAAGGAAGATACAAGTTTTTTTTTTTTTTTTTTTTTTACGAAGATACAAGTTTTTCACCTTCGTACAACTATTCATGTTTAATAGGCGTATAGAAGGGGCTCATGCCCAAAACATTGGGACTCCATTTCTGGAGCCCCATGTTGGGGGCCCGGTTCCTGACCACCACTGTGCTGAGGGGAATCGGATCTTTCCAACGTCACCATCTGTATGCAACAACTCCATGCTGAAACGAGAAATAGAGTGGACTCAAGCCCAACATTTCGGAACCACATTTTCTGGAGCTTCGAGGCCAGGGCCCAATTTCTGACATTACCGCTTTCGTTAATCGACACCGACCTTTCAAACGCTAACACTATAGTACAACACCATGTTAAATAGGCAAATAAAAGAGACCTGAACCCAAACTTTTGGGATCTCATTTCTGGAGTCTCAGGTCCCGGAGCTTTCCAACACCACAATATGTATCCAATAACTCCATGCTTAAAAGAAAAATATAATGAAGCCAAGCTCAAAATTTCGGGACACCATTTTTGGACCTTTGAGACAAGGGCCCAATTTCTGACGTTAACACTGTGCTCAGACGACCCGAACATTTAAAAACTTCACCACCCACCCACATACAATTCCATGTTTAATAGGCGTATAGAAAGAACCCGCGCCCAAAACTTCGGGACCCCATTTTTCTGGAGCCTCATGGCTGGGGCCCGGTTTCTGATATCACCACTGTGCTCGGGAGACCCGGACTTTTCCAATGCCACCATCTGCATCCACTAACTCCATGTCTAACACGGCTTCCCCATTGTAGGAGGATTTTGACGAATTTTCTGCAGGTTCTTTACAACTATTTACAACGTTTCAAACTATTCATAAGAAATGAAATTTCAATACATTAGAAACTATGTTCTTTTAAAATGTTCAAAATGGATGACAGCATTGATTTCCAGTAATAGTTGTAAACTTTCGTAATTTTATTCTCTATTTGAATAGTAGTTTAATTTCGAATCTTTTACGGTTAAAAATATTTTTGTGAAATGTAACGGAATACATTGAAATGCTCCTACCCCCACGGGTACGTGTTCCAATTATAAATCGATTTGAGGTTCAGCGTACAAATGAGAAACTCCCAAAGCGAAGTACAATATTGTAACGTTGTTGACATACATATGAATAACTGGTGATTAGGTCGTTAAGCTGTACATAAAATCATATAAATTTTCATTCATATTACGCAGACAAGTACACACAGAACAGCATATGAATCTTTATCTGACTTTTGTTTCTCTAACTTTCTGATAGCCTTTAGAAATAATATCTTTACAATCGAAATATTCGTTAAACATTATTATTATTATTATCCTTCAATATTCATTATACATCATATTCTTCATTACTTTAAATTCTTCATATTACATAACTATTTTACATTATATTCCGTCGAAGCTGTTTCAAAGTTAGTATTACACTTCTGACATAGTCATCATTGCAAATCATAATTGATTCTCAATCCATACGCCTGTAACTTGTCCATCCTACCTGCAGTGTGGATCCTACGCAGTTTCGATCCTACGTAGTTTCGACGCTACGCAGTTTCGACCGTACGCAGTTTCGATCGTACGCAGTTTCGACGCTACGCAGTTTCGACCGTACGCAGTTTCGATCCTACGCAGTTTCGACGCTACGCAGTTTCGACCGTACGCAGTTTCGATCCTACGCAGTTTAGGTCGTGTGGAGTCCATGAATATAACCCTAATTTATAGCTGCACAGGTTAAACAAATTAAAGAGAGAGAGAGAAAAAAATATTTTTTGAGCGCATGATTAAAACTTAAATTATTTCAGGGCAACTGCGTAGGATCGAAACTGCGTACGGTCGAAACTGCGTAGCGTCGAAACTGCGTACGATCGAAACTGCGTAGGATCGAAACAGGTTTTGAGCTGAATTTTTCGATCGTACGCAGTTTCGATGCTACGCAGTTTCGATCCTACGCCGCATTCCCCCTGAACATGGATGAACGATTATAAGTTACAGGAAATCATATCTAAAAATGCATAGATCTGACATAGACCTTTATTATATTGAAAAATGTTTATGATACATGTTAAATTAGAGCTCTAATCCGTACTAGCTGTATCCATTCTTGCTTTCTCTAGAACAGTGGTTCTCAAAATGGGGTCCGCGGACCTAGCCAGGGGTCCGCGACGTCTAAAATTTGAAATGTGTTTTAATAAAATGGAACTCATAACTGTTATGCAAGTAGTATTTTTTTCTGTTACTAGCCTACGTTTGTAACTTTAAATGTTTTCCTACTTTACTAATTTCTGCCCTGAAGTCAGTCAACCGTTATATAGGACCTACTTCAAGTGAGGGAAATTCCTTGTTTTTAGGACACTTTTTCAAAACAAATTGTACATTAACTGCATGACGCCTCCTAATTTCATGGATTTCATTTTCAAGTGGCGGAAAGCTCCCACAACTACCACCAATTCTAGATTAAAAAAAAAATAAATGTTTGTCATTCCTATGCTTAAAAACATCAAGTCTCTTCCCCCCAATTCTGGGATTTCTGTAAAAACGATGAGGAATCACTCCCAAAATATGTTTAAAGAAAATGGACTTTGTAGCTTTTGCTTGCGTGTGCGCTGTGAGTATGAAGAATTGTCTAAAAAGGCATTGCAACATTCGATGCCTTTCGCTACCACTTACTAATGTGAACAGACCTATTCTGATCTTTGCAATATTAAAACCTTAAAGTGAAATCGTCTTAATGTGGAATCGGACCTAAGATTGATGATGACAGAAGTTATTCCAGATTTCAATGTAATTATGGAAAAATACAAAGAATTTCATTCCTCACATTAGTGACCCCACATTTGAGAACATTGCTTACCAAGTGAATTTCCTTTCAAAAAAAAAAAAAAAAAATCAATCTTGAAAGTTACTGTATTTTAAATTGGAACTTTGTTCACTAGGGTACCATCATGTATCTCTAGAATAAATTATTTATTGTATTATATTCCTTGTCAGTGGTAATTCTAATTAGTATATATTTTTAATACCATGTGAAATTTCAGATACCATTGCAAAGGGGTCCGCAGATCACTTTCCAAATGAACAGGGGGTATTCGTTATCGGGACGTTTGAGAACCACTGCTCTAGAAGAGCAACCTTCGATCTCTCCACCAGTCTAATGGCTAACATGCGTCCATTTGGTGGTTTCGATTATCGCTAGGAGAATGTTGAAATTTGAACGCATTACGTATTCCATCTTAAATTGGAGGCCCATGTTTCATATAATCTTGGTGCTGAAAAGAGACGCTAAACTCCAGGGTCCAATAAACCAGGAACGCCTCTTACGCGTAATTGGGGTTAAAATCGATCAAGAGTAAAATCGTGAAATTCCCACTTCATTAGAAAAGAAAAAAACCTTTCGTTCATTTCTTCTGTGCATACCATCACTAGTATGAACAATGTTACTCTCAGGAAAGAAAAACTTAAATTCTTTCTGAATGCTAATACATTTATTTAACAATCATAAGATACAGCTCAGAGGGCATTTTATACTGGATATCTAACAACAACAACAACAGTGGAAAGGATTTGGGAAAATATCGGCCAGGGTCTCTTTAGAAGGTACCATCTCGGCATTTGCCTGGTAGGACTGAGAAAATCCTAAAATCCCAAGTCAGGGTGGTCAACAGCGGGCATCGAACCCACGAAATTCCGAATGCGATGCCAACGCTCTGCCAAGTGAAGTAACTCCAGTGGTAAAGTTCTTAAATATATAATAGAATGAATGAATATATCGAACACATTACACTCTATGCAAACTCACACACAAGTGTTTATTCAGTCTAACAATAGACATCACACACATTCCCGTCCGTCGCGACAGAAAGTGTTGCCAATGAAATATATAAAAATAATCAGTATATTGAATCAAAATACAAATGCTTAATATTTACAGACTGTTAAAGAGATAAAAACAAATAGGGACTTTGTAAAGAATCAAGACATTGTCTATAATTATCTAATAACCAAGTTATTTGTTTTGAAATGCCTACTACCAACATTGAACTATATTTCTCTTTCCCTTTCGTGATTATACTATTTTCAGATGCTGTTGACAACACTAAGACCGACTGTTTGAAAGAGGAGAAATCCGTACGTCACTGAAGGTTGTCACATACCCTCTTTGAGACAAGAGCGAGAGAATGATGTAAAACAAAGTTGTGACTATTATGTTTTCAATTTACGTTTTCTAGAGGGTGTTATTAATAACAAGACTAACTAACTCTATGGCCTATGGAACCCGGAGGTTCAATGCCGCGTTCACAAAAGCTCTCCACTGACTTCTATCCTTAGCCAATTGGATCCAGTTTCTACTTTGCATTCCAATCTCTGCGAGATCCATCTTAATATTGTCCTCCCATCTGCGCCTAGGTCTTCCTAATGGTCGTTTTCCGATTTGTCTTCCAGTCAAGACTTTGAAAGCGTTTCTACTTTCTTCCATTCTAGCTACATGACCCGCCCACCTAAGCCTTCTAGACTTGACGACCCTAACAATGTTGGGTAAACCATATAACTTATGTAGTTCCTCGTTATGAAGTTTCCGCCATTCCCCATTCCCGTTCCTCTTGGGTCCGAATATTCGTCTCAGGATCTTGTTCTCAAATACTTTCAGTCTATGTTCTTCCCTCAGAGTAAGTGACCATGTTTCGCAGCCATACAGAACAACAGGCATAATTATCGTTTTGTATATTTTAAGCTTCAAATTCCTCGACAGAATTCGCGACGACAAGAGATTTTGAACCGAGTAGTAACACAAATTCCCTGCTTTTAGTCGACATTCAATTTCTTCGTGAATATGATTTTCCTCTGTTAATATTGATCCTAGATATTTGAAACTATGCACTTTATCAAAAGTATTATTTAATATTTTAACGCATCCATAATTTGCTGTATTCCGGTCCCGACGCACTTCCATGTATTTAGTTTTCTCTGTATTTACTTCTAAACCCATGTTCCTGCAAGCGTTTAATAAAATCTCTGCATTTCTTTCTATTGTTCTCCTATCATCCCCTATTAAATTTACATCATCAGCATATGCCATAACCTGGTGAATACCGTTCAACGCTAGGTCCTGGTTGCTGTCTTTGATTTTCCTTATAGCGTATTCCAGAACGAAGTTAAATAATAATGGCGACAACGCATCTCCTTGTTTCAGGCCATTTTCGACGTGAAAGCTCGTGGACAAAAATTTTCCTACCCGGACTTTACTTTGGGATTCATTTAAACATATCTTAATTAATCTAATTAGCTTTCTCGGTATTCCAAGTTCTGTAAGAACGTTGTATAATGTTTCTCACCTAACCGAGTCGTACGCCTTTCTAAAATCAATAAATAGTTGATGTACTGGGGTATTGTATTCCCACTTTTTTTCGAGTATTTGACGAATGGTAAATATTTGATCGATAGTTGAACGATTTCGTCTAAATCCGCACTGATAATCTCCAATAATTTCATCTGCGTATGGGGTCAGTCTTGCTAACAGAATATTTGAAAGGATTTTATAGGATGTTGACAGAAGAGAAATGCCTCGATAGTTATTACAGTCAGTTTTGTCGCCTTTCTTGTGAATTGGAACGATGATTGATTCTTTCCACTCCTGTGGCAATTCTTCCTTGTTCCAGATAAGGAGAATGAGTTTGTGTATCTTGTTCCACAATTTTTCGCCTCCAGCTAAAATTAACTCAGCCGGAATTTCATCTACACCCGGAGATTTGTGTTTCTTTAATTTCTTTATAGCGGTTTCTACTTCTATTCGGTTGGGTTCTGGAATATATGGTTCTGCGGTGTGTATCACCTTTTCTCCACGAACACTAGTTTTTGGTTGCGTGTTAAGCAAATCGTCAAAGAAATCTTTCCATCTTTTTAAGATGCTATCCGTGTCAGTGAGAACTGTACCGTCAGATTTCTTTAATATATAAGCACGAGGTTGATAGCCTTTTTTAAATTCGTTGATTCCCTTATACATGTCCCGGATGTTTTTATTTTTACTATTATCTTCAAGTTCCTTAATTTTAGCTTTCAGAAAATCGCGTTTCTTTGTTCTAAAAGTTTTGGAAGTTTCCCGCCTGATATCTGCGAAATTTTGTGTAGTTATTTCATTAGGATTTTGTAGCCAGCGTAATTTTGCCTATTTTCTCTTCTCTGCTAGTTTAATGCATTCCTGGTCGAACCATGGTTTGTTTCTACGTATTTCCGTGTGTCCCAATTTTTCTATTGCTGAAATTTTAATGCTATCTCTAATTTCAATCCAGGTATCCTCAACGCTAGTGCACTCCGAATCTTCTAAAGCCGAGAATCTATTCGAAACTTCAATCTGGTATTCCTCTCTTACCTGGCTCTTTTCTAATTTCTTTAAATTGAATCTCTCCGTTTTCGGACAATGAATATTACCTTTATTCAACGATAACCTCTCTCGTATTATCGCTACTACCAGGTAGTGGTCAGTGTCACAATCAGCCCCTCTAAACGACCGGACATCAATTATGCTAGATTGCCTTCTTCTATCTACTAAAACGTGATCAATTTGGTTGTGTATTTTTCCGTCTGGTGATGTCCAAGTGTATTTATGAACGTCGCGATGTGGGAATTTTGTACTCTTCACGATTAGGTCTTTGGATGTTGCAAAGTTCACGAGTCTAACACCGTTGTCATTACTTTCTTTATGCAGACTTTCGTTCCCTATAATCGGTTTGAAAATATCCTCTCGTCCTACCTTCGCATTGAAATCCCCTAAAAGAATTTTTATATGGTATCGCGGGAGTTGGTCAAATATCCGTTCCACTTCTTCGTAAAAACTGTCTTTTATATCGTCATCCTTATCTTCAGTTGGGGCATGTACATTTAAAACAATAATATCACACCACCGTCCCTTAAGAGTAATAAAAGAAAGTCTATCAGTAACAAATTCTACCCGTTTAATTGCTGGTAATATACGTTTATGAACGAAAAACCCTGTTCCTAACTGGTGATTTTTATTTCCTTCCCCGTAAAAGAACGTAAAATTTCCGGAATTCTCAGATCCATTTCCTTCCCACCTAACTTCCTGAACTCCTACTACGTCCATCCTGTATTTCTCTAACTCACTCGTTACGGATTTTAACGCGCCTGTCCTATAAAGACTCCTAATATTCCATGTTCCAAATCTCATGTCTATTTTCTTTTGCTGAGGTCGTGCCAAGTTATCAGTCCCTGTCCGAGGCTTTTGTGAATATTTCTGAACAAGTGTTTTTTTTTACAGGATGAGGTTGTTAGCCCTACCCAAACCCCCAAGCTGGAGGACCACTCCTAGTCGGCTGTCCGCGACTGCTTATTCAGTATATTCGCAGCTAACCTCTATATCTAGAGGCCTTCTCGATCCGCAACCTGAGGACGCGCCATGCCGTGGTGACAGGAACCCACGTTGCACGGTTCAACAAGACGAATGACTTATCATACCAAGGGCCGAGGAGAGGATGATTAGAAAGTAGAACTAGCGTTTGTGAAAGGACAGGACGAATGAGACGAAACACGGATTTTGCGTAGCGGAAGAGGTTTTCAGTGTTGATCTCTAGATTCGTTTATCACATGGTTTGTCTATAAGTAAAGATACAAGTTTCAAAGGGAAATAAATGGAGGTTTCGGTTCCTAATAATAATAATTATTAAGCAGTTTTGAGTTTTAAGGAATCGACCTAAAGGAGTAGATGATGATCAATTATTATTAATACAGGGGAAGTCAAAATGATGGACCGAATTTCAGAAATTTATTCTGTGGAATTTAATAGTTATACGTTATTGTAAGACATGCACTTCGAAAGTTTAACTTTCAAAGTCTAGTTTCCGCTTTGTATCGATGAATCAGCCACGAACAGTTAAGGAAAATGACGTTGACTGGACAACATTTCTTTCTCTGTACTTGATTGACATGTAAACAAGTCTGGGGGGCGCGGCGGCTCAGTGGTAGAGCGTTCACCTCCGGTGCTTGGGGTCCCGGGTTCGATCCCAGCCCCCGCCAAGTGGTGGACTAACACCGTGCTCGTGGGTTTTCTCGGGGTTCTCCCGTTTCCTCCCACTGTCTTCATTCCACCATTTCACTCATCTCTCATAATCACCGTCTCCTTTAGCCTAACCGGCATAACCGTGGGACGTAAAACTCAAAGATTTCATTTCATTTTTGTAAACAAGTCTGTGATTAGTGTGCAACGGCATTTCCGTACCAAATATCGGAGAGACTCACCTACGGGGAAGGGAGCGCGGTGGCTCAGTGGTAGACCGTTCACCTCCGGTGCTTAGGGTCTCTAGTTTGATCCCAGCTCGCGCCGTGTGGACTTTGTGGTGGGCAAACACCGCGCTCGTGGGTTTTCTCGGGGTTCTCCCGTTTCCTCCCACTTTTTCATTCCACCATTTCATTCATTTCTTATCATCACCGTCTCCTTTACCCTAACCGGCATAACCGTGGGACGTAAAACTTAAGATTTCATTTCATTTTTCACCTACGGGGAAGGCCATTCTAAATAGTATGAACATTTTAAAGATTCAGGCTGCATCTGTAAACAAAATACGACTGGCTTGATATTGACCGCAACAATGCTAGAAAAGGTTTGGCAGGAAATAGACTATCAGCTTGTTGTGTGCCGTGTTACGCGGGGATCTCAGATACAACACTTGATATTTGAAGCAAACTTTGACAGTTTACCTTTCTCAGCACGTGTTTCACAATGACATATGTTTGTTAGATTTCACAGAATAAATTTCTGAAATCGGGTACATTATTCTGATTTGCGTTATGCCCATGAAGCTTTAAACTTCCATTAGTATAGCTGTTTTAACGTATCTGTCGCCAAGGGTGCCGATCCTTGGGGGCCAAGGGCCCCCCAAAGCTCATGTGGGTCCCCTTATTGTATTTAAGAATATACAATACTAGACATAATTTGAATGCAATTTGTCTTTAAATCCTCATACATACCATACCTTCTGCATCTGAATGCCCCTTCCCTACTAAATTTACAGAGAAATCGGCGCACTTGTCTGTTACTTACATTGAAGTGGTGTGCCTTATTTTTAAATTATGGGCCCGATATATACTACAAAATGAAACTGAAGCACTTAAACCATACTGGCTATATCCAATCCTCTTCTCTCTTGACGGCGACTTTTATTATTATTATTATTATTATTATTATTATTATTATTATTATTATTATTATTATTATTATTATTATTTTAATGAAACATTACATGTTTCGTTCGTAGTCTCCCAGAACAGAATAAAAGCACAACTTTATTTGATCACAAAACTTATTGTATCAATGTCCACTATCACAGCACCTACTTCTCGCAATATCTTTTATTATTATTATTATTATTATTATTATTATTATTATTATTATTATTTTGTTTACTTCTCGAGTGATACAGTGCGCCGTAAACGATACGCAAAATACATCTAAGTGTCTTGTACTTCTCAGCTCAATAAAGCAGTACTCGCGCACACTTTTAGATTGTTCCATCTCATACTTTTACATTGTTTCATTTCAAATATACAATTGTTAACAAAAGGGAAAAAGGAATATGTGTTAATTTACACGTTAGTTTTGTAAAACAGATAAAAAGATTGTAAAACATATAAAAAACTTTATCAAGCGTTTATCTGCATAAAATCAAGTGAATATACCCTGTGGTGTAAAGCATTTAAACACAATTACAGAGAATAAATTGGGGAAAGATGCCACGCTCTAGGAAACTAACTTCAGTGGAGTCTTCAAGATTGCATAATAACGCATGACATTAGTCAAATGTTATTGTCTGGAGTAATTAATTCCAACTAAATGTTCTGGGTGACGTCACATTGTCAGTAAACCATACAGAGAGGAGGAGGAGGTGGGAGTAATTTTATTTGATAAAAGACAGTTGTGTCAAGCAAACATGAACATCAATAAGATATTCGATGTTCTTTGCAGACATATTATTAATCGTGGATCTATCACCACTAACATACAATTAACACTTGTTTTATTTCGTTCTTCATCCTCGTACTCTCTCCTCCTTGCCTCAGATTGTAAAAGCATGCTCCTACGTCATGCTTGAGTCAGTTGAGAATGGCTTTTGGAGTAAGAAACCTGTCGCATGGTTTAGGATTTATACTCCACTGAGTAAGGTAAATAGTATTCCTGAAGTCTTAAAAATTAAACCATGGCTTTATTACGTTTTAAAATCCCATTCTCTAATATTTGTTGAGAAATCTAATTTATCTTTCCGGGATTTCATTTTATGTCTGTTCACATGAACGCAATGGAAAATTTGCTTTTTAGTTTGCGATATCCAATACCACATACTCATTTTGCGATATGATGTCAGTGACGCAAATTTTGTGTTTTGGAATCATATATTCTCCGCAATTTTATTGACAGATTCATCACGAAAAGTTTTTAACGCATATTTACGTTGTATTGCAGTCCACAAATCTTGTGAAGACTGACGAAATGAAGGCTTTAAGGTTTCTCTCTTTCCTTTATAGTCTAGGCATCAAATTGCCAAAAAGTGCTCTCCTTTTCGAGTTTAAGGGCAAATCATGTAACAATTTGGCATCCGATATTTTTTAAATATAGCTAACCCATCACTAATCACAAAAATGCCGGATGCCAGAAAAAACACCTCACGGGAGGGGGGGGGGGAGAGAAAACCCAAATTTTAGCCGTTTCTATTATTCACTATATCTCCGTAACAATTGGAGCTACAGCATCCAAATTTTTTCATTTTGTTTGTATAATTGTCTTCTACAATTTAATTCTAATTCATTTTTGAGCTAAATATAATGGTTTTCTTGTTATTTTCATTTTTACCCAGTATTGGTTGCGCGGGACCTCAGTTTCTTAGCCACAGATTGTTCACAAGATCGAATTCGGAAAAATGTTTCCTCTAAAATTTTTTCGTCATTTTATGCTTTTTCAAAAAAAAAATGTATATTTATATTAGTGTAGGACTAGTAGTTCCTGAGTTTTAAGCGACTTTATTCTGTCGTGTGCGAAACTGATCACGGCGCGGTCCAAGAGTTACCTTCCCACAAACGGTAGATATTAGCAGCTGATGATGATTAATATATATGTAATCCTGTCTGCCTGCAAGTATATAATCCTAATAATTAAGTCTGTCTATATTCTAATTAAAATATCCATTTTTAAAATAAATTGAGGACCTTTTTGGAAAATAGCCCTTGTCTAAACATAAAATTTCTGTGAAGGATGGAAAGAGAGCTTTCTCTAGTACATAGAATGAGAAACTCTACAAGTTCTTTGAGCTCCTTCGTGGCTAAGCGGTTAGCGTACGCGCCTTTGGCGTGGGAGACCCGGGTTCGATTCCCGGCGGGAGCTCATGTGGTTCGGATTCCACGTTAATCAGTAGGTCCACGTCTCATATAGCCTCGCTGCTGAACGGGACGTTAAACTCAAAATCAACTCAACTCTACAAGTTCTTTTCTTTATACGTGTCTCTGATACTTTTCCCTCTTAATACATATTGCAACGGTAAGAAATAAGCAAAACAAAGTAAGATGTGCCTAATACATTTTATAATGATCAGTTTTTAAACTGTTAAATTTTATTTACAGGAAGAAGCACTTGCTATATTAAGATTGTGTACAGTTGCTATAGTATGTACAGTAAATCTATAGTAAGAAACGCAAGAGAACAAATTATTTGATTTCTGGAATTAGTTCTCAATATTGTTATGCCACTGTTATATCCTAAAAAGAAAAAGCAATTTGTGATATCTTTAATGTATCATTCAGTCTTCATCACTTTGTTCATTAACTGATATTGAATTTTTATACTCGCTCGGACAATTACACATTGGAGTGCACAAGAATCCGCGATTCTTACATTACATTTCAAATTTAGACACTCAAGTTTCTGACAGCTACACAGGGTAACCTCTAAACAAGCCTTGGAAATATCTTCGAGTGTTTTCAAAACTGGCTTCAGAATTTGCTCCTCCAAGTACCATCCGGAGTCTTCTGGCCTTGGTAGATAGATCTTACACTTATCAGCGTTTCCCAAATTGCTGTTTGGTACTGGGACCTCTCTATATGTTGTTTCAGAGCATCACTAGTTGGAGGTAATCTCTCCAGGCTTCATTTTCCTAAAAGTAGGAGCCTAGTTCCATCACAGATCTTCACATTAACCTTGAAGTTTTGTGAAGAAGAGTTCTGCAGATTCATTAACGTTTTTGATAAGGGAATCTGTTCTAGGGAAAATAAAAGGTCACAGTTCTTTGAGTAAGTAGACTATAAGTAGATAATGCATTGCTGGAATTATCTCCTTCAGAACTCTGTTGTTGTTTCCGGTGGTTTTAAAGATCAGAAGACTGTTAAGTCAAACTTCGAGATCGATGTTCAAAATCTTCAACGGAAGCATGAAGAATCAGATTCTAGAATGATACTTCATGCTGTAATTCACAATTCAGAAAGAATTGTTGTGATGAGCAGAGACACCGATGTATTCCTGTTGTTGATGCACTATTATAACAGAATTTCTTGTAAAGAATTGCACATGATGGATTTCAAAGACAAGAAGGTTTATTCCAGTTCACCACCTTTGCCACACGTTATCTGAGAATGGGAAGGCAGGTAATGGCTTATCACGCTGCACTTGGGTGTGATATAACGTCAAATCAGTTGGAACATAAAAGATCTAGAACTGCCTACTTATTTATGTCAGAAAAATGTGACCTTTTATTTTCTTTAGGACAGATTCCTTTATCAGCAAGCGCTAGTGAACCTGCAGAACTGTTTTTCACAAACGTCCTCAAGGTTAATGCGTAGATCTGTGATGAAGCTAGGCTCCTACTTTTAGGAAAATGCAGCCTGGAGAAATTATCTCCAATTAGTGATGCTCTGAAACAAGATATAAAGAGATCCCATTACCAAACAGCAATTTGGGAAATGATGATAAGTGTGAGATTGATTTACCAAGGCCAGAAGACCTCGGATGGTACTTGGAGGAACAAATTCTGAAGCCAGTTTTGAAAACACTCGAAGATATACCCAAGGCTTGTTTAGAGATTACCACATGTAGCTATCAGAATTTGAGTGTGTAAGTTTGAAATGCAAATGTAAGAATCGTGGTTTTTTGTGCACTCCAATGTGTAGTTGTCTGAGTGAGTATAAAAATTAAATATCAGTTAGTGAACAGAATGATGAAGAGGACTGAATGACGCATTAAAGACGTCACAAATTCCTTCATCTTTTTCGAGATATAAAGGTAACCAGGAAAGTTCTGTCGCTTTGCGTGGAGATCTGTGTTCAATTGACCCTCTAACCGTGAGTTGAATGCGAATGGAGCTAAGGCGAAGCTTAGTTATTGATGTGTGTATATCCAACATACTGTCTTGTTGTGGCAGTTCAGCTACACCGTGAACTTGAGTAAGGAAAGAATGAACATGGGATCTCCACAGAGCGTCATAAGGGCGGTATGCTGTACGAGTTCAAACTGGGATCAAACACCTCTGCAGTGGGGCGGAAGATATGCCAGGCTTTTGGTGAGGGTGTCGTGACTACGCAGACAGTGCAGTGGTGGTTTAACAAGTTAAGAACGGTGACGAAACACTCGAAGAAGCACTACTTGGTGGAAGACCAACACATGTACAAAAGGGAAATCTTCAGGTAGAAATTGGGGCGAACAATAGCCAGGAATGTAAGGAACTGGGACTACAATTCAGTGTGAGTGGAGAAAGCATTCGGCAGCACCTCCATCAACTTGGAAAACACTACAAGTTCGGTCGATATATCCCATATGATTTGACTCTGGGCCAGAAGGCAACGCGATCAGACGCATGTGTTTCTTTGCTGTCTCGTCTGAGGAAGGGACCATTTCTGTACAGGTTGTTGACATGTGATGAGAAGTACGTCCCGTACGAAGCTGTACGGTGTCGTCATCATTGGTTAGCATCCCATGAACCGGATCCAAAACAGCCGAAACCAGCACCGCACCAGATTAAAATCCTCCTGTGTATTTCGTGAACTGCTCTCGGCATCATGCATCGGGAACTGCTACCAGCTGGTCAGAGCATCAATGCCACTGTGTACTGTCAGCAGTCGAGCCATGTTCAAGAAAAACTCAAAACTCTGGATACAGCACTTCTGAATCGCAAAGAGGTTCTTCTGTTACAGGACAACGTTAAGCACCACGTGGCTACCCGGAACACCATTCTACGCCTTGGATGGAGAACACTATTGCATCCGCCGTACTCCCCAGATATTGCACCGTCCGATTATCGCCTGTTTCATTCCTTGGACAATTACCTTAGAGGACGTCAGTTCAAATCCCTAGTAGAGGTGCAAAATGCACTTGGTACCTACTTCGCTTAACAGCATACCAAGTTCTACCACGATGGAATCCATTGACTATTGGCAGAAGGTCGTCGATGTTGATGGGGACTATTTTTAATCTTTCAGGTACATCTTAGGTGACGTAGACCCTATCGATTTTCGAAAGTGGTGGGTGAAAAAGCGACAGAACTTTCTTGGTTACCTTTATATAAAAGTGGTATAACATGATTGAGATCAATTTTCTATATTTTAAATAATTAGTTCTCTCGTGTAGAAATTAAGTATATTTTTTTATTTTTATTACGTTTCTTATTATAGGTTTATTGTATTATAGTAACCGTACACAATCTTAATGATAAGCAAATGCTTCTTCTGTAAATAATATTTAACAGTTTAAAATCTGGTCATTTATAAAAAGAGTTAGGTATATCTTATTTTTTGCTTTTTCTCTTATCGTTACAGTAAGTATTAAGAGGAAAAGGTGTTAATATTAAAAAACGTGGGTGGCATATTGTTCATGATTCTCTCTTGAAGGCAATTTTCAAATCTGTTTCCTGCTCGGTTTCGCTCATTACCATTGTAGTATATAAATCGAAGTACCTGTGACAAAAGTAGCCCTTGTCGAAATATATATATTTTTTTTTCCAGAAAATGTATAGAAAGCGGCATGTTTGTGCATGCTTTAGAAGGTATTAGACACACGTATAAAGACACAGATATGCAGAGTTTCTCATACTATGTACTAGAGAAAGCTCTCTTTTCATTCTTCACAGAAATTTTGTGTTTCGACAAGGGCTATTTTCCGAATAGCCCCTCAATTGATTTTAAAATGGATATTTTTAATTAGAATATAGACAGACTTAATAATTAGGATTATATACTTGCAGGCAGACAAGATTATGTATATATTAATTATCATCAGCTGCTAATATCTACCGTTTGTGGAAAGGTAACTCTTGGACCGCGCCGTGATCAGTTTCGCACACGACAGAATAAAGTCGCTTATAACTCAGGCACTATTATATACATTTTTTGAAAGAGCATAAATTGACGAAAAACTTTTAGAGGAAACATTTTTCCGAATTCGATCTTGTAAACAATCTGTGGCTTAAAAAAACTGACGTCACGCGCAACTAATACTGGGTAAAAATGAAAATAACAAGAAAACTATTATATTTAGCTCAAAAATGTACTAAGATTAAATTATAGAAGACAAATTACACAAACAAAAGGAAAAAGTTTGGATGTTCTAGCTCCAATGGTTACGGAGATATAGTGAATAATAGAAACGGCTAAAATGTCGGCTTTCTCCCCCTCTCCCTCCCCTCCCGTGAGGTGTTTTTTCTGGCATCCGGCATTTTTGTGATCAGTGATAAGTATACATTCAAATAATATCGGATACCAAAATATTACATGATTTGCCCTTAGAACTCAATTTTTAAGCCCCGATGCCTAGGCTATTATCTTTTACTATTATTCCTTTCCGAGTGTTCGGTATCTACGTTGCTGTTGTGTATGGTGCCGAATATGAAGAAAATAAATTGCTTCATCCTACCAGGGGCGTAACAATAGGGGGGTCCACCAGGTCAGGACCTCCCCTTAAAATTTCCTAACTCAACATACATTTGTATACTTTCTCTATAAAACTATACTTGTTTAACAGGGAAATGATTGATGAGGCACAAAAACTTGATCTTACACTTCGCCTTATTTTAAAAAATCTAGTTCTTTATTTTTCTTTCCTGAAAATACAGGTGGAAGTGTTTTACAATTACTTATAGTCTTTTCGAGTGCAGAATAATACCCGTTGAATATTACATAGATGTAGTGGCTTGTAGTATGGGATCACTCCCTACAAAAATGTCTAGGTGCGCGCCTGCATCATACCCATAGATATGAGATATTCCACTCATCAGTTTACTTATAACACTCCATATAATCAACGGCGCCGACTTTCCAAAATTTATGTGGGTGCATATCAATGGCAGGACATGTTATCTGTTTTCAGGGGAGTCTCGATATTTTTGATTGATTTCCCTTTAGTTAAAATATTCTATGAAGACTGTCATGAAGGACTATGCTGTGATAAAATGTTATATGCCAGAACTATAAGGATAATTTGGGACTGTCCTAGCTCAGTCAATAACACGACCGACTTAAACGCAAGAGAAACGGGTCCAAGGTTAAGGACAAGCTATTGTAATGTAAGGTTAGACATTTTAATTTCCATCTCAATGTTTTAATTGCTTATTATTCTTTTGAAAATTGCAAGCGAGAAATATATGTTTTATTTTGTTTCTATCTAAGTGAAAATCTTGTGGATACTGAATCCCCAGAGCACCCACGTAGCCGGCGCGCATGCATATAATTATCTACAATACATGCATTTTTAGTAGATGTCTTGCTCAACACGAGAAGTTTTCTAATGTGGCAATAACTATTATTTGAAAAGTCTTCAGTCCTTGAGAATGCTAATTTTTTTCCCCACAAAATATAAAACATATATCCTGAATTTGCTCTATTTAAGTGAGTTCGAATAATTGTGTGATGATGATGTATTGTTTATCATAACTTAAACCATAATCTGCATATTCATCTGTAACAAAGTTTTGTTTTACTATTAGATTATGATGCCAATGGAATCAAAAAATAATTAAAAAAAAAAAAAAAACTGATTTTACATCAAAAACGTTCCACTAGACTTGGGAGCTTCGGCGCTGGATGAGACGGCTATTTCGCAAGTGACAAACAGAGCAGGGTTGCCAATTGTATTATTTTAGAAAATGAATAATTAGATAAAACAAATATTTTTCAATGACATCTCTGTTTCTATTACCTCATTGATTTCTATTGAGAATTATTTTTGTTTTCTTCTAAGTACACAGGTATTTTAATAGTTTCAAATTGCTAACTACTTCTTATTTAAATCTATTTAAATATCCGAGAAAATTAAATTTTGTTATATATAATTTAGTTTGTGAAAATTACTTTTATATATGCTGTATACAATATAGTTCTATTGGAGAGTACAATAATTAAATTTAATTTACATAATATTAAGTTTATATATAATGTAAATTGATTTTGAAAAATCAAGGCGCACTTAGCTATTCTTGAAAGAGAAATCATTCACTGAGTTAAAACTTCAGTTTATTTAAAAGAAAATTTAATAATAATAATAATAATAATAATAATAATAATAATAATAATAATAATATTGTATATAAATTAATGAACTAAGGAGTGAAATACTCATTAAATATAGTAATATGGGCTAGGTACTCATTAAGTGTCCTACATCATTCTCAAAATATAATTTTAATATGTTTATAGTTCTGTGTACCTTTTAGATAAATCCCTGAAAATACAAGACTGATATACGAGGAGCCATCAAAATTTCCAGGAATTCTGCTGTAGCTCTTTATTACCATAATATAAGTACACATTTACCTAATTGCCTTCAAACTTGACGTCTTCGGAACACACAAACATTTGTTTCGCCGCTTCTGCGATAGATGGAAACACCGACGAAACTGTTCTTTTGGTATCTTCCGAAGTTCAACCGTCTCGTCAATTTTGATCTCTTTTACATTGGCGAAGCGGAAGAGGCCCACTTTTAGCTTTGGAAAGAGCAAACTATCCGATGGTGCTAAACTTTTTTTTTTTTTTTTTTTTTATGCCTATCAAACTTTCTAAATCAGATTTTCTCAAATTTGCACATGAACTTGATGTTTGAGCGTTGCTTGATCTGTGAAATTGCGTTGACTGTTCACTACACACTTCTCCGTTTAGTTACACTTTTCGTACACAGGGGCGTCATTTCAGACTTCGCTTGAGGGGGACAAGAGCACCATCGACATTAGACTTTCACGTTTTGTACTAGTATATTTGTAGGCATCGATTAAAGTATATGTATTCTTCAAACTCTTGTGTAACGTATATAGGAACCACCATCAAAAATGTAACAATTACAACTTATTATTCTTATATTTTACACGTTGTATTCCAGTCCACAGTTCGTGTAATTTTTAGATACGTCAACACGGTCAAAATACATTAAATAAGACACGTCACCTTGTGTAATTATTACCTTTTATTCCTTTTCACTTAACTTCATTAATTATACTTTACTTTTTCGGTTGTCATAGAAACCTTTAGATAAACAACTATCTGCTGTTATGGTAACTAGTAGTGACGATTATACACATAAAATGAACATAGATTTTCAGCTGCTACGATTAAATCTCATTTCTTTATATTTAGAATCAACAACCTATAAATTGTTTTCTTCTTTTTCTTCTACTCAACAGATTGTGTACTTTTACGCACCGTTGCCCAAAATCAAATTAGGGATGCGCACGAGACAAGATTTAAGACTGTCTCGACTCGAAAGTGAGCTGTAAAAGTGATGTCTCGACTCGAAAAATATATATTTTTCTATTGGAAGAGCTGTGTCTCGACTCGAATTTTGTCAGGAAAATCCTGTCTCGACTCGACTCGAACGCATCCCTACAAAATACGAAGATGGAAGTAATTTATCGCATAGATATACAATATCGTTGTACTTGGGGGGAGGCCAATTGCCTCCTACAGCCCTCCCTAAATGACGCCCCTGTTCGTACACTGTATGTTATAACCTGTTCACATTTGTCAAATTCATAATTAGGCAATCTAAGAACTGTACTGTACAAGATACATTGTGATTGCATAACAAATGTCAAAACTACAACAACATTCCTGGAACCGTTTGATTGCCCCTCGTATATTACGAAAGTACATCAGTAATTTAAGGAATCAATACATATCCTTTCTTACTTTTTTTTCTTTCTTTCAGGTTATGGTGACGTAGCACCAGAAACATTTGGAGGTCGCATATTCTGCATTGTATTCGCCCTGATAGGAATTCCTCTCACCTTAACAGTGATTGCGGACATGGGGAAAGTATTCGCATCTGTAGTGTTCGGCATCCATCGGAGGTTAAAGAAATACTTTCCTTCCAATCCTTTCCAGAAGATCGGCGGTGGAGGAGACAGTTCATTTTTCAAGAGAACAGCTAAATCACTGTTCGTTATCGCCGCAGTTGCCTTCCTTCTCTTCTATATTGCTGTTGGGGCGGCTCTTTTCACTATTTGGGAGGAATGGACGTTTTTTGAAGGATTCTACTTTTGTTTTGTTACAATGACTACCATTGGTTTTGGTGACCTTGTGCCAAGTAAGTTTATTATTATTATTATTATTATTATTATTATTATTATTATTATTATTATTATTATTATTATTATTATTCAATACTGTAGTAGTAATGGTTACTTTCACGAAATCATTCAAAAGCAGTAATTGCGATAATACAAGGCTAAGTCATAAGTCTTGCAATATTTCCACAATCCAAACAGTAGGCGCGTGTATATACCGTGATCGACAGTAAGTACAGCGGGGGACACTTCTAAATGGTACAGCCATATGGAGATTTACGGCTAAGGTGTACCATTTAGAAGTGTCCCCCGCTGTACAAGCTCAAACTGGCCCTTGACATAGTATGGTAAGCGAACTGTTTAAAACGGAGGCCTTCACTCTGTCAGTATCTTGGATCACTTTTTAGTTGCAGTGACGATGAGTGCTGAACAACGTCGTATAGAGGACTGTTACTGTATGAGTTCCAACTCGGGCGCTTCGGCAACAACCCAAAACATTTTACAGTCTACCAGTGCACACAATGACAGTGGAACCACAGCACTTCAACTTGTTGGTTCCATAAATTTCGTGAAGGTCGTAAAAATCACGAAGATCAGTCAAGATCCAGCCCTCTGACAATTCTCGAGTGCTGATGAATCGACTTTCTTGAATGACGTGTCGTATGAGTTCAAAATCTGTTATTCTAAACAAATTAAACATGCCTCAGTCCACTGTAGTTCAACACCTTCACGAATTCAAAAAAAAAAAAAAAAAAAAAAAACACATCACGAGCTGCTCACCATGCCACACAAGTTGACTCCAGTTCAGGCGTAGAGAAGAGTGAATGTATGCCGACAACTACTGCAAAATCCTCGTGATATCCATCTCCTGAAATGGATCGTCATATGTGACGAAAACTGGGTGTTTTCCAAAAAGAAAACTTAATGCACGAAAACAATGGCTGGGCAAGAGCCAGCTTCCAGAATCGGTCATCAAACAGGGCCATTTCGTGCATAAAATCATGCTGTATGGCGGAGATAACGAGGGTATAATCAACTTCGAGTTCGTTCCTAACGGCCAAACTATCAATACTGACCTTATTCTGAATAGTTGCAGCGGATTTATGCTACACTACGACAAAAATACCCTGCTTTAGTGAACCAAAAGTGTGCCCTACTCCAACAGGATAATGCAAAATAACACTCGGCTCGAAGAACAAAACGAAAAATGTAGAAACTTGATGGCATCAAACTGGTGCCATACCCAGCACATAGTCCTGACCTTGCCTATTCGGATTACTATCTGTTTCGGCCCGTGTCGCACTTCTTGAAACAATGATTCTTCACCAACCACCTGGGGGTAGGAATAGCAGTGACTTACTTCTTTGCCTCTAAGGACAAGACGATCAAGGAATTCTCAGGAAGGTGATTGAAGGTAATTCAGCACGAGGAACTCTACGGTGAATGTTACCTGTGTTTATTACAGTACAATGAAAGGATGTTAGGTTGCGTACCAAAATATTGAAAGACTTACGACTCATCCTTGTTGAACTAGAATTAATTACTTATTTATTGTTATATTATTCTGTTTTATCTTTGTAGCTCAGCAAGAATAACTTGATGTTTGACATCATGAATCAGTAATTTCTATGTCATAGTTTGTTACAATATTTAGCTATAATTCTAATTCATCCAGCTATCAAGTCATTCTTGTCGGGCTATATAAATAACAAGTGATTAACATTTCAGAGTTATGCAACTAAGGTACTAGAAGATTTCCAGACTATACGAATTCAATATTGAAATAGATTTTTTACTTACGAATGTAATAGAGGGAAGAAACCTGTTAAGTAGTAAATTTTATCATTTCTGGTCTTAATAGGGAGATAAAGGAGAAGTGGTGTCTTTACTTGAAACTCTGAATCGACCTCGACTACCTCAAAAGGAAACGCCTGGCTATGTATTAGTTTTGTTCTATGTCGATCAACGTTAAAAGCAGAAATATTTGATTTCTACCATTTTCGGTTTAAATAGAGAGTTAATGGAAGGGACAAAATCTACTATTTTGACTTTGAATCGATTCCGAAGAGCCGCTTCTCGGTCTCTCTTACAGTTTTTGCTCAATAAAAATCAACATCGAAATCAGATATGCCGGTGAAGATGGCATATTTTCTTGAGACGTTGAATCGATTCCAAAAAACCTTGTCGCTATATGTGACCGTTTTTTTATTCTATGATGATCAACATTGAAAGAAACACTTCTCGTTATTTCTTACAGTTTTCAATCTATGCTATCAACGTTGAAAACAGAAGCGGTGATTTCTTCCACTTCTATTGGAGATGGTTAGATCTATTCTTGGGACGCTGAAACGATTCCAAAAATGCTTATCGCTACCTTTTACAATCTTTGTTCTTTCAAGATCAATATTGAAACTGGAAATACTACGAAATTTCTATCACTTACAGTTTTAGTATAGTGTTGTGGGTGGAGATAATATTCCTTCTTTAGAAGTCAAATCCATTCTAGAAAACTATTTGTTGCTGCATATTACTGTTTTTGTTATATGGCGACCAACGTTGAAACTGATACTATTTTCGGTTTCAAATGAGGGTTGTTGCAGGCGATTAAACCTATTCTTAGCAAATTCAATCAACTTACCAAAAAAAAAAAAAAATCTGTCTATAATCTCGTACCGTTTTCGCTTTGAAACCAGTCAACTAATAGGCAGACGGACAGACGAACGAACAAAGCCTTTCCATAAGATTTTCGATATTTATGTATAGCATAGTTTGGGATCGCATCAGAGAAAAACGGCTGAAAGTTTGAAATATACAGTTAATACCTACCTCGAACTAAATGTTTGTCATGTTGATTAAAATGTATCCTAAGAGTAGAAAGACAGTTTCAAAATTTATGCCTAAAAACAGATTATCTCACAAAGTCTTCATGTTAGAAAAATAAAACTTGACATATAAACTCCTTATTAAAAATAAGTGGATATGTCACTCCAGCCATTTTGAAAATTTCGCTTCTATAAGAGGGAAAACAGACAATTTCTGTATATTTCTAATTTAAATCTACTTTCCTGTCAGGGTAAAACGGCTGAACTATGTGTAACGATTTTTTTTTTTAAATATATGGTTAGCACTTAGGTTAAGTCAGGTTTCTTTAAGTTACTTTCATTAAAATGAAAATTTTAAAGCAGAAGGAGAAGATCACAAATGTATGCCAAAAATACAATACCTCAGGGTTATCTTATGTTAGGAACATGAAACTTAGTATATAAACTCTTTATTAAAAATAAGTGATCATGTTCTCCAGTTCTTTTGAAAATATCCCGTCTAAGAATGAAATGAACAATTTCTGCAATATTTTCTCAATATGTAAAAATAACCCACATATATTTTTCATATATTTTCAATTAACTTATTCTTCATGTGCGAAGAACGGGCAGTTTCGCTAGATACTTATAAAAATTATAATAACTTGTTATTGTTTGTTTGAAGTATAGTACCCCTTTCCAGCACCAGGGCTATATAAGATGTGATCCTACAGTTTAAAGGAAAATCCGTATCAGCTTAACGCGTTCAATGCTCTCCTTCCGGGAATCGAGCTTAGAACCACGAGCACCATTGGCGCGTGCACTAGCCACTAGACCAGTGGAGAGAGCTAATAACAGCATGTGTATATGAACAGTTATTGATCTTGCTCCCAATTGGAGATAATTTATTCGGATTCGAAAGTCGGTCATTTTGACTCAAGTTTCTTTGAAGCATTTTATGGTTCACTAGACAAATGCTCAGATTGTACAGAAATGAAAGAATGTATTGTTCCGCCCAAATCACGTGAAAAGAGAGGAAACACATTTAACACTAGTAGTTTGCTGTATCAGGTGTACTCATGTCCAAAATGATTAACGCATATCTATAACTGTCTTGTAAGAATATAATTTGATAATGCTTTTGCAAGGTCCTTTTAATACTGATACTATGTGTATGATCACAATCAGGAAATATATATTTGTGTTAAATTTCATAGGAAAAGAATTATAAATACGAAAATTAGAATGAGTAAATTGAATGTTGCTAAATGGTCAAGAAAGTTTTATGTTCATTTTATTGTTCTTATTTATTGCTCTTTTGACATGAAATTTGCCACATACATTTCTTTGTCAATTATACACATACTAACATTATAAGAAATACCGGGCTAATACATTATCAAATTATATTTCTAGAACAACATACTTATAGACATGCGACAATAATTTTGGACATGAGTGTACATATCAATAACACTTGTTTGATGTGTGAGGAGGTGCCTTTACGTGAACCACAGGCAATCGAGTATAGATAGAGCCTTGAGAGTTTACCTTCATTATGAAGAAAGGAATAGTACATCACACTTATTTCAAAAAGATAACAAAACAAATTGTTTATGTATCCCCTTGGCATTGAGCGTTTGAAAACTGAAATAATGTTTCGAAGAATATATATCTTTTAGTTCCTATAGAATAACAGAGAAAAAATGTAATACTTGTTTCACAAAGACAACAAAAAATATTTTACTCCGTCTTAGCAGTTGCAAATGTTTTGAATTTTTTTTCTCTTTTTTTGTTCTACGTGTGAACACTTCCTATCTTCAAGCTAATATTAGTTTTGAACAAAACACGTTTCAAATAAGGAAAGAAAATACTTTATTACAATTTTAGACCCACTAGCGTGACTACACACAACGATTATCGATTATCAATGCCTTGCATTGTGTATGTTATGTAGACTTCGGATTTTAAGGCAAATGCCTATTTTGTTCCCTTTATAGGAAGTAAAAAATACTTCGGATCTTTACGAATCATGAGGAATTAAGCCTATTAAAACACTTTATAAGTGCCCTAAAAATGCCTAAAATGGAGTTTAGCGCCTATTTTGGCCGTTTTGGCCTAAAAATGCCTAAAACTGCAAAAAATACAAAATTCCTGTATTTTTTAAATAAACTTTTTTTTTAGTGTTGAGTGAAATTTAATTGACAAATCTGAAGGCAGAGTGAGTGTGTTTGTCGAGGCTAATTTTAGTCTAACTCGTATGAAGAAGTGAAACGCAGAGGGTGGTTGTATGTAAAAAATTGTTTCTAAAAGTTGAGCTATTTCTGCTCAAGGTCAAGCCCATTTGTGAAAGACAAAGACAAACCATCCCTTTGCATCCTGCAGACACTGTACTGAAAGATCTCTATCTCTTTCTGTCTGTCTCTCTTTCCCCAGGGGCAAAACCAAAGCTATTGCTAAGTGCATATCGCAGTAACCAATATTCCCCTCCCTGCCGTTCTGCATTCTTGGAACTATTCCACCTTTTCTCTTCTGTAGCGGCTCACTTCAGCTCTTCTGTGATCCGTTCAGCTCTCTGGAATTTGGACAATAGTTTACACACACACATTCACAAATCAACACACAGCTCTATTGAAGCAAGAATCTCTTCGGGTCTTCGCTTTCAATATTTGGGAAAAACCAAAGTCCACGAACAGAAACGATTCATGAAGTGACGCGGTTCAGTTGACTGGAGTATCCATCCATGTATCATTTTCGGGTCAGTGCAGTGATTTATCTTAAACACGTAGTTCAAGAACGATACATCGTCTCTACAACGCATGAACAATTGGACTCAACGGCTTACAGCCCAGTCACAGATCTTGAGGATTCTTAAAAAGAAGTTTTGTATCATACGCAACAATGCCAAAGGAGAAGTCTTCAAAAAGTACCTTGATTCGCCAGTGGTTGCAAGAATTTCCAGATCTAACATACGATGGAAGAATAATCTTTTGTCCATTGTGCAGCAAGCAGGTAAGAAAAGCTATTTTTATTTACAGAATTTATAAATTTAATTAAATCAATTGTACACCCCCCCCCTCCTTGTTTCTGTATAGCTAGCTAAAGTAAAACCTTTATCAATGGGAGGTTAACTATTTTAAGAGACAACGTTACTGAGCTGCTGAACTCGTGAAAATCTAATTTACATGGAATTTAGATCAGTTAAGAAAAAACATAAAAATAATCCTGTAACACAGGAAAATCTTTAAAATGTAAAGACTTCTAGCAGCCTGCTTAAATGAAATATATGAACGATGGTTTTGAAAGTGCTAATGGAAGAAAGTGTCTAGACTTACACATTCAACAGTTTTAGGGATTCTCGGGGATCTTGAGAAAAGCGGACATGGCATTCTCGGTTCTTTCCGAAGGACTCCCCCCCCCCCGAAAAAAAGCGGTAAAGGTTAAAAACAATGTAAGTTAAAGTTGACATATTGTGTCAGTAACTCCAAAAGGGGTCCTCTTTTCGGAGAAAAATGTTTAATGCCAGCAATTACTCGACAGTTTCAGGAGCTTAAGAAAACATATTTTTGCTATCTCGTTTTTCAAAAGAAAAAAAAAAAATACGAAAGAAGTTAAGAAAGGCGGGATTCAATTTTTTTTAAATGCCAACAGTTCCAAAAGTTTGAAAGAAGAAATGTGCAATGCCAATATTGATTATCTTTAAAAAGTTAAGGAAACTGGATATATCCTTTCATCCCGAAAATATCTAAAAACGAGGATTTCAGTTTGAAAGAAAAACTAGAAATGTCAATATCTTGAAAAGCATAAAAGATAGGAAAAATGTTTAAAGGCCATTTTTTTTTTTTTTTTGTTATTTTTCTCGAAAAAGAAAGAAAAGATCTGTTAATAGTTAAATAACGGCGTTTGAGGTTCATAGATTGTCTCAGAACTTGTTTTACGAAGCAGAAACTTGTTTGTCTCTTTGTTTTTTTATTTATCAATTTTGCTCGAGGTGCTACTGTCTATTGTCTTAAGATGCTATTGATTTCCATCCATAGTTACAGACAAATAAATTCCACACAGGGGCAAGAAAAGAACAGTCTGACACTCGTCTAACAAGAATTACAATTGCGGATAATTTTATTTTAGGACAGATCTTAAGAAAGGAAGAATTTGTCTCTGATGTTCTCTCCCCAAAGCCAAAAAAAAAAAAAAAAAGGAATTCTAATCGATTGCTCTCTCTCTCTCTCTCTCCTGATGAAGAATATCCATACACCTTTTGTCGCAGGGCCGCAAGAGACAACTAATTTCCAAAAAAAAAAAATTAAAAATCGCCAATTTTATTTATTGTATCATGCTGATGTTCACGCTCAACTAAGGCATTGCTAATACTTTATTTTCGTTCTAACTTTGGTTTCTGTCAGTTGATAGTTGCAAAAATTTTGAATTTTTGAAATTTTAAAACGGCCCTTATTTTAAATTTTTGACAGGTCACTGATTTTCACACTGAAACATTTTAATCATATTTTGGGGAAAATTTGGTTCAAATCAGTTAAAAATTTTGTAAATTACAGTTTTAAAGAAAATTTTAAAGGGACGATATTTTGAAATTTTTCATGCAATTATTTTGGCATCCAAATCTCAAACAAAATATTGCCAAATTATGTTTTAATTTTTGCCAAGTTGGAGTGTGTCAGCATTCGAAATTAAATAAAATATAGTGCTTAAAATTAAATTAGTTACAGTGCTTAAAATTAAATATTATTTCTCAGATATTGATATACAATTTTATTGCTTCTGTCTGTAAATTGGGGATTATTCTGAAGTAAAATGCTCATCGATTAGTCTTTTATTTGATCTGTTCTGATTCGAAATGGGACTGGGGTATATTGGTCTTTAACGAGGTAGACCAACAAGTTTGCCTTTTTGTCAACTTTAAATCAATAATGTAACGTTCACCGATTAAAAAAAAAAAAAAAAAGCACATTACGACCAGAAAGGCAAGCAAACAGTGATGGTAGTTGTCGCAATTAGTGCTCTCAATCGGGTCAGTTCGGGTCGACTTTTGGTTGGACACCCTCGAGTAACGGGTCGGGTCAGGTCAGCCTAACTCGGGTCACGGGTCGGGTAGCGTTAGACCAACTCAGTTCACCGGTCGAGTCGGGTCACCCGAGATAGTTTGACCCGACCCGACTGGTGAACTGAGTTGGTCTAACGATACCAGACTCGTGACCCGAGTTAGGCTGACCTGACCCGACCCGTTACTGAGGGTGTCCAACAATAAGCTGACCCGAACTGACCCGTTTGAAAATACTAGTCGCAATGTACACGAAGAAAATTAGAGAATTTGAAACCGAAATTAAAGTTAAAACGCCACCATCTTCACTAGTTTTGTAAGAAGCATTTGAAAATATATTTCTAAGCGTTTTTTTTTTTTTTTAAGGTTTCTCAGGAAAAGAAGTGCCACTTAAAGCAACACATTGATGGTGCTGGACATCTTGCCAAATCTAAAGCGAAGAAACAACAGAAACAGACACAGTTAACTCAGCCTTCTGGATCTGGATCTGAATCTGGAACTGCGAACACATTTAATGCGGATCTTGCTAGAGCCCTTGTCGCTGCCAACATCCCATGGAACACACTTCAAAATGAAACATTCCGACAGTTTTTACAGAAGTGGTGCCAGCAATCGATACCGTGTGAGTCAACACTCAGGAAAACGTGTTTGGATTCTGAATACAACAATACACTTGATACAATCAGAAAGGATATTGGCGATTCCAGCATTTGGGTAGGCGTCGATGAGACTACTGATGCATGCAATAGATACATAGTGAATGTTGTTGTAGGAAAACTTGATGAAGATGGACCTTCAACTCCTCACTTGTTAAGTAGCAAGGAAATTAAGAAAGTGAGTGCCCAGACAATTGCTTACACCGTGAACAAAAGTTTGCAACTTCTGTATCCTAGTGGTGTGGATGATTCTAAAATTCTTCTTCTTTGCACAGATGCAGCTTCTTACATGATTGCTGCGTTTAAGAACCTAAAACCTTTCTACCCCAACCTCATCCATGTTACCTGTGTAGCACATGCTTTTCATAGAATTTCTGAAACAATCAGGAACGAATTTCCTCAAGTCAATGCCCTCATTTCTAACATGAAAAAAACTTTTTGCAAAGCCCCATCGAGAATCGCTGTCTTTAAAGAAAAACTGCCTGGCATTTCTCTTCCTCCACAACCTGTCCTAACGCGCTGGGGAACATGGCTTGAAGCAGCTTTGTATTACGCAGAGAACTTGGACGCTATTGCTGGTGTTGTTGGCGAACTTCCTGGTGTGGAAAACATTGCAAGTGTTTCAGTTTTGAAGGAACTTTTCAAAGATCCCATTCTCAAAAGAGATCTTGTATATATCAAGTCAAATTTTTCATTCTTACCTACGACGATCACTAAGTTGGAAGCTACGGGAAAGCCACTTAGTGAACAGGTGTCAGTAGTTAACGAAGCCGAAAAGAAAATCCAAAGTGCTACGGGGAAAGTTGGGGAAAAAGTGCAGTGTAAGTGGGAAAGTGTAGTGAAGAAGAATGAGGGATTTCTTGTGTTGGCTCGTATAGGGAAAGTTTTGATGGGAGAGGATGAAACCATCCCCGACGAAGTGGAAATGAAAAATGTATCGAAATTTAAGTATGCTCCTGTAACATCTGTCTCAGTGGAAAGATCGTTTTCGGCAGCAAAGATGATCCTTACAGACAAAAGAGAGAGATTGACAGTCGAAAACTTTGAGAAACTGTTGGTAATTTACTGTTTCCAAAATTACGAATGAGCAAGTTGTGTACTGAATGAATCACCTGATTCACTGAAAACAAAAGATGTTAATAAAAAGGGGTATGTAATAATTTATACTATTATTTTTAGAGCCTATTTTTAATTTTTAGCGCCTATTTTCCTATTTTTAGTACCTATTTTAGGCGCCTAAAATTAAACTTTTTGGTGCCTAAAATTCCGAAGTCTAGTTATTGTGTACAAAACTTGCCCACAAGATAACTCATCGAATAGAAACCTTTTTGAAACGGAACTGGATTTATCGCTATGCTTTTTAGAGATGAAACAGCCCAAAATCTCATCTCGTCAGCAACAACTAGTGACAATCACGGAAAGCACGTCCAGACATTCAGATGGAACCCCCTGCCTCTGCCATTATGGGAATAGTGATTCAATGAAAAAGCGCTCATCTTTCGTTCAAAGAGTCATTGGCTCAATTTCAGAATATACTATGTATGTTTGTTGTGGACAAAATCATATCCTTGGATTTTCTACGAGTTCTACCATTTCCTTTCACCTTATCATTCCTCACTTTCTTCACTCTTCATCCGTCTCCTTTAGCCTTCAGAGCATGAATTTGGAGTGTTAAACTAAATACTTTACTTCACTGCAATAAACCAATAATGCAGTCGGTAAGATTTCTAAAATCACACTTTGGGCACTGATAGAACTTACTTGTGAGTAGAATATATATATTTTCAAACATTAATTCATTGTGACATGTAATGAGACAGTTGTAAATACTATATATGGATTCTTTTGCTTGCGTCCTTGTTTTCCTCAAAAGCAAATTCAAAGTTTGTTTCCCTTTTCTACCTGAAATCACTAAGCTTATTACCGAAAATAAAATTGTTTTCCAGTAGTCACGGGACAAACCAATCTACCTGCAAGCCACATGTGAAAGCCGTAGATTTTTCGATGAGTTACGAAGATCGTAAAAGCATGTGAACAGGGTTGGTTAATTTTTTCCTCTCTTATGTGATTTGGGTGTATGAATTCTTTCTTTCCTTTCTGTTACAATTAATATGAGACAGGTCACTTTCTTCTCAAATTCTATATTGTTCGTTGTTTCCAGCTTGCAATGTATTTATAATCATGTCTGGAACTTGCTAATGCAGAAATAACAAATCTTTATCTCTCTGGTTCATAAAAGTAAATTAAGGATTTCGAATTTGAATAACTTTTGCAATAGGAAAATTTAATTTGTTTCATGTTGCATAATACGATATTTGTCAAATCCACATTGATAAGGTGTACAAAATAAGGTTCATAAGGCCACGAAGCAATTTGAATAATTCATCATCTAAGATTTGCCATTAGCCAGTAACCTGATATTAATCACTATGTAATTAATCGCTATAAGAAAAGTGATTGCTGTCCAACTCCCTTCTAAATGTCTTTTCTAGTAACTGTACTTATTAAGGAGCTTGTAGTGTTGCCCTTGATACAATTAAAGACGAGAAATAAGGTTTTCTCATCAGTCTCGTAAATTTTGTTAAAAAAGTCTCATCTTGTCTCAATTCTCGTCTCGTCTCGATTCTCAGAAAGCTGTCTTCGTCTCGTCTCGAATTTTTTCTCATCTCGTTTTCTAAACTTATGTACAAAATGTACACTCTGAGTTTTTTCTTGATTTCATTTAGAAGTTAGGTCTATCACAATCCTTACACGCCACGAGGCAGCGACGAGGTGTGCGATATAACAACATTTAAATGGTATTTATTATTGCAGTATATGGTTTAATGACTCGCGCATCTTTAAACGTTGATAAATGTTCGTTATTATATTCGTACAGTCAGTTATTGTGTAAATTTATACATTCTATGCTATGAATCATCATCATAGGTTTCTGCCATTATTGGCAGGTCAGTAGCCGACGACCCGCTCGGGAGAGTAATACTCCCGGAAGTACGTTTTTCCGCACGCTACTCTAGCTAGCTGTTTTACGCGTTATCCTAGCCAGTTGTTTTAAGTTGGTCACAGAATTCATATCATGAAGTACAAGGGGAACTAAACGAGCCCTATATCATGGAGTACAAGGGCATAAGTACTACAACTACTTATCTGCACAAAAGTAAATAAATCACTTTTTAAGTATTATTTTCATGTTATTTTAATTTAATAAGAGTTATAAAAATCTAAAAAAATGTAAAAAAAACTTTCCTTCGGCCGGGTTTGAACTCACGCCAAAAGAGGACTTTATTACTAGCATATAGCGCTAGCGCACTCGGCCATAAAGGCCGACAGCAGCAAGCGTTTGATTTCTGCTATTTTAATGCAACGTGGCAAGAAGTGGATAACGCCAACCAATCAGAATTGTGTTTCTCGTTTCTACTTCCGGGAGCATTACTCTCCCGAGCTAGTCCTAGTAGCCGCAACTGAGAAACTTCCATGTTCCACGGTCTTCCGCTAACCTCTTCTTCACATACGACTTTCTGTTTTGATATCGTCCATTATCTGTAGCCTCTTTCACTTCCTTCCTTTTTTCCTGCCACCATACCCTCTAACATATCCATAATGATACAATTCCTTCTTAGCCAATGTTCCAACCAGTTTCTCTTTCTCTTCTCAATTAATAACTAAAACTGTTCTATTCTGTCGTGCAATTTCTAACATCCTCTTATTTGTTTTCCGCTCGACCCAACTAATTCTCTCCGTGTTTGAGACTTAAGACTTGGGTGAACTAGTGTTGGCCACAAAACTCTGCCAAAATGTCTCGTCTCGAATTTGAAAATGTACTTCTAATGTCAATCTCGTCTCGTTTTCGAGACGAAACGAGAAATTTCTTGTCTCGTGGGTAACACTAGAAGTTTGGATAATGCTGCTTGAAATGAAGAACTGTTTAAAGATGATTTAGACTTCTCTGCATTTCATATCATGTATTGACAAGCAGATAGGAATTTTAAAGGAAAGGGGTGGGTTGTCAGACTTTTTGTCCCTTCGGGCCGCGGTTGCTCAGTGGTAGAATGTTCACCTCTGGTGCTTGGAGTCTCGGGTTCAAACCCTGCTCCCGCCAAGTGAACTTTGTGGTGGACAAACACCGTGTGCGTGGGTTTTCTCGGGGTTCTCCCGTTTTCTCCCACTTTCTCTCCATTCCACCATTTCATTCATCTCTCATCATCACCGTCTCCTTTAGCCTAACCGGCATAACTTTAGCCTAACCGCCTAACCGGCGTAATACTCAAAAATTTCATTTTCTTTGTCCCTTCCTCTTAAACTTCACTTAGTTCTGAACTTTTTTTCATCGTCATGCACTGGGCCAGGGTCGTCGGAAACCTAAGCTGCGACACTCGTTAAAATATTCGGTTTTAACAACAAAATTATAATTACTTGACGTGAAATAATAAAAAAAGTAATGTCACTAATTTATTCTACTGTATTGCAAGTGCTCACGGAATGGGATAGTATTAAATATGAAGAGAACTTATTTCGATCCGAGGCCAGAATCGATTCTCTCGCTTCAAAATCGAATATGGACTCGATTTCTCAAATGTAATCGACTTAGCCCATCTCTAGAAATGATTTTGCGATTGTCAATATCGCCATCCTTACAGACTATTGCAACCAAAAAAGTCCTGCAGTGATAAAAGTAGCCAATTAACTTCAAGTAAGGTCTTACTAAATCTTCAAGTAAATTTAGGTGATGACAGGTCTCCAATCTTGAAATTCTGAAGAACTTTTGTTTTTCTTTTTTTCTTACCTTTCTCCTTTTTCTGTTTCCTGACAAATGCGCTGTCCCTTCCTTAACAGGGTGTTTTAAGTAGCTAACGATTTTTTTTTTTAAAAAAAAGTTAAAAACATATCATTGGCTGTAGATAAGTAAACACCGATTTCCGTTCTAATTTCTTTAAAATTATTTGTGAAAAATGTAAAATCGTCACCTATTACAGCAACGCTTGATATTTAAATGTATCCACTTTGTTAAACTTTACCGTATAATAAATAATTCCAAATATCTGTTTACTCTCAAGCTAGAAACTTGTGACTACCAGTGGCAACAATTGGCCAATCTTGCCTCGAATCGTTAAATGGGTTACAGCTACATAGTTGGAAACCACTAAAACAATTGCAATTTCACGCACAGAGCATTTCGAATCGTTATTGAACTCATGCATTCGCAGTAGAAATGGTCGTTGAGCTTTAGTTGTTTCCTCTCTCTCTTTCTCTCTCTCTCTCTGACTAGGAATTCCTCATTTCATTAACTTGGGCGTTAGTTAATAGGAAAATAATGTTGGAATATGTAAACTTCTGTGGTTTGTGTTTTATACTTTGCGTCTCTTCAGAGACAGGGTTTTATTTCTATGTCTGTTGAATACATAAAGTAATTGAAATAAAACTATTTACGACTTTACATACACGTTCTATTTACTAAAATCATGTTGGAAGTGCAAAACGTCTAAGCTGATTGGCATGGTCCATGGTCACCGTTCGTGTGGGGTAGTCCAGCGATCTGGGGCGTTAAACTCAGTATCGTGAGGAAAGCCACCGAGGGCTCGAGTCCCACGAAAGATCATGGGTGTTTTGAACTGTTCTTGACATTTCTGTGTTCGTGTCTCTATCGCAGGAGTTCATGACTCAACCATTTCCCTTGACGTATCATCACATTTAATATAGGAAATATCAATATACTAGTAGTCAAAGGTATAGTTATTCTAAATGCATATATATATATATATATATATATATATATATATATATATATATATATATACAGGGTGTTTGGGAATTGATTCCTCACACCAAGGTAAGATGAAAAGTATAGACCAAAATGGGTGCACAAATGCTTCCTTTCGGAGTTACAGGCTGTCGAAAACATAAAAAAAATGAAATTTAAAGGTTCATCGCTCCAATACTATAGGACCTACCATTGTCGGGTGAAGACTTTACTTAGGAACTAGTATGTGTCTTATCCAAATATGCATGTTTCAAAATCCTGCGGTACTTCTGCAACAATTTTTATACAGGTAGTTGATGAGTACTTCAGATTATATACCTATAGCCAAAAGCCGTCTATAAAAAATGTTACGTGAGTACCGTAGGATCCTAGAACATGTATTTTTAGATAGCGCACATATTAGTTCCTAAGTGAAGTCTTTACCCGACTACAGTAGGTCCCATAGAACTTTCAAAGTTCGTTTTTTTAGGTTTTTGGTAGTCTATAACTCAAAAAGGAAGCATTTGTGCACCCAGGTTGGTCTATACGTTTTGTCTTATCTCGGTGTCACCTCCCAAACGTTGTCGGTTTTGTTTTGAAACACCCTATATATATATATATATATATATATATATATATATATATATATATATATATATATACTCTATAATGTAATATTGAAAAATCAACTCTTCTATCAATCTGCTTATATGATTGTTTATTAGAATATGTCAATTCTTAAAAATAAAATTTCGTTAAGTACGCACGTAAACACACACGTTTATTTCTGATTGTGATACACCAATTCTGAACTAAACTTTCAGCTAGTGTAGGGCAAGCAATGATTGTAGAAGACAAATATTACATAATTCACATTCTTTCTTCAATGTGAAGGTTGTGATTGTCTAGCTAAACACATAATCTTAATGTCTAGTTTCAATTGACTTTAGTCTTAAAATCCTGTACTTGTTTCTGATATACAGGGTCTGTCCAGAAAATAAATGACACTGGCCGTTGCGCGGCGCTTCAGTCGCCAGGAGTGCGCTCCCCGGCAAGGGAATTTTGTAGTGGGGGATCTAAGCTAAGCAACACACGGGAGCGCGCTGTTGGCGACTAGAGTGCCGCGTGGCGGCCAGTCTCATTACTTTGTTGATAGACCCTGTACAGTCACAAACATTAATAAATGGAGGTTGGAGCCCATAAGAAATAGTGGCTTCAGCCTCCATTTATTAATGTTCGTGACTGTACATAAGAGAAAAGCTACATTCACAAAGGGGAAATTATAAACGGATTTACGGTTGGCCAAAGGAGCTTTTCCGTCTTGATAACCAGGATAAAATTGTCACTATAAACAATCCGTTATCATCTAAATTCAACACTCCTAGTTTGAACACAAAACACGTTGTAACTCTAAAGTGTGATGATTTATTGATGAGAGAAACTGATAATCTATCTTCTGCTATAAAATGAAACGGCGAAGTATCTTAAATGTTATATTGGACATTATGCCATCAAGAAGATTCTCCGAAACTGCTGTTTTATACACTGAACAATTAGCCAGCAGAAACTCATGATTTAAAAAATGTTCAAGTTGTGTAATTGCTCTCGGGAAGAAAAGATCGTAGTTATTATCTAAATATAATTGTAATGTTAACCATGTTTTTGAAATGTTTTGTTAATTTAGATATTCAACACAGTTGCGGCCCACAAAGTCTCTGTCGAAAGAAAGAAAGTTTTGTCCGACCAAAAGATGCAACGAGACAAGAAAAGTACATCAGACTATACAAACGTACTAAATTTACGACTACAGCTTGTATAAAATGCGCTTGCTTAAAAATTCACATCAATTTGATAGATGTCGCTTTTAAGTTAAATTTACTAACGTTGAATAATTTAATTTAGACGCTTTTATTAGCGTTTACTTTTTAGAAATTATTTTCAGTCATATGATTTAGTGTTTCATTAATAAGAGTGTGATGTTCTATAATGCCCAACAAGCCTTAGGCTTATAAATTAAAGAAAATAATTCACTGATAGAATTTGTAACTATTGTTGTATGAGAAACAGCTTTGATTCGTAACATCTAAGGTTTAAGTGTACGTATACGTGGCAATCAGTATTGTTGGTATTTAAGGTTTCAAATTGTTAACATGTAATTTCATGTTACTTAATAGACTGTAACATATAAAGGGTGTTTCAAAACAACACCGACAATATTTGGAAGGTGATTCCTGACACCAAGATAAGACAAAAATTATAGACCAACTTGGGTGGTGCACAAATGCTTCCTTTCGGGGTTATAGGCTGCCGAAAATATGAGAAAATAAACTTTAAAGGTTCATAGCTCCAAAACTATGAGACATATCGTAATCGGGTCAAGACTTCACTTAGAAACTAATATGTGCCCTACCTAAAAATAAATGTTTCAGAATCCTAAGGTACGTCTGCAACAATTTTTACATAGGGAGTTCGGCTACGGGCATATAATTTGAAGTACTCACCAACTACCTCTATAAAAACTGTTGCCGAAGTACCACAGGATTCTGAAACTTGGATATTTGGATAGGGCACATACTAGTTCGTCAGTGAAGTCTTGACCAGACTACGGTAGATCCCATAGTTTTGAAGCTATGGGCTTTTAAAGTTCATTTTTTCACGTTTTCGGCAGCCTTTAACTCTGAAAGTAAGCATTTGTGCACCCAGGTTGGTCTATACTTTTCATCTTATCTTGGTGTCAGGAATCACTTCCCAAACGTTGTCGGTGTTGTTTTGAAACACCCTGTATATCTTGTAGACTCTCTGTTAACCGATCACCACGGGCTTGGGCCCTGGTCGTGTAGTGAAAAGTTCGGGTAAAACGATTATCACCATTTCATAGCTCCTAAATTGTATAGTATTTGTATAATAGTTTAAAAAGGCTTACAGTATTGTAATTCAAGATTAGAAGTTTCAACCACAAGGTGCTCCAGCGACAGTTGAACCAAATACTATATCTATCTATCTATCTATATCAATAAAAATCAAAGTGACTACTTTCGTGACGTAAAAACTCTTGAAGCACCCGACCAATCTCGGTTCGGGCCTAGGGTTGTTTTCATCATTTTAGTTTGACAGTGCAACGTAGGAGAGAGGGAGAAGAAGATATATATATATACTATGTATGCTCGAAAATGACCGATATTAGTGCCGAATTCATAATTTTTCGGTCCCTAGTTGATTGGTGACAGTTTTGGTGCTCTTTATGTCCAAAATGAAATGTATTCTCCCCGTGTGAAGAACGGGCTTTCTGTTAGTATTGAACAAAAAAACTAATTATCACGCAAACCATATTCACACTCTTATTTACGGTGTATGTATACTAATGGAGGAGGAACAAAAAAAAAAAACTTTAAAAAAATATTCAGATTGCAATACTGAATGAACTAGTTATATTTTATAAACACATTTATTGAGCAAAGAAACAGCTCGTGTGGGCATCTTGGTTAAACATGCTGTCCCTTTTTCTTACCTCGTAAATATTTTTTCTTGAAGGCACTGAAATTATATCTAATAATTTTAAATGAAAATTGATATCAAATTTGATGTATCTAATTTTTACGAATTCGCAGATATGGATATCTTATAGCAACACTCATTTCACCCCTTCCACCCCTATTTCGAATTTCCAACACCCTTTTCTTCCCTTCTAGCTAAAATATAAAACGATTCATATCTCCGAAATATCACCTAATTTTTCACATTCGTCCATAAGCGATGCACAGAAGAGGAAATCATGACTTTGCAAGTAACATTTATATTTTACGGAGGAAGATATTAGTTGTTTATAAACCAGATGGGCAGCTAAAGTTATTACTGAGAGAGAGAAAAAAAAACTAAACCTCCTGAGGCAACAGTACTTGGGGGCCAGGGCCTACGAGCCCCATATGACACTTATGCCTTTGAGACAATGTGTAGTCAGCTGGTCCCTTCCTCTTACCGTTAATACTAGCTCTCTTTAGTTTCAACTTTGATCGTGATAAAAAAAAGACAAAAAACATAATAGAAAAGCTATTTTCTGCCATAAATTAAATTTCCTAATAATATATTTCATCTCCAATTTACTCTCTCTACTAAAACCCTAAGTACTAGAAATATACTGTACTACTACTTACGGTTTCAATTCTAATTGGGAAATTATCGCGCCATACTAACCAAACTCCTTCCACATGTGTACATGTGACACTGCGATTTTATATTAATAGAAGGAAATATATATTAGATTATTTTATTAATTGAAGAGTATCAAAAAGATAAGAACTTCCTAGTAGCTAAACAGTTAGAATACGCATCTTTAGCGTGGCAGACCCGGTTTCGGTTTCTGGTGGGAGATTAGTGGTTCGGATCTCACAATAAGCTATAAGTTCATATTTCATATAATCTCACTGCTCTGCCGTGTCGTGACTAGAGATGTGGGTCGGGTAAATACCCAGTGGGTAGGTAAATAAAAAATGGGTATTTACCCGGGTATTTACCCCTTTTCTATTTACCTACCCGAAAAATGGGTATTTTCCGAAAGTTCAATTATTTTGAAGTTTTAAGAATTGTTAACCATATCGGTGACCTTTTCTAATATTTTGGGGTCTGTCGGGCGTGTTTTCTCATTCATTTACTATAAATATGCAAAATAATAATCAATTGACCCCGTTCATGTGCGGTGCGGGTTTGCAGGCAATTTTGAACATGGCCCACCCGCGATATAATTTTGGATATTATATGTTATTCTAGGTTACAACGACATCTAAAACCAATTTTTTAAAATTATTTTTCTCGTAGGACTTCATAGGTAAAGAGGAGATCAAATTTTGAATCGAGTATTTTGAAAGCAGGAAATGGTGAGAATGAGCTGTTACAATTTTCAGACGAAGCCCTCGTGTACACCTATACATGCTTCTAAGTTTGAACAACATCGATCATGCCAATCTTGAGAAATAATTAAGTTTTCCGAGTTTACGTCATTGTTCACCAAGAAATCAGAGTCAGACTTGAAACATGATAAATTAATGTCTCCTGGGGTACCTACATTACCACCCTCTTGTCGTCTCAAGATTGATCTCGGGCTATTTTACTATACTTATCCACCTATGCCCTTTCTTCACCAAGGTGTGAACGGCTTTTAAACTTGGATTAGTTTCGCCAAGACTTAAACAATTAAGAAATCCCAATATGACTTCAAGCCTTAGGTTGTCCAAACATAGAAATCGTATATAAACCCTCTTTGTTAAATCCTTGGGAGACAGCGGCAGTTTTAAATGTAAAGTCTGCGATACGCCGCCGATTTTCAAGAACCCTACCAAGTTACTGTATATTTTCATTTGAGAACAGATATTTTGGGACTCCTTCAATCCAACAATTTTTCCGAAATGTGCAATTTTGAAATTTTAAAATTCTCAGAAATGTTTCACAGACAACTCAAACAACCGTCATACGAATAAAAGACAAACGAAAGCTGGATCATGTATCTAAAGCATTATATATCAGAGGCTACAACTAATTCAATAAAGACGACCAAAATTATCAAAATCTCTAAGAGTCGAACATTATGGAGGTTCAAGTTAATCATGAAAAGATGTTATTTTATGTCTACTAGTTTCCAACTTAAAAGAACATTTTGGAGTAATTTTAATGAAAGGAGAAAGTGAGTTTCATATAGTAGATATAGTCGCATTTATTATACGAAAAAAATAAATCAATTTCCATCAAATGTACAGGCTTTTCTTGACTTTTTATGGCTTCTTAGGTTCAACGTTACTATTTCGGATTTTTGATAGAATCTTAATATTGATGTTTCTTAAAACAAATGCCGACGTATGGAACCTTAATGAAGTCTTACAAAAAGCGTTGAAGGAAAGCATTGCCAAAGCGATCTTAGTTAGTGGGTGTTCCCTGTCACTTGTTGATCACCCTTTGTGGATTGAATTTTTTAAAAAGAAAATTCGTCCTTCGTATTCTCTCCCATCAAGGTATCGCCTGGCTACGAGTACTGTGATGCTCAACACAGTGAAATTCAAGGGGAAATTAAATTGAAGTTAGAGGAATCAAAAAACCTATATTTAAAGTGTGACGGTTGGAGTAACTTAAGAAATAAATCTATCAGTTATTTCGTCATTTTAAAGCCTAAACCTGTTTTTGTTGATTTCGCGTTGTCGAAAGAAAATAAACACGACGCATATTACTTGTTTGAAGAGATTATGAATGTTCTGTAGAAACTAACCCTGAATTTTTTTTAATAATCATAGAAGACAACGCGTCCAACATGAGAGCAGCTTTTAAATTAGTAAAACAGAAGTAATTATCCTAGTATAATATCTTTGGGCTGTCTTGCTCATCTTCTCCATTTGCTTTGTTCTGACATCATCGGATGTCCATCGGTAAAGACATTATTGGGAAGTGTAATTGATGTTATTAAAATAATTCAACTTGGCCATCACTTACAAGCACTATTTACATAAATCTCAAGGGAGAAAAGGGTTACAATTTCGTTAAAGTTGCTTGGATAAACAAGATGGGGAAGCCATTTACACTGCCTCCACTGTCAATAAAACTGGACTTCAGACGCTCGCTGTGAGTGAGGAATCGTCATTACCTTCAGAAATCAAGAAAAGACTTCTTGATTATGTATTCTGGATTTTTATTGAAAACCTTGTAGCTATTTTGAAACCTATAGTGGATATGATTAATTGCTTCGAGTAAAATGAGTATCAGATAGACACTTTGCACTCAAAATTCCAGTCTTCATCTAACTCTGACAGAACAGTTACCATCATCAGTCCTTTCGAAAATAGAAGAGCAATCAATGATGGAAAAATTTAAACAAAGAATTGAACCCGGCTTGGGTCCAATTCATCTGGCTGCAGATCTCCTCAATCCCACTTTTCACGGCTGCAAATTGATCGCTGAAGAATTGCTGGATGGAGTAAACTTCGTTTCTGAACTTGGAAAACAAATGGGATTGAATTCTGTTTTACTGAGATCACATTTGACTGACTATAGGGACAGGGAAGGAAATTGGGCAAGGAAGTTTTTGTGGGACGGAGTGGAACAAATGAGCTCACTACTTTGGTGGAGAGGGTTTCGAGACATCACTGACTTAGCTGATGTCGCCATTCGAATCCTTTGTGCTCCGGTTACATCTGCTACCACAGAAAGAACTCTCTCTACATTTAGTAAAACAATAAATCGTTTATCATTGGAGACGACAGGAAAACTAACATATCCTTCTTATAACTGGAAGCTTTTAAATAAGAGATTGCCTGAAGTTTCACGGATGCAACACTCAGGACCAGGATCATCAAGGAACAAGTCACCAGCTGTTGGCATGGAACAGAACAAAATTGGAAGAGGATACAGAGAAATGGGTGACAGAAGGAAATGAAGAAGCTAGTAATAGTGATGTTGATATTGAAGAATTATGTGATGATTCCGACTCTGATCTTACGGTTGATTCTGAGTAGGACGGTAATATTTGTGGTCGTTTTATAGTACTACAAATGTGGTAGAGGTTAATTGCTGTTCTATATTGAATAATTTAAAGTATAAATATTACTGAGTTACTATACAGCTTAATGTTGATTATCACATTAATATTTTAAATATGCTATTCCAACAAATTCTTTCACAAAGCATTATTGTTAGTGTTAAACTCCATTTAGTGAACACTTCTAAAAATCAGGAATTAGTTACTTAAGTGTTTTACGAAATGTAATTCCTTATTTTATGGATAATTTTCTTTCAACGGCATATTTAGTAAATAATTTAAACGACCAATTTATTAAATTTAATTACCTTGATTATTCTGCAACTTTCGTAATCGTTAAATGTGTAATTTTTGTTTTAAGTTTCTAAGTATTTTCAAGGTTATTAGTTACTAAAGTCGAGTTTCTTTACTATGATATAACTATATTAACAACTTCGTTGTTACAGTGTAGTTTCTTAAACAGATTAATTTATTAATTCCGTAAACTAAGTCTAAAACTTAAGAAACTTATTGGTCCAATTCTTTGCATACTCGACAATTCAGTACATCTCATTGCCTATAGATAAAATACCAAAAAGAACATTATTTTCTGTAAAGAAAGTAACCAGCCGTATCTGCAATATCAATTCAGTTATTTTTAATTATTAAAAAGCTCGTTTTCATCATTACTATTCAAAACAATTAAATCTTTAAGTTTTACGTCCCACGATTATGCCGGTTAGGTTAAAGGGGCCGGTGAAGATGAGAAATGCATGAAATGGTGGAATGAAGAAAGTGGGAGGAAACGGGAGAACCCCGAGAAAACCCACCACAAAGTCCACACAGCTCGAGCTGGGATCGAACCAGGGACCCCAAGCACCGGAGGTGAACGCTCTACCACTGGGCCACCGCGCCACCTACTATTCAAAAATGTTTAAGGTAATGTTAACAATATATATATATAAATTAGTGTAAACTTCAGATCTTTAAAATAGGAAAGCAATTATTAATAATTCACTTTCCGCCATTAATAAATTTGGTAAACCAAAAGAAAACGTATTTCTTTAGTAATCGGTGGTTTGAAAAACTGGAGATTGTATTGTAAGATAAAAGAAGATGAGCCAGATTGAGAAAAATGGAGAAAGTTTCATGAGAGGCGAACCTAAAGAAGGACTTAAATTTCGTGTCATTAATATCAGAAGCTGCTGGCAGGCAGAATACTTAATAATAGTGTATGACTGGTTTGGTGACAACTGACTTCACTTTCTTTAGTCATTGTTACGTACTGTCAGGGGTGCCCATCCCCCCCAAAGCTGATGGCGCACTCCCCCCAAAAACTAATAATCTCTTCCCTCCTCAAAACTCAAGTCCTCTAAAAACAATTGCCCAGTGTAGCAGTAGTTTTTATAGTACTAGTAATTGTTATTTTTGTTGTTGCTTTTATTTCCTGTAGTAGTATTATAGAATGCTTGTAGTAGTAGTAGGGGCAGTAGTAATTATAAAAATGGCATTACTTTTATTAGTAGTCTTGGTAGTGTACAATACTAAATATGTTCTATAAGGATATTGAAGGGTATAAAAACTTCTACACACTGTGTATGGCACAGGTAGGCCTATTCTTTTTTTACAATTAGTAGTATTATTTTTTCCTTTACAAAATATTGATATAATTCCCTTGTACATGAAAAGTAAGACGCAAGTTACATGTTATTGAGTTTGATACCAAAATAAAATGTTATCCTCGAAATTAGCCTACAAAAAGAAGTGACATCCAACAAAAAAAACATTCTTGTAAAAGAGCCAAGTACGAGTGGCCGTAAAAAGAATTGAAATCACAAAAATAGGCGCCAAGTTCTGGTGGACAACAGTTACAAACACTCACTGGCTCACTTCAAATTTAGATTTGAAACTTGGCTATTATCTGTATGGTTACCACTAGCTCACAATTATGTCAAACTACTTTATAATTTTCAACAGACAACATAGGCAAGTTTCAAATCTAAATTTGAAAGTGATTCCTTGAGTGTTTAGATCTGTTGTTCACCAGAACTTGGCGCTCATTTTTGTGATTTCAATTCTTGGCGCTATTTTAACCGATCTATTGTACGATTACGTTTACATTTATTTATTTATTTATTTATTTATTATGGACGACATATAATACGTAACCATATTCTATTACTACTTGATGTATGATGAATAATCATATTTTCTATAGTTTTCTATGTGTGTGAATGTGTGATTACATTTTCCAGGATCTGCGAAAAACGAACAACTGCCTAGCTGGCTTCACTCTGTACAACACATGGAGCTGAATATATAGAATACTACTGGAGCGACCTCTCACGGAAAGTCTCTATTATACCAGTGATGCCACTTTTGAGCTGGTTTTCAGTTTGCCGCAGGCCCTGGAAAATGTAATCGCACAAACAGAATACTATACAAAATATTATCATTAATTCATTTATTATACATCATGTAGCAATTGAACAGGATTACTTATTAAGTGTCGTAAATGGTATAAATAAGAAATAAATAAATGCTTCCAGCAGAAAAAAAATGAAATGAATTTTTTGAGTTTTACGTCCTACGGTTATGCCGGTTAGGCTAAAGGAGACGGTGAAGATGAGAGATGAATGAAATGGTGGAATGAAGAAAGTGGGAGGAAACGGGAGAACCCCGAGAAAACCCACGCACACGGTCCAGCAGAAAATGGGTAAATTACCTACACAAAGCGATAAACCGACCACCCCATCCTTTCATATAGCAACTTGCGCGGTACTTCATTCATAGAGTTTCTAAGCAGGGGGTAGGGGGATTCATTCTCGAGATTTTAAAAAAAATCGCATCGTGTTCCAATGTTATTCTGGCGACAGCAAAATTATCGACATTAGAGTAAAATTCTTCCCCAATTTTTTTATTCCTCCAATTTTTTTCTCGATGGCACAACTTGCGCCATTCATCCCTCCTGTGGGCGGCCCTTCTCTCTTAAAACGAACCAACCTTTCCTTTCATATGACTACTTGCGCGATACTTCATTCATCGAGTATCGAAGCAGGGGGTACGGGGGTTCACCCCGGAAAATTTTTGAAAATTAGCTTCTCAAAATCGTGTTTTAATGCTATTCCGACAGTAAAATTGCTAGTTCGAAAGTAGAGTAAAATCCCCCCCAAATTTTTTCTCAATGGCGCAGCTTGCGCCATACATCCTCCCTGTGGGCGGCCCTGCGTACTGTCATAAATTTTAAATTTTGGTGTTGGTTTGATCCACAACCAAATTCTACCGCGTAGTTGATTGGACGCCTCAGCAGTACACCAAGCTAAGAATTCACAGGGTAGAATGGATAATTATTTTCCGCCAAGAGTAATAGAAGGAAATTTAGTGTAAGTAGAAAGAAAATTATGGTGAGTAGATAGGAAATCCGGCTGTATTACTTAATAAATATCAAATTCATTCTTTAATTAGTAGAACAAATGATTAATTAGGTGGTTATTTAGTGCTTCTGTTGCAGGTGATACAAATAACCATTATATATTTCATTGACAACGATAAAATTCATTTATTGCTAATTGAAACATAAAATACCCACTAAAATACCCATTTTGGGTAAATACCCGGGTATTTACCCAGGGTATTTACCCGCTGAAATAAATACCCAGGTATTTTACATCTCTAGTCGTGACAGAACGCTGTAACTTTGGCGCAGCAGTTTTGCGAAAAAGAGCCCTAAAGTTTTCATTCGAAAATGTGATCTGTATCGTGTAGAACCAGTGTAACTAGGCAATAATGGTCAACCAATCAATTTTCACCAAATTTAATCACACAACATGCATTTACGTAACATTACATGTAACCACCTGTTTCCAAAGTCAAGATACACTGGTTCTACACGATACAGATCGCATTTTCGGATGAAAACTTTACGGCTCTTTTTCGCAAAACTGCTCCGCCAAAGTTACAGCGTTTTGTCACGACACGGCAGTGCTGAAAAGAACAATAAACTCAAATCAATTAAAAAAAATCAAATATAAAATGTCAGTCCTGTGGGAAAAAAAGCGAAAAGCAATTGCTTATTTAATTTCTAAACTCTGTTTCATATTCTCACCTATTGAGCATGAGACGAAATTTACTTCAATAATATATTTTCCTTTTTTAAACATTATCTTCTATTTAAAAGGATCATAAGTAATAAAAATAAAAGCTTGTTGATTCCCCATCTCATGGAACGCTTAGCGTTCCATCTTCGATAAGGGAACGAAGGTTTCTATTTTCGGCGGAGGTATAATATAAGGTACATACTTTTCAGATGCATTGTCAAACATTATAGAGAGCATTATAAAACTATTACAGAAATCTGTCTGTGCGCATTCATGCTGCACCACTATACGTGCGGTATCCCGGAAGAATTTAGGATTCACAAGAACATGGCAAGAATCGTGTAAGCATATGTCTTAGTACAACTAGCAGTAAAGGACGAATAGAAAGAAGCCTGTTTAATTCTTTTGAAACCATGATTAAGGTTGAATTATCGCCGTCTTTGGCTGTTTGCATCGCCAACTACATACACAAAGAGGTGAGCTTTGACAACTAATGGTGCACACTTTTGGTGGCTCGCTTTAGTGATTACCGATTCTTTAAAGAATCCAATCCTCGCTACAAGCGCAATTGTGGGAAGTTGAAACTAACACATTATACGTAGGTTAAGTTGTGTCGTAAAGTGATGGTAATTACTTGTGGTCCGTGGACCACAGTTTAAGAAATTCTGGTCTGGTCTACAGAATTTGTTAGAGTACTTAAAATTGGCTAAAATGACAAGTATTGCAGATGATATAATAGTAATAATCTCTTACTGCGGAAAGGAGGCTTCGCTGACTTAGTGAAACAGCTCCTACCTCTGTTACGTGGGGTCCCTAGTTCAATCCAAGCTCCCAACAAATGGGCTTCGTACTAGGACAAACGCGAGTGGATTTTCTTGGGTTGTGTTTCCTCGTCATTCCACTATTTCTTTTTTTATTATCATAATGACAATCTACCTTAGCCTTGGACCTTAAAAAAAGAAAGTGGAAAATTAAATACAGCTTTCTTGCTCTTAGTATTCCAAATGCTAGAAAAATCTTTAACATATTTATTTTCCACACTGTCAGAATTGGAACGGAAGAAACATATTAGAGTAACGAGAGAGATAAGATGTGTATTCTGCTAATCTCGTATCATCATCATCTTCTATTAAATTGAAAGTAGTTCTCATATATTAGATGCTACCTTAAGAAACATCGTGTAGAGTTAGTTGTCTATTGATATCTGTAATTTTCCTAATAGCATACGCTAAATCGAAATTTAAAAAAAAACGGACTTAAGTGATTTCTGTGTTTCAGTTAGTTCGAATCTTATATAGGAGATTCGTCTGAACGCTGTCCGTATCCCCGTAGACTTGGGTGCAAGCATGTAGTTCTCTCACTTTGGTGCAACGGTGTCAGAAACAGTACGACACTTTCGCCATCTGCATATCCGTATGTCTCCTGCAAAATAGCACAGAGGTCATTTGGAGCACAATTAATTGGTATGCTGTGGCTACTGTCCATTAACATCAGCTGAAAGATTATTTATCAGATTTTATAATTGTTATGGTACTGCAATTTAATATCATTAATGGTAAAGAAGTTCGGTTTTTATAACTGGGTAAGATGCAAAATAAATAAATAAAAAAAATGTATTTTAAAAAAATAGAATAAGAACATTAAATTGGTTTTAAACACATTTCCTTCGAATGGTTCCAATTATCTTAATGGAAGAGGAGAATGTCTTATGCTGTCAGTCTGTGTCGCCTTAATTCATAATATGAAATTGTCTCACTAAGCGTGTTTGCACACGATACCGACAAAATCGGCGGAAGCCCTGATAATATCGGTGTCGGTGCCGGCGTACTTTGTACCTAACAATGTTGGTGGAAGCCCCGACAATATCGTCGCCGGTGATGAGCGAAGTAATCGACACACACAATATATTCTGCACTGTGTTTTTAAAAATCTTCTCCATATATGAAAACAAATCGGGAAAATTATTTTTTAAAACAAAGACTACAAAAGCTGTTCTGAAGAGGTATGGAGGACGGTACAAAACTTTAAAAAAACATGCCTAAACATGTTTTGATTTAACAGTGCCGTTTTAAATACTGTAGATTCCTGATTACATTATTTTCATTTCGATGAGAATTGATGATGCGGTACGTTGCAAACTATATTAGTTTTATTTTTTGTTGAAACACTGTTACGTATCGTATGTATGTATATTATTTTGTTTTCCATTCAATGAACACTAATGTCATACAGATGGTGATCAGAAAAATGGAAACACCTGTAGTTGGCAACACGTCAGATGTATGGGTTGGCAGTGGTGTCGTGGCGCCCGCAGCGCCGGACCGCTGGTGGTGGTGTGTTAGGTCGGTCTCCATACTACGTCAGGCGCAGTGAAACAGCAGTGTCCAGTGGCTGCAGCAGACGGAGGTAGTGTAAAATGGGAGTCCTCTCAGATTTTCAAAGAGGGCAAATTGTTGGTGCGCGGTTATGTGGAGTGATGTGACGGCAGTGGCTACTGTGTTAGGTGTGTCGCGTGGGACAGTGTCGAAGGTGATGACGGCCTACACAACACACGGGAAAACCACATCGGGGAAGCGGAACAGTGGGCGGAAGAAAATCATGAGTGACAGGTCACGCCGGGTATTAAAGCGCATTGTCACGCAGAACCGTCGTGCCACTGCGGAGCAAGTGACGGAGGAACTCAATCAGCACCTCCCCAACCCTGTTTCGACAATCACAGTCGGCCGCGAATTACATGACATGAACTTACGGGGTCGTGTTGCACGGGCCAAACCGCTCATCAGGGACCATAACGCTTTCGGACGCCGCAAATGGTGCCGCGGCCATGCAACTTGGACCGTTGAGGACTGGAAACGTGTGATATGAGTCAGATGAGTCATCCTTCACCCTATTCCCAACCAGGGGCCGTGTTTATGTGTGGAGAACGCCCAAAGAAGCTTATGATCTGCAGTGTCTCCGCCCAACTGTGAAACATGGCGGCGGCTCGGTGATGCTGTCGGCCGCCATATCATGGTTTTCATTGGGTCCTGTGGTCACACTTAGCAGACGAATCACTGCCAACGATTATGTCGCAATTTTAGGAGACCACTTGCATCCTATGGTTCGGATGTTGTTCCCGGACGATGACGCCATCTTCCAGGATGACAATGCACCCATTCACACAACTGGCGTTGTTGCAGCGTGGTTTGAGGTACATCGGGAAGAAGTTCAACACCACCTCTGGCCCGCCCAATCCCCAGATCTCAACATAATTGAACATCTGTGGTCCGTCTTGGAAACACGACTCCGGCGACGATATCCACCTCCATCCTCTCTCACAGAACTGGCCGATGCCCTGCACGAGGAATGGTGTAAAATTCCACTTGATACCATTCACGACCTCTATGCCTCCATCCCACGTCGCATTAAGACTGTTCTGAAGGCGAAAGGTGGCCCGACACCATATTAATCTGGTAAGTTGCAATTTCGTTCAGGTGTTTCCATTTTTCTGATCACCATCTGTAGTAGATTAAATGATACGATTCGAATTAGTAATTTTGTTTTACATTGCTCCATACATTGTTTTACGAGTGCTGTCGTTTCTCGTTTCTTTTTTGTCAATGAGGGGCCGCGGTGGCTCAGTGGTAGAGCGTGGCTCTGGTGCATGGGGTCACGGGTTCAAACCCTGCTCCCGCCAAGTGAACTTTGTGGTGGACAAACACCGTGTGCGTGGGTTTTCTCGGGGTTCTCCCGTTTCCTCCCACTTTCTTCATTCCACCATTTCATTCATTTTTCATAATCACCGTCTCCTTTAGCCTAACCGGCATAATCGTGGGACGTAAAACTCAAAGATTTCATTTCATTTTTTTTGTTTTTGTTTTGTTTTGTTTTGTCAATGAACTCAAAATCCTCGGCAAGGCTTGCATAAACTTCTCGCTATGCTTTTTGCTTTTCAATTCTGTCCTTGAAAGAGTTTGTTGTCTTATCCCATATGCAAGGTCTGCTTTCCACAAGTTCAATAGGGTTAAAATATCGTATGGATATGGTTAAAGTATCGTATCGTATTCTTGCCATCTTTAAAATTCTACATGTAAACAAAACTAGAAATGTGAGAATGCAATAATACGCAACCTTTTCATCCAGTCACTGTAGCTAAACTGCAGAACTCTATCAGGTGGTCGATCCCGGTGCAAAGGGGAGAGGGAAGATTTGGATACGATTCCTGCACTGTTCGCCTTTTCCCTTTTCGCCTTATGACCTCTAGCAACGAAATTTGCATGTAAAACCTGTTATCACTTTCCATCTTGATGTAAGTTAGAACGGGAAATCTCGATGTGAATTTTCCCCGTTTCGCTTTACGAACTTTATGTTGGTAGGCTTGCAAATACATTCGCAGATACAGTTTGGTTTGTTTATTCATTTAACAAAATAAATACAGAACATCTATATAAAATGCTATTTATCTTCCATATGTATATAATGAGCAACAGCATCTAAGTATTGAATTAGAGAAATCTGTTTACTACTCAGTCTACATTTCAAAGTACGCAGGGGAATTGTTTAATTGTCGCCACTTATATTTCTGGTGTCTTTCAGCATAACATGCACTTGAAAAAAATGTATGTGGCGTACTTAAAAACGTAGGTTAAATGTGTAAATCCTGTAGTTTTTAGACTTAACGTACAGCAAACGTATAACTTAAAAGTATATATTTTATACGTTCTTTCTGTATAAGTGTTCCGAATAAACGTATTTTCGTACGAACGCAAGAACTGTATATAGGCCGTCAGGGACTCACATACAAATTCACGTATGTAACATACAGCTTACGTACGTAAGATATGTATATAATACAGGAGACTGTTAGATGTCATACATCCTGCAATGGTATGCTGTAACATCTACGCGGGAAAAAGTATGTAGCGTATGGATAACGTGTGCTCCGTAGTGATTCTGTATATTTGTACAATATACCGCTGTCCGGTTAACGGATTTTTCTCAGTGTATAACAAAATGTAAAACCATGTTGATAATTGGAGTATATTGTGTGTAATGACTTAAATATGATTATACGTTGATGATTCTCATTCCGTATAATCACTTTATTATAATACTTAGTTTTAGTGTTACATGTTTCAGTAAGTATAGAGTTTGAAGACTAAGAGTTCATTGAAATTGTGTTACCTGTGACAGTCTTCAATTTCTTATCTTATCTCGAATTTGAAAAGGTACTTCTCATCTCGACTCTCGCCTTAGTGAGGGGGGCGCGGTGGCTCAGTGGTAGAGGGTTCACCTCCGGTGCTTGGGGTCCCTGGTTCGATCCCAGCTTGCGCCGTGTGGACTTTGTGGTGGACAAACACCGTGCTCGTGGGTTTTCTCGGGGTTCTCCCGTTTCCTCCCACTTTCTTCATTCCACCATTTCACTCATCTCTCATCATCACCGTCTCCTTTAGTCTAACCGGCATAACCGTGGGACGTAAAACTTAAAGATTTTTTTCTCGCCTTAGTGTCTCATATCGTAGGCAACACTACATTCGTTGTACAGCGGTGGACACTTCTAAATGGTACAGCCATATGGAGATTTACGGCTAAGGTGTACCATTTAGAAGTGTCCACCGCTGTACTATTGGATTCTTTAGAGAATCGGTAATCACTAAAGTAAAACCGCCTAAAATGGCGATATTAAACCGTCAAGTGTCAGAGCTCGCCTCTTTGTGTACGTAGTTGGCAATGGAAATCACCAAAAGAAGCGATAATTCAACTGTGCCCCACGGTTCCGAAAGAATTAAACGGGTTTCTTTCTATTCGTTGTTTAGTGCTACTTTTTACAAATGTTCTTCTAAGATACCGTACATAGTAGTGGACTGCACGAAGTTTTCCACAATTGTTTTATAATATTTTCGTACCTCGCCGGGTATCGAAAGCTGTATTTCCTTATCGAAGACGGCACCGTGTGCGTGGGTTTTCTCGGGGTTCTCCCGTTTCCTCCCACTTTCTTCATTCCACCATTTCATTCATTTCTCATAATCACCGTCTCCTTTAGCCTCACCGGCATAACCGTGGGACGTAAAACTCAAAGATTTCATTTCATTTTTCCTTATCGAAGACGGAAACGCTAAGCATTTTCCTACAAAGTAAATCAATAAGCTATATTTTTGTAACACCAATTTCTTTGATCTTGTTATGAATATGTTACACAGATTTGACATGTATGGTATGATAGACTGGACTTTGCAAATAACCGAAGCCGAAACTCTTTATGCGTTAGGGGGAAAGTGTCTCATTCTTCAGAACCTCAGCTACTACTTTTAAAGAAAACACACTCTACGACTTAAATAAAGCAACATAACCTTTTGTGCTGCATTTCCTATGTCAAAGTGAGCGTGTTGCCACCTACCAGTACAATCAATCGATTCTAGTTTGAAATGTAGATTCCAGCCTTAATAGATTTGCTGACTTCATTCGATTTCCAATTATAATTAACTCTTTCGTTTCTTTATTTGTTGATTGAACACTTTATCGTCCTATTTAAAGAAACGAACTTCAATTCATTATATAGGTCTAGATATCTTAACAATATATAAAACTACATAAGCTGACATAAATTATTGAGCACTTCTTGTAGGCATGATTGTAGCTTTCGGGAACTGACCGACAGGAAAATTGCCAAAAGTGAATATTTTTAATTTTTAGGGGGTCTAAAGATTGAATGAAGAATTTCCCAATGTTATTTAAAAGGGCCTTTTTTCTTTTTTTCTTTTTTTCTTTTTTCTTTTTTTTTTTTTTTTACCTATAAGCTCATGTTTTAGGTACCTAGAATTGGAATAAATACTTGAAATTCGGTATGCTTGTACGTTTTCGTTAGCGTTACCTAAGTTGATCATCAGAAAAATTTTCCAACCGTAGAGTGGTTTTATAGGGAACTGAAAAGTCTTTCCCATGTTATTTATATGGGACGTCTTCTATACTCCAAAATGTTTGGTCACTTCCGGGAGGATTAGAATCATGAAATTTGGCATGATTGTAGCCTTCCAAGACTAACCGACAGGAAATTTGTCAAAAGTGAATATTTTAATTTTTTTAGGGGTTTAAAGAGGGATGAAGAAATCCCCATGTTATTGAAATGGATGTTTTCTTGGGATACAAAATCTTATCTTTTAGATAGTTGAAATAGGAAAAGAAACGATAGAATTGTGGGTTCAAGAGGTGAGGTCGTAGGCCGAACAAAGACAGTGTGTGAGAACGAAGCCTCTGGATGGGCAGATTCAGGAAATTTGAAGAGCAAGTTCACGAAATTCACTGTTGATGCAAAGGGCGATAGGTAAAAAATGCGAGCCCGTAGGCCGAGTAAACTCGAGGGTCTGGGGGCTCCACCCCCAGCTAGCCAATGGCTAATTTTTATGAATAAAATGCATGATCCACTCAATATTTCAACTTGTGGGTGCTGCGGGGAAACTAACTTTATTTAAGCACCCCGTCATTCGTCGGGCAGTGGTGACTTCAGAATATTTTCTCCGTTGTGAATTTCAATAAATTGGAGGTAAATAGTATATTATGAAAATATTACACTGTTAAAAATAATTTCTTAAATATTGAGAAACCGTTTCTTATCTGTGCGCTGAGACAATATTTTCTTAGAAATGAGATTTGGCAGTTTATATTCATAAGGAAAGTAACAGTACATTTTGTTGTTTCGCTTTACACAACCTCATCTACTTTTCTTCATTTCTAATTAATGCGAGTTTCAAACTCTTGTTTCTAAGAAAAGATATTCTCGGTGCACAGATAAGAAACGTTTTCTCAGATTTAAGAAAGTATTTTTTTTTAAACAATGTAGGATTCTACATTGATCACAATAGGACATATGTTCCTGGACGGGTTCGTGACACCGGAGGGAAGGGTGGAATTATCCCCAGACCATCTCTGAAATAATCACTCTCGAGGTAAGCTCACTTCAAGGTAAAACTTTCTTCCTCCATATGATACGATGCGAACATAAATGTATCAATGAAACAAGTAGATGATTCACTTCATTTAAAAAAATAATAAAATAAAATAATTGAAGTAAAAATGTGATCTGGGACAATTGTGATAAAATATCTGTTAATAGTCGCCAGAAATATATACAGTATTTCTTAAGGTTTTAGATTGTATGAAATAATGTAGTTCCTTCAATTTAGCTAGTAAATCGTTGAATGGGCGCAGCATATGTTTTCCAAAAGAACTAAAAATAATTTAAGGTGCTGCTGTCCCATCACCTGAACGAAATAAATTTCCCTAAGAAATAGTATAAATTTTCCTAAGATGGAGCATAAATTTCCCTAAGATATATACATTTCCTTAAGATGAAGTATAAATTTCCCTAAGATGAAACATAAATATAATCATGACTATAGTTCTTGTAAAATGCCAACCGGGACCTCTAGAAGTAATAAAATTGTGTATTAAGGTACTTTTAGGGGGAACCAAATCTCATGTAAATATGTAGTCTATCATATATTGTAGGGAGGTACAAATATTAACACTCGCTCTCCCAAGAAAAGTCCCAAATTATAACGCTGGATCTACTCTTTCTAAGGTTTTAGAGACACACAAATATTTTGATTTTGAAAGGAGACTAAGGCACACTTCTTTTATAAATTGCAAACTTTAAGATTCTGGCCACACTTGTCTACACTGTGTGTATTAATTTTGTTCCAAAATGTTGTAAAAATCGAAATATAACACTCCATTTCCTGTGCGTTAATTACTTAACAATGTTTGGTGAAGTAGTTTTAGTTGCCAACATGTTCTTCATTTTCAAAGAATATGCCCTCGAAACGATGTAGAGGAGGGTTACCAAAGAGTACGCACGCCCTAAGAGCGCGCAGTTCCAATTACGCTGAAGTGGTAACACACAGAATTGTTATTGCTACGCTGATTGATGCGTCTTTGTGTGAGAGTTGATACGAAGAAAAGGGAAGTTAACGGATCGCTGCAAACAGAAAATACAGCTAAAAATAACTTTTTTTTTGAATTCTTGATGTAATATTTTAATACTCTTAGTTAAGAAATTATTCTGATATAGCAGCTAACTACAGAACCCTTGTTGCATGGTAGGAAACATGAATACAGATAGAATTGTTTACCATGGCTTTGTTTCGGGGGTCTTGCGTATGCAGCCACATGGATGAATTTTAATCGAGTTGACTGCTGTTTCCCAAAGAGTGCGCGTTAGTGAGTTACCAAAGAACGAGCACGTACTCTTTGGGAGAATTTCTTTGATAGCGTGTATGGGTAGCGGCATTCATATTACAGACTATGGTTATTCTCATCAGTTACTCTCGGAGTGTAATATGATGTTTGAATGGATTGTAGAATTATTTGTAATTGTTTGTCTTCGATTCAAGCACCAACTGTAAATCATATATAAGAAGTATTTTAAATTCACAAAATTTCTTAAATTACAATGATGATGTGATGTTCTGCCCGAAGGTAGGCCTTTGGTCCATGGTAGTTTACCATTGCCTTTCATGGTATGATGATGTCGTCCTAAGAAGTGAGGAAATGATCAAAATAAAGATTCCGGAAGTGTTCTGGAGTGAAATATGGCTTCGATTACGATTGTAATGAAACCACAAACTAAGAATTGAAAAAGACATACACTAAAGGTGTTGTTCAGGATTTTTTTTCCAGTTGGTGGAATAATGTAATGAAACCACGAACTAAAAATTTAAAAAATCATCATTAATTTTACTCAAAAAAATCATAATTTGTGGGTGAAACTAAACGAAGATTTTCTTTAATGTTTTAAATTTCGTGTACGTTCATAATAAATTCTTTAAAACCACATGGACGTGTAATGAAGAAATTGTTGGAAGCAAACCTTAGGGTAAATTAAAGTTTACGAAGGGGTTTAGGTTTCAAGTATGATAAGTGTTGAGTGCGCCCTCTTAGGGACTGCAAAACGCACTCTTTGGGACACTGGTCTTTAAGAGTACGCATTTGAGTTTTTTAACTTTTTAACGTATATCTCCATTTCTACATCTAGTAGTAAACTTTTCTATTTCTTACAATGTAGCCTAAACTTCAATTAAAATTTTTTACAATTTATATAATTTTTGCTTCATTACTTTCGGAGCTATTTGAAAATGAATATTAAGTGAATTGCGTGTGCTCTTTGGTAACCTTCCTCTAGGCAAGAATGAAGACTTAACTCGTAAAACATAGAAACTAATTTATTCCGTAGGGGGGCGCGGTGGCTCAGTGGTAGAGCGTTCCCCTCCGGTGCTTGGGATCATTGGTTCGATCCCAGCTCGCTCCGTGTGGACTTTGTGGTGGACAAATACCGTGTTCGTGGATTTTCTCGGGGTTCTCCCGTTTCCTCCCACTTCTTCATTCCACCATTTCATTAATTTTCATAATCACCGTCTCCTTTAGCCTAACCGGTATAACCAGGGGACGTAAAACTGAAAAATTTCATTTGATTTTAGTTTACTCAGGAATATTTCGTACTAATTAGAAAATTATGACGAGAAATTTTAGTATTCTTTAATTTCCCCAATATATAAATTGTAAGAGTGCGCCAAAAGCTGTATGCACATTGTAACAGGTGATGTCTATAGACTTGTTTCGAAGTAGGATGGAATGATTGCTACAATATGTAGTATGTTTTTCCCTCAACAGATGCCACTTCTTACATGAATGTAAAATGAATCAATTTAATTTATGCCAGGATGAAAATTTGTAAGGACATTCATAGAATAAAGAGTATCCACTACGTTCACTTGATTTGAAGCCTCTGGACTTTTATCTATGAATAAGGCTACCAGATTTTCCAATAAAAACTAGGGGACACCATGAAAATTTAGAGTATAGCTACTCCTAATTGTGCACTGGTATTTTTTGATACATTAGAATTCATTAGATCCTCCTATTCTGGTGAATACTTAGTGAGTACTTCAAAATTTATGTTCGTAGTCAAGTTCCCTGTATAAAAATTGTTGGGGAAGTGCCACAGGATTCTGAAACATATAGGGGCTTCTTTCTTCCTTTCTCTTTTTTCTTTGCTTTTTTTGATAGCGCACATATTAGTTTCTAAGTGAAGTCTTGATCCTACTACGGTAGGTTGGTCGCATAGTATTGGAGCTATGGAGCTTAAAGTTCATTTATTCATGTTTTCAGCAGCCTATATCTTCGAAAGGAAGCATTTGTGAACCCAGTTAACCTGTACTTTTTGCCTTATCTTGGTATCAAGAATCATCTCCCAAACGTTGTCGGTGTTGTTTTGAAACACCACACACACACACACACACACACACACACACATATATATATATATATATATATATATATATATATATATATATATATATATATCGGCCAACCCAATATAGATTGTCAGTAGCCCAGATATTTATGGTTAATTTTCGACATAGTCCCCTTTTAGGGCCACCCGGAGCTGTGACGTCATGATTTGATGGAAAGTGGGTACGTGCTAGATGTGTTTTTTTTTTTTGATTAGGGAATAGATGAAAGTCTGAGGGAGCCAAATCGGAGGAATAAGGCGGATGTCGAACCAGCTCGAAGCCACAGGACTCGATAGCAGACATCGCAATGGTGGATGTGTGCGCGGGCGCATTCTCCTGATGAAAGAGGATACGTTTCGTCAACATTCCTGAGTATTTCAATTTGATTTCATCCTTCAAACTCTTCAGCTGAGCAGCATAATTTGCTCCGCTCACTGTTTATCCATTCTTGAGGTACTCAGCCAGGATAATGCCCCGCGAATCCCGAAAAACAGAGACCATTGCTTTTCCAGCTTGAACTTCTTGATGGTGGGGGAGTAGGGGTGCCACCCACTTTTTAATAGGAAGGGGCATCCACTCCTAATGTTTGCATCATGTTATTGTCGATCTCCTGTGTACTCATGCCCTTTTTCAGCAGACTGAATGACCACACGTTTGCTCGCTTTATCCATTTTTCAAAATGTGGTCACCTTGGCAACTTTAATCTTCAATATCTGAAAAGATGTTAATGTGAAATTTGGTATGTAAGCTTACAAAACTACATACTATTAGTTACTGAAAGGATATTTGGCTAGAATAAGTATTTCATAGGTAGGCCGAGAACTTTTCAGTCATTCCACGTATATATATATATATACAAAAGCATTTTTTAAGCGGTATCGCATTGTAAAATGCGATACACTTATGACTATAATTTATAACCGAAGTGAACTACTTCTGCAACACAGGACAAGAAAACAGGGAAAAACTAGTATATTTCTTTTCTTTATATCACTATCTTTCATTCAAGATAGAACGGTTCTCTTTCGATATTATATGTACTAGTAAACGTTCAGTAATAAATATCCCCTCGCCTAAAATCCAATCTTACCCCTTTAGGTTTATTTTGGATGCTGGATAATACAAACCAATCCATTGCGAACTACACAGCATATTATTAGAGACTGGTCATGGAATTGACGACAAATTTACCTTGTGTACCTTGACATTATATTGCATCTGGAAATAAAGCGACGTAATGAGATTTTGAGATACAAGACACCATCTTATTTCGGAAAAAGTCTTTATTAAAAACACGAGACTTTAGAAGTTCCCTCTTTTCTGTCCTATCTTTTCATACTTATTTCAATCTCTGGAGAATTCATAAATGACGCATCTAGTTGTTACATAACATCGGTTGAAAAATATTCCTTCGCTAAGCTCTTTTGTTTTTCATTGAATATGGAAAATAAAAAGTAGTGTTTGGTTTAGAACTGTTAGGAAAATGAGAAAATAAGCTAGGTTGAAAAAGAATGAAATCTTTGAGTTTTACGTCCCACGATTATACCGGTTAGGCTAAATGAGACGGTGATGATGAGTAATGAATGAATTATGGAATGAAGAAAGTGGGAAGAAACGGGAGAACCCAGAGGAAACCCACGAACACGGTGTTTGTCCACCACAAAGTTCACTTGGCGGGGGCTGGGATGGAACCCGGGACCCCAAGCACCAGAGATGAACGCTCTACCACTGAGCCACCGCGGCCCCGTCAGCTAGATTGGAGTAGCATTTGCCTACAATATCAGTTAGGCAATGAACTTAACTGTGTCTGTATCGTAAAAATGAAGGTTCATTTCGTTGACTTCATAATTCCAGTTCTCCGTTTCGTGATGGCGTATGAATTCGGCACTTACTAGAAAACTCCATATGGACACATTCAAGACCAGTTTCCAGCTTACGAGGGAAGGGCGTGATGTCACTCAAAGATAATTGTACCAAACTTGGTGTAGGAGTAGGTAGTGGGAATAGAAAAAAAAAAGTGTGGAAGGATTCGTTTCGCAGACGTTCGGAATCAGAAAAAAAATGGCCTTCAGTTTAGAAGCAGTATGGCCTGTCTATCAGATATTGATGGGACGGAGCCTTTGCTCACTGTTGCGACCAATGCAAAAGAAGTTAAATAAAGTAGAATTAAAACAGAAAAGATAAGCTGAACAGGAAATGCGCCAATGTCGCCAGTCCCACCAGGCGAATGCCGGGATACTAAATCTATCAACTGCCCTGCCCTTGCCGTTAGGAATTAGTTATGAATCACTAGTTAGCTTAATGAAATTATATTTAAAAAGTAAAGAAAATAGATACAGAAATTAATCATGGGCGTCGCCAGAAGTTTTCCACGGAAGGGGTTGAAATGAAGATGCTGTATTTCTTCACACTATAAGATGCTGTCAGTATGCAAGTAGGCTATTAAATGTTTGAACTTACCAATATTAACTGATTTCATTTGTACGGGTGTTTGATATCTACGACGTGCCGCCCACCAAAAGTAATATTGTGTGTTATATATTTCGGGATCATGAGGTTTAAAATGGGAACGACTGTTGACGGCCTAACAAAACTAACCGTTTGATACACACAAGACTGTTCATTAACACAGCTTTGTTAACGCAAATGCTAAAGGAAGTATTTGAATTTGGTCTATTCACCACTAAAAAGCAGCAAAAAGTATTGGACAGAAACAGACTCGTAACAACTGCTTTCAAGACTCCAAATATAACTCACGCATGTTTCACAAATACTACACTGAGAAAAAAAATTGTAGGTAGCGTACTTAAAAAGATAGGTGACATGCGTAATTACTGTATTTTTTGGACTTAACGCACAACAGATGTATAACTGAAAATGCATGTTTTATAATACTTTCTGTATAAGTGTTCCATCTATACGTTCTTTCCGTATGAAACAATGTAGGCGGTCAGGATCTCACATACAAATGGATGTATATAACATATAGCTGACTAATGTAACATACAAATACGTATATAATATAAGGAAGACTTAGATATCAGACATCCTGCAACGGCATGATGTAACAACTAAGCCTATGTAGCATACGGATAACGTATGCTCCGTACTGATTTCTGTAGTAAGCAAGATAATTCCGTATATTTATACAATATACCGCTGTCCGGACAAACGGATTTTTCTCTGTGTACACTTTAATAGTGTGAACACAAAATGAACATGGGCGTTTCAATTCCGTTGCCTAGCACCACTGGCGCAAATCCCGGGGAAATGAGGGAGACATGTCCTATCCAATCTTGGAAGTGGGGAGACTGTCCCCCCAATAATCCGATTTGAAATGTTTTTTTTTCGGAGGAGGGGGGAGAAATATGAAGATTTGTCCGATTGCTACAAAGGAAAGTAGAGATGAAATTGATGTTCCCCAGAATAAGTCTCAAATCTGCCCGCCTCCCAATCTTGAAGACAACTGTGCTCCTCTGATCCACCACAGCATTGTCTTTTAACTTCGTAAATATTTTGAACATCGCAAAGAAAAAAAAGTTACATGTTCCCCTCAATGTTGAAGACCGATTTGCGCCGCTGCTTAGCACACATGACGCAGAACGTCTTTACTGTCTTCACACTTGCCATGTTCGTAAAGTTAGCTTCCAAATTGGTCTCAACAAGATTAGAAAATACCGTAGTTAACCGTAACATAACGTACACTGAGTTATATACTGTTTTTCTTTTGGCATAATAAAACAGTTAGCAGAAGCACTAAAAATATAACAGGCACACATAATACCAGGAACTGTATTCAAAAAATAAATATGCTAAAATAACCAACCCACGTTCAGTCTGAAACAAATGAAACTGCTTTTTTTAAAATTTATTTCAATTCCTCTTTATAAAGATAAGGTGGGTAATGGCAAGGGCAGTTGATGATTTAGTAGGGGTCTATCTCGGCATTTGCCTAGTGAAGCTGAGGGCGGACATTGGTTCATTTTCTGTTCAGCTCGTCTTTTCTGTTTTTATTGAACTTTATTTAACTTCTTCTCAGTTGGTCGCAACAGCGAGCAAAGGCTCCGTCTGATTGACAGGCCATACTGCTCTTGAACTGTAGGACCCATTATTTCTGATTCCGAATGCCTGCGAGATGATTGATTCGACATGTTCTTTTCTATTCTCATTACCTACTTCTACACCCAATTCGGTGCAATTATCTTTGAGTGACATCGCGCCCTTCCCTCGTTAGTCTGTAGGACAAACTTAGCACTTTTTAAAAATAAGAATACAACTGACATTACTTTTTCTTTGCTTTGCTTTTCATTATCATTTGTGATAAAATGTTATTTCATATTTACTTTTCACATAAAGCAATTTTCGAAGCAAGAACCAAAATCTAAAAATAGTGCTGATATATATTAATTATTTTCATTATCATTTGGCTAAGCGGTTAGCATACGCGCTTTTGTGTAGAAGGCCCGGGTTCAATTCACAGCTGGAGCCCATGTAGTTTGTGGTTCGGATTCCATGTCAAGCTGTAGGTTCACGTCTCATATAGCCTCGCTGCTAAAACGAACGCTAAAACATACAATCCAATTATTAGTAAATGAAGAAATGAGTTTCGATTTACATTGCCACACTTCCAAACTCATATTCTGATCAGAAGTAAGGCTTAGTAGAGATAGAAGTATTAGTCCTGAGAAGGATTCTATTCTTGTGTTCGTAATCTGCATACCAAAAAACTGTTTGTTTCTATTACCGTTTTCGTTAGTTATCGTTGAAGGTGAATATGGAATCCGGACCTTGTAGTAGATTTCCACCACTTTTCGTTTCAACAGAAATACGAGAACTGAGAGAGAAGAGCTATTCTTGTATTCCTAAATCTAATGAATATCCGACGTATTTGTATTTTAATATCTTATTTTGCTCTGCAAATCCTGGATCGGGAAATATTATTTCACGAAACAAATTTCTTCTGTTTCACATGTGAAATTCCTTAGAAGAATAGAGGGGGTAATGATTCAAATCAAAAGTATTTAATCATATTCTCAGAAATAGCGATACAAATGGAAACGTGAGAGCATTTTTAAGCGGTAGTTGCGATCGTTAACAACTAATTCCAGAAAAGCTTCGTGTGTCGTAAATGCTATGCGGCGATAGTCAGAAAAAGGAGCTTTATTATATTGTAGTACACGCAGCATTCGTCACCGTTCATGCTGGAGTCTAGTAGCATCTTCGAATCCCTTCTGCATGATTAATTTTATATAGGCTATGTGTTCCAAATTTCACAAAACAATAGGAATATTTATTTATATAAAAAAAGAAAAGAACTGAATGAAATTATTTGTTTAAAAGATTGCATATAAACATGAGAAGAAAAATAAAAAATACAGCAAAAAAAGACGTAAATCCCTCTCTGCCCCCTTGCCACACTTCGTAACGCAAGGTCGAACTCTTCCCCCTTGCCGCGTTACGTAATATATGGACAACCCGACCCCTAAGGGCTTATTTTGCATGAACGAAAGTTGTGCGCAAGGCAGATCGCCCTAAAACACACGTGTTCGTAACCGGAACATTATCCATTCTTTTCCTCATTATCCATTAATGTTCAGTTACGCTTAAAGTGTGAGTGCTACTGATCATCATTTGGCGTGATTCACCATTTTACTGCCATAAATTTAGCGGATCATTCGAAACGACTGCATTTGAGTTACTAATTTGACGTATTTGTTGCAGGTTGACATTCAAAAATCTGGTAACCTCTGGACCTGACGAGCTCTGAATTGTCAAAAATTTCGATTTTTGGATGGTTATGTGTGCTGTGTATATTTAACAGAAGAAGACTACCTGTACAGTCTTTTAAAGAAGGAAAACTCAGCAAATAAAGGATAAAATGGGAAGTAATGCCTGTTAGCAGGTGCAAACGCTATCAAAATATCAATAACTGATGTCGACTACAGCGCTATCAAAATATAAACGGCTCCTTCAGAAAACAATGGCACGCAACGCGGTAAATTTGAAAATGCGCTCCGAAATCCTTGCCGGAAATCTGAAGAAATCGGATTATCAATGACCGGGTTTTTAAATGTCAACTTGAATTAGATATTTGCTTGGTTGGTTGGAGTTTATTGTTCTTTCCAGAACAATGTATCGACAGTGGATCTACACGTAACATGCGATCCGAATATCTACAGCTGTAAGTGCATCTTTTCGTGCTTTCTTTTTTTTCTTTTTCTTTTTCTTTTCTTTCTTTCTTTCTTTTTCTTTTCTTTCTTTCTTTTTCTTTTCTTTCTTTCTTTCTTTTTTTCTTTTTTTTTTGTAATACTCTCTTAACCTCGAAACTCTCTGGTATACTCCATATCGGAAAACGGAGCTACTCAACCTAAAAGGTAAAAATATATAACCTAATAAGAAATTCATGTCATCTTGTTTCTTTTTTCTTTCCCTCTTTAAACATGCTGGAAAGAGAAAAATAAGATACCTCATTATAAGATCTCTACACTGGCATTATTTAAAGGGAAGGAAATCAACTGTCCCCTTTTTCTCCCTAAGATTGGTGTAGCACAGCAACGCATTAATGAAAAACGTAAAAGTCTACTGAATCAGTGGAATCTTGCCCTCTTGGTCAGTGGCGGAACTAGTCCTGGGCCGGAGGGCCTAAGCCCCCTAGTTTTTTAAGAGGCAAAAATAATTTAACCTATTATTTATATATTTTTGAAAGTTTATAGTAAATTCATGATATAGCTATCATAGTCTGGGTTTCTGCTACCCCTCCAAGTTTTTACCTTTTAGATCTGCCACTGCTTTTGGTTCTCCAATACCATACTCAAGACTGATATCAGTGCTGCAGTAAGTGTGTGATAAGTTGGCTAACCCTACATCAAACCGATTCGAAGGATACAATTTACAAAGAGGGCGGCAGGTTAAAGAAGATTGGATGTATTAAAGTAAACAAAACAATTATTAAAATTTAGGAATACATTTTTTAGAAATTATTTTAATAGTAGAATTTCAATAACGTAATTATTAGACAACCACAATTTAAGCTTCGGATGTTTCTTCTTTCCTTCATCAATGCATTGAGCCTACAACCTTAAAGAACTATTGCGCACTTTGTTTGGTTTGACGACAGGTTGCATAACACTGCACTCTGTGTTTTCGTCTGGAGAGTAAGGTATAGCGAGTACCATTCCATATAATGCGTATGAATGATTCAACTCTGGAGTCTGGATCATTTCCAGTTTTCTACCTCCCTTCGTCATAAAAAAGCGAGACGATTTCTCGCTTGGGCTATGTTTGAAATTGAGAAGGAGTCACTGTAGATGGATTCTCCTCCGAAACGATTTAAGTTCTTCCAACGTGAAGTGAATTTATGAAAAGCACTTAACAACTTTCTCTCCCCTTTATAGGTACGGTAGTTTCCACAACAACGCTAGTCGGTGCTCTTTTTCTTATAAAAAAATCCCACATCAAAGTGCTATTTCCTATTAGCTATCATTCATCTCCTGAACCTTTTCTGATTAGTGATTGTTTTTTTAAGGAGATATTTGTAATAACAATTTCCTCCTCCATAGTTCCATTGATTTTAATTTTTGCCATTATAAGATTTGCTTTTCCTCTATTTGTATTTGTGCTAAGTTATTGCGTCAGGAACTTTTGGTTCGTTTGTATGCCTTATGATAAAATCCTGCTTAATTAAAAACTCTAATTATTAACATTTATGTATTTATTGTTTAGTTTACCCACCAACCAACAAGCAATTACGCAAATATATAAACATTTTCAAATTATCAGAAAAACAATAAATACAAATAAAATAAAATCTACATTTTCAAAGTATAAGAAAATCAATAAGTACAAATAAAATAAAATCTATACGTGCAGCAACAGTGCTTCGTGTTGTGTAGGCTCCTATGATGTAAGTAATGGGGCCCCTTCTGCTAGTCTGCTACTAAAATATCACTAGTTTCTTCATTTCTATATACAGGGTGTCTTCGTTCATCTGAACACACAAAGGGTCCCGAGTGTAATCTATTATAATAATACCGACATCTATTAGTGACAGCGGCATCTATTAAAGTGATACCGGCATCTATTATTGACAGCGACATCTATTATCATACAATTTATCATCTATTATCATCCTTAACATACAATTTTCTTGAAACTGATATGATGAAAACCCGATTTGTGCTATGTTAAAAAGATTCAGCTCTTTGTGTTTGTGTGTGTGTGTGTGTGTGTGTGTGTGTGTGTGTGTGTGTGTAACGATGTTGATTTGAAAATGTAAAAATTGTCGCTGTCTACCCTTAAGAGCGGAACTTTTGAAAACACTAGGACATACTGTATGTGTATACGTGCACCTAGTTCCATCTTTAACTTCAGAAACTTTTTAGCTATTCTATTTCTGGTACAAATTTTAAACCAGTTTCTCGTGTTTGAGATTTCATCCCTCATAAGATGCATATCAATATATATATATATATATATATATATATATATATATATATATATATATATATATATATATATATATATATCCTACGATATTTTCGATTTACCTCGTATGTATGACAAGCTAACGGTATAGATGTATAAATCGAACAAATAAGCATTCATATTAGACTTATGGTGTGCATAAGCATCTCAATACTCATAGAACGGCTATGTCCATCTGTAGACAGATATCAGAGCAAAAACTGTGAGAAGCAGTCTTTTGGACTTGATTCAGTGTCTAAAAATAGGTTTCATTCCGTCCGTTAATTCTCTATTCAAACCAGAAATAGTAGAACTTAACGTTGATCGTCATAAAATCAAACGGTGATTATATATATATATACCCTAAGCGTTTTTCTCTCTCTTGCTTTCTTTTGGAATCGAAAAGGTAGTAGGTTCACCTGCATCTCTCTACTAAAACCAGAAGTGACCGAAATTTATTGCTACCTCTGGTTTCAATATTGATCTTCGGTAAGAGATAATGACAAGTGGTTTCATAGAATCGAATTCAGCATCCAAAGAATAGGTTTCATCTGTAACCCTCTTTTCAAATCTGAAGTGGTAGATATTAACCACTTCCGATTTCAACGATCTAAGAAATATGGTAGTACTTTTTTTTTTTTTTTTAAATCGATTTGGTGTTTCGAGAAAATATACCTCTTCATCTCTATATCTCTTCTAAAAACATAAATGGTAGAAATTTGCTAGTACTTCCAGTTTCTCTGTGGATTTCCACAAAACAAATGGTAAATGAGAGCGAGAAGCAGTTTTCCGTAATCGATTAAAGGTCCGAAGAATATGTCCTAACTTTAGACCTCCAGTAGAACCGGAAGTTGTAGAAATCTACTACCACTTCCGGGTTGAGTATGAACTTTCATACAGCAAAAACGGTAAAGAGACCACAAGAAATGGACTTTCGATATGAATTCAGCGTTCCAAAAATAAGTTCCGTTTTTGACCTTAATTCTGTATTACTTGAAGTTTTAGCTAAATCTACAGGGTGGTTGTAAAGTCAGTAAGATTTGTAGCAATGAATATTTCAAAAAGTAAATAACCTATTAGCTTTTATTTCCATTGAATACATTATTAGTGTGTACCAGTAGGTTATTAAGTCACATTGTAACGTATGCTCCCGCATTTTCCACACAGTTCTGGAATCTTTTAGGAATAGAATCCGTTGCTCTTCTTAGCATCTCAACTGGAACGTGCGCAAATAACTTCACGGATATTTTGTCAAGACTCTTAATATCCCCTGATTTTAACTTGTACACTTATTCCTTAGCCAACCTCAAAGGAAGAAGTCGCATGGGGCAAGATCGGGGATGCGTGCAGGCCATTCTGTCGGTCCCCAGCGACCAATCCATCTGCCAGAGAAATTGTCATCAAGCCATGCTCTCACTGGAATTACGTAGTGGGGCGGAGCTCCATCTTGCATGAACAGCAATTCCCTTCCATTTTCGCATTCTTGAATCACGTACGTTCGAAGCATCTCCAAGTATCGTTCACTATTCATGGTGTTGCGTAGCACATAGGAACCAATGAATCTGATAGACATTCTTTCATACTAAGCAGTTATCTTTGGTCTTGATTGCATTTTTTCCCCACTGTTACATTTGAATCAAAATAGTGACAATTGTACCGGTTCAACGTTTCATTCCTATCTTGCTCTTACCACCACCATCTCTGCACTTGCACCACTGACCTCCAAACTTCATGCTTAGCCTTCAATCTTAACTCAGTCTTCTAGGCTGTATACATCAGCCATTTTGCGCTTTTCAATGGATCAACGTCTGAAATCATAAATGGAAAACCTCATATTATTAAACAGTATTACACGCCAGCTAGAGCTGATGCTAGTTTCTAGGACAATCTAAATTAAAAATTGGTATTGAATTTACAACCACCCTGTAGTACGACCAGCTTCAGTAGAGTTTGCATAATTGAAGTTTATCGTAGTTTCACCAGGCACAACGAAATTCACTTGTTTAATACAAAATAATAATAATAATAATAATAATAATAATAATAATAATAATAATAATAATAATAATATAATGAATAGACTTATGACGTCATGCATTGGATTATTAACACAAATAACATTTCAAAGAATTTAGTTCTATAAAAAAATGCATTATTCTTTGTAGTATGGTCAGGAAGAAGGAAGTTATTATAATGTATCAAACAGAAGAAAACTTACAAAAGTTCCTTTCTTGTATCATACATGCAATTTCCTCTTGAAAATTGTCCTTCCGTTCAAAATGAAGCATAAACGAAGGAAGGGCGAAATGAAATAGCGTTTCTATTCTTGTTTTCCTTTTAAATTTTTGATTGCGTGCAAATTATGTGCAATAATTACAGATGCGTGAATTCCCAGGATAGGATATTGCTCTTCAACGAAGTTTTCCCTTCTCTTAGCTCCTCCCACTGTTATTAAGTTCTATTCGTTTTGTACTAATTTTCTTTCATAATTTAACTGCTATCTGATGGCTTTCAAATAATAAAATATACAATGGTATTTATTTCTTTTAGTATTAAAAAAAAATGGCATTTATCTTCTAAATGCCATTCGGAAATTTACTACATGTGTATATAGTATTTTATATACGTAGTATATATTTTTCTACAGTGAATGTAGAACTAATCATTTGCAGTGACACTTACAAATAGTAAAATGTTATAGTTTTCGGAGTCTCTTCATCAATAAGACAAACTAGAGATACAAAGAGATATCGCAAGAGGGGGGCGAAACAGTAGAAAATGCATTTATATGAAGCAGTTTCTTATTTTCATTGACATTTTTCATATATCATCGTTGATATTAGAATGAGCAATATATCGTAAATATATAAAAGTTTTGCTCATTTTTTTTATCATAACCAAAATTGCCACAGCACTCTCCCGAAAGATATCGCACCAATACTAAGGGAATAATTGATACATGATACAGCCAATGTCAAGGTGTTTCAGATTTCGTTTCAGCAACTTTTTTTTCCCCCTGGAAAGTTTGACATATACAATATTTTTGTAAAAACGACGATATAAAAGCAAAATAAAATACATCAGAAAAAGTATAAGACTATCCATTACTGCTATGTTTAATTTTCCGACCTCTTCGGTTAAATATATAAATGATTGTGTTAAAATGATATGGAGACTTTAAGACTATCGTTTCATATAGATTAAAAGTGTGATATCAAAGCTATTTTTCTATGATAGTGCAATTATAATTTTATTTTGTTAAAAGCTAAGTAAAAAATTAATGTTTTGTATATCAGTTTAACTAAACGTATCCGTCTAGAGTTAACAATACAACTACTCCGCCTATTGACCTTTCTACTAAATATTACACGTAAAACGAAGACTGTGAACATGTTACAACTAGACAGTGAAACAAGTTATGGTGATCAAATGAAACTTTATATATATATACAGTATATATAATACAAATATTAGGCACACTAGTCCAGGCTGATTAAACATCTAACCCTTGTAAGGAAAAGAAAGAAAAACTAGATGAAAATTTTCAGATTAACCTACCATGTTATGCCCTTCAGGCTAAACGAGACAGATTAATAGCTAGAGTTAATGATCATGGAAGTAAGTTTTTTGGTCCTCTTCTACCAAGAACAAATCCGGGACCATGTACTCCTTCTCCTCTCTGTGTGATTTACTGAGGAGATGAGCAAACAAAAATTTGGAATGTCACAGGACATTGTTGGTAATATGTATAATATATACAAGTATGATAGAGATATGACATATTCTACTGTACGTCTGAAAGCCGTTATAGGAGTTGCTGTCATATGGAAGATAGTAATTACCTAGGTACTGTAGACTTATATTTTGTAGTGCGGTGGATTTCGGTGTCCATAATAATCGTGGGTAAGAAAGAGGATTGTTTATGTTTACTTCATCATCTCTTATCACAGGGCACTCGTGGTATTTGAAAATATAAATACGAGCATACAATTCGAACTTAGATATGAGTTTTCTTTAAATGTCAGTTTCTTGCTCGGTCCTAGACATGATCGAAAGAATGTTTTGTTAAGTTTCGATGAGCAGGGGTGCCCATTCCCCCCAAAGCTGATGGCGCACTCCCCCCCAAAACTAATAATCTCTTCCCTCCTCAAAACTCAAGTCCTCTAAAAACAATTGCCCAGTGTAGCAGTAGTTTTTATAGTACTAGTAATTGTTATTTTTGTTGTTGTTTTCATTTCCTGTAGTAGTATTATAGAATGCTTGTAGTAGTAGTAGGGGCAGTAGTAATTAGGGGAAAGGAGGGTAAGTTGACGAGGTGTTTAAGATGACGAATTGTCAATTTCAGAATCCTGAAGTGATATGGCAACACAGCCTTCATGCGGTTCGGAAGGCACTAGTGCCACACGTGTTGGGAGATAGAAACTATTCCAATCGGCCGTGTTCCAGTTGACCAGGAGTGGTTTGACTGTTTGCACGTCGGTTCGTTGTAAAATTCCGGTGTCAGAAAATAACGTCTGAAGCTATTGTGGTAAGTCCCCAGGACATGATTTTTGTTTTTTCGAAACAATGTAGTATATTAATTACATCAATAGCTCAATGTAACTCAGAAATAACTTGATGACAGATTTGTCTCTTTTGCAATAAAAAATGGCTGTTTCGCGTAAGATGACGAATCAAATAGGCGGACAAGATGGCGAATTCGTCATCTTGCCCGAGCTGCGTGAGCCTAACAAGGGAGCAATTTGGAAGAATGGTTTATGACTATGTTGAGAATATGAAGATTCCTCACCGATTCAACCAAGAAAAGAAGAAGGCCAGCAAGGACTTCATCAAGACCTTTATGAATAAATTTCATTACTCTCTGCGAAAAGCGGAACTACATCTGCAGGGAGGCTAGCTGCTTTCAACAAAACAAATGTTGAATCATTCTTTAATGTCTATAAAGATGTTTTAAATGAGAAACACTTTGAATCTCATCAGATTTTTAAACAGGATGAAACGGGGTGTTCAACTGTACCCACGAAAACTCCAAACGTATTAAGTTCAAAAGGAAATCGAAGAGTAATTAAAGTTTCTTCTGCTGAAAGAGGTGTGAATGTAAGTGTGAGTTGTCGTTTTAGTGCTGTTGGCAACTACGTCTCACCATTCTTTATTTTTCCCAAGGTGCGTATGCAGGAACACTTTTTGAACAATGATCCTCCTGGCTCTGCTCGTATCTGGAATGAGTCCCATCCCATATAACCTTACAGGCAGTTAACGTGTGCAGAGAAAATCATATTAGCCTCTTAGGATTTCCTCCGCACACAAGCCACCGGATGCAGCCTTTGGATGTTGCTCTGTATGGTCCATTGAAAACTGCATATAGCCGTGCTTGTGATGACTACTTGATGGCTCCTCCAGGTGAGAGAATCAGCATGAAGAATGTTGCTGCCATTCAATGTGGCATATAGTAGGGTGGCCACGATCAGTCACGCAGTAAAGGGTTTCCGTGCTACAGGGTTAGTGCCATTAAATTTTCAGATTTTCAGTGATTCTGATTTCGAGCCATCATTGACAACCGAAAACCAATAAGTTCCTGAAGTTACAGCGACCACACCAACTGAAATAAATGCCATGGAACATTCAACAACTACAATGTCTAACTCAGCATCTGCATCATCTGTATCAGTACCTAAACCTTCTATTCCAAAATTGTCTCCTTCCTTTGCGCAATCTAACCAAATACACTCTGAACCTGCATCAACACTTGCAGAACCCGATTCTTCCATTTTTGAACCCGGACCATCTCATGCAGATCCTGGACCCTCAAATGCGAAATCATACAATGGTCTACCCCTTCTTCCTAAAGCAGTTAACGAAGGAAGTAAACAGCGAAAGAAGCTGCCTTTGTTGCTTATCACCAGCAGTCCTGTCAAAAGAACTCTGAAAGAAAGGAAAGCCGGGAAATAAGCCAAAAAGAAGACAAAAGAAGATATGCGTACTCAGAAAAAAGGAACACGGAAGTGAAAAGACAAATCTCCGTAGTATACGAAGACATGTATTCAGTCGACTCCTCTGACTCTTCTGTATCAGTGACTTACATGGACGAAGACGACGATTCCGATGTTTTGGAGGAAGGAGTGTGTGTAGTATGTAATGAATATTGTAAAAGTGAAACGTGGTTCGCTTGTAATGTGTGTCAGAATTGGGCCCATGTTGCTTGTACTGAATTGTCTGTAACAGAAGCAAAATTCAAAGCATACATCTGTGACTTTTGTGCTTGAAATCACATTGCGCTTGTGTTCATATTCTTCTATTCATGTTATTATTTGTGTATTCTGCAAAATACTGCGTTTGAAATACAATAATCAGTCCAATTCTGTTCTCGCTTTTTGTCTCGTCATCTTACCCACCTATGGAAGTCATCTTACCCGCATAGGAGGGTAAGATGACGAAAATGATATGGGGTCAATAAAAGTGAAATATCATCGTAACTTTTGAATTTAAAACCATTAAACAATTAACAGAGTAAAACGAAAGTCTAATAATTGTCGTGAACATAAAATCGAAACATTTCATCAACACAAGGCTGACAAAACATGCATAGAAGCTTACTATCGTCAACTTACCCTCCCTTCCCCTATAAAAGTGGCATTACTTTTATTAGTAGTCTTGGTAGTGTACAATACTAAATATGTTCTATAAGGATATTGAAGGGTATAAAAACTTCTACACACTGTGTATGACACAGGTATTCTTTTTTTTACAATTAGTAGTATTTTTTTTCTTTACAAAATATTGATATAATTCCCTTGTACATGAAAAGTAAGACGCAAGTTACAAGTTATTGAGTTTGATACCAAAAGAAAATGTTATCCTCGAAGTTAGCCTACAAAAAGAAGTGATATCCAACAAAAAAGATTCCTGTAAAAGAGCCAAGTACGAGTGACCTTAAAAAGAATTGAAATCACAAAAATAGGCGCCAAGTTCTGGTGGACAACAGTTACAAACACTCACTGGCTCACTTCAAATTTAGATTTGAAACTTGGCTGTTGTCTGTATGGTTACCACTAGCTCACAATTATGTCAAACTACTTTATAATTTTCAACAGACAACATAGGCAAGTTTCAAATCTAAATTTGAAAGTGATTCCTTGAGTGTTTGTAACTGTTGTTCACCAGAACTTAGCGCCATCCTTTCATATAGCAACTTGCGCGGTACTTCATTCATAGAGTTTCTAAGCAGGGGGTAGGGGGATTCATTCTCGAGATTTAAAAAAAAAAATCGCATCGTGTTTCAATGTTATTCTGACGACAGCAAAATTACTTATTCGACATTAGAGTAAAATTATTTCCCCAATTTTTTTATTCCCCCAATTTTTTTTCTCGATGGCACAACTTGCGCTATTCATCCCTCCTGTGGGCGGCCCTTCTCTCTTAAAACGAATCAACCTTTCCTTTCATACGGCTACTTGCGCGGTACTTCATTCATCGAGTATCGAAGCAGGGGGTACGGGGGTTTACCCCAGAAAATTTTTGAAAATTAGCTTCTCAAAATCATGTTTTAATGCTATTCCGACATTAAAATTGCTAGTTCGAAAGTAGAGTAAAATCCCCCCTGTGGGCGGCCCTGTCGATGAGAATATCGTATTGTAAATCTCAAGTTCGTTCAAAAATATTCAGTTTAACATCACCACGATTAATTCCTTTAGCCTGAGAGAGACGACGATTAAAGCAACTGAATGATAATGGACAAATGGATGGAATGAGAAAGTGGTAGGATACGGGAATACTCTGACGAAATCCACGGACACGATGTTGTCCATCACAATCTTTACTTGGCCGAGGATCGAACTAGAGATCTCACGTATCAAAGACTCCCTTCATAAGCGTTCTACTACTGAACCATCGTGTCTTCCTGCAACCTCGTTTAAGTTAAATTCTTATTTGATATTAGGAAGGTGGTGGTTCCAGTATAGCCCAGAAAATAAAGGGTTTTTGTCGGAAAAAATTCGAGACAAGCTGAATTTCTACCAGTTGTTAGGGTCCAACTAGAGATGTATTTTCCCCAAAAGTCCCCACCAATTCTCCTTGTGCTTTCCCCTCCATTCCCCCTTTAGCATCCGATTTGTAAGGTTTTCGATTATCGCTCATATCTCCGATATTATTAATCCGGTCTTCAAACTCTTTTTATAGTTTTCTTCCTTGAACCACGATCTTAAAAAACATTATTCTTAACAATTTTCGCTAGGTCTTATACTTTAAGAGATGTTCGTATAAATATGTAAAATTTTACATTTTTATGTGTACTTTTTTTCCGTTTTTTATATTTTAACTTTTGTGTATTCGATAGTTCGTAGAAAATCTTAAAATAAAAATTGTAGAGTGCTTCTTTAGCTTTAAAACGGTGTATATATTAATATACTTAGAGGTATGGGAACGTGTAGAAGGGTACCTTAAGAGAGCGAAGTGCGCGCTCACCATTATTGCAAATTTTGCAGAATTGCCATGCCTACGTTCGCCTCGTTTACTTCAAATACCGTAGCATAAGATCGCGTGGATCCCTACGCAATATCCAAAAATGGGCCCCTTTGTAATATGCCATTACAGTCTAATGATATTATGTTTTTAATAGGAGGGTGCCCGAAATTTTTTGCACCGACTGTACTTGATGTTTAACAAAAATTTCTGGCTGTTCATATAATCCGTAAATTTTATTTGTTATTCTATTTCAAATTAACATGGAAAAACTGTAAAAAATTCATTGGGAATGATAGTTTTGGGAATCAATATCTTTATTTATATTTTAAATTAGTTATAAGTCTTGCATATGTATATGTAAATGGATTGTTACAATTCTTACGGTGTCAGTGCTATCCGAAAATATAGATCCACTATTGGACGAAACTTTCCAGATCAAATAACCAATCTAAAATTCGACAGAATTTTCAGGACCACCCTTCACCTCTCTTTTAGATACCTAGGTCCTTCTAAAATCTAGTTTAATCCAGTTTTTACCAAATTTTATTCGTTTCAAAGCCCCACCGCCAAAATGCTTAGTTTTGATTGGATGATAAACCCACGCTATGATATTAGGGCGCAATTATTCGATTCCAAGCCGGAAAATCTTGCTGACAACAGCCAGATTTCGATCGTCGAGCTTAAAAGGTCGCAACGGAGTGAGAAAAACTGCAGTAAAAGGTAAAACTAATATAATAGTCGAATAACTACCAAGCAGGAAGCTACGGAGCCATAATTTGTTAGTTTTTCCTAGTAAAAACCGGACTGAAGAAATAAAAAATAGATGACGCCATGTTGTGCAGATATTGTTAGTTATGGACAGGCTTTGTAAAGTGCATCAGTTTGCGAGTTTTCTTAGGAATCTATAAACAGTTTCGGAGGAGTGGTGTTTTCTCCCTTAAAATATTCTTATCCTTAAAATTATTCCTTTTCTAGTTACGTAAGGCCTGCCTCACTACCGTTTGTGTTCGTGTATGTAGTGGATGTGATTTCTTTTTGTATTTATTTATTAGTAACATGGCGGTATTTAATTTTGTGGTAGTCAGTCCAGTAATCACAATGCACGTGTAAATTTACAGTAGGGGCTCCTATCTGACTCCCAAATTGGGAGTCCGGCTTCCAGCGGGATGAGTTAAATATGTAGTTTGTTCCGGGTTCCTGCCCCTTCAGGGCAGGGGTCCTATTGCTAGCTAATACTCCGATATGTCCCCTCAGGGCATCGATTAAATAGGTCGAGTAAAGAATATGATTTAGTAAATATAAGGGCCAGTTGGCCCTGTTCATTTCTTTCCTTTCGTTACCTTTCATAGAGCCGATTTAACATGGTAAAATCTGAATGATTTCAGTGTATATTTATTAGTATAACATGTATTAATGTAGTGTGTAGTATGAATGTGGCATGATGTGTCTTGTAGTTCGAGTAGTATGTGTATATTTGTAATGTAGTATCAGTGATAGTGATAATTAAGTGATGAAAGAGTGTGTTGGACAGTGTAGTATTTACTATGCGATAAATTTTTATTACTCCGTCATTAAGTGAACGTAATATAGTATAATAATTCCGTGTACAAGGTCACATTCAGTTGTTCAAGGGTTCATTATATCGTCGCTAGCCCTAGTGTCAGAAGTCAGTACTAACCGCCATTCTTCCGTCGAGGTGCTTAGTGATTTAGTTTTCATGAAATTGACCTTTCTTTCCGAAATAAAACCTAGAAGGTATAATTCACAGCCCATATGAATGTACAGTTAGGTCAAGTGACCTAAAATTAATATATTCTGAAAGTTTCAACATTCTGCATAGTCTAGAAATCTAAATATTTAAATAAATAAACAATACGTAAATTTTTAACAGAAGTCGGGCGATATGATGCTAGTTCTTCGCTTTGAAAATATATTAAATGTCCATTTTTCTTCGTGGCTGTAGAATTTCATTGTTGATGCAGAATTTTATAAACATTAGACATTATCGCAGATAATTCTATTTTCAGTGAACATACATAGGATTTTTTTTTCTTTCGTTCTTAATAAAGCTACCAAGTATTACATAGTATTGTGTGTGTGGTAAAAGAGTCTTGGGTTCGAGTGAGGTTGTCGTGCGGTGATCGGAATGGGAAAATGTTTGTAGTGATTATAGATTTTAAAGTATTATGATGAAATGTGTAAATAGGCTGGGCGTAGATAGAGGAAACAGGGTGTTTGTAGAATATAGCGTCGTGGCAAATGAATATTAATGTGAATATGAATATTAATAAGTATATGAATATTGTAGTAAATGAATATAGAATATAGGACACCCATATAGTTAAATATATAGTAGCCCAGTGAATACTTCGCCGCGTGTTGATATATAGATATTGAATAGATACGTGTAACTACAAACATCTCAGGTTCTGACCCCTGCACCATAATATCACGCGGACCGGGGGGCGATATATAGTCGGACTACGGTAATACTTTGTAGTTTATGTGTCATAATAGTAATCAACCATAGTAATACCATCTGATAGAATGGGTAGCATCATATAATCGCTGACTAGACATATTGAATAATAAATTATGAAAAGACAATAGTAGTTAGACAACAGGGCTGTAGTGAATCATATCTTCTGGTCGGTTTTAAAAATAGAATGTACCACTCCGTGAGATTTCTTTTTCTTCACGTTACCTACTCAGGCTAGCTTACAATGTTCATGGAGGCGACAGCTCTGACTGGGTACAGAATCAAAACAATTAGTTATTGAAATTTATTTTCGCGTACCCGGACGTCGACCCCTAGCCCCCTTAAGTATTTTCATGTCTTTTCTTAGTTTAATTAGATGAGGGAAATTAACGACGTCCCAGACTGTGGCATGTCTGCGCGGGGTAGCTATCGGTGAAGTTTGGCAATAGAAATCACCGATCCAAAATTCAGTTTATTTAATTTTTTTTTATTTCGGCAAATCATTAGTTAGGGATATCTTAGATAATACTTCTATTCTAGTTTCATTACTGTCCTCGAACCTTCTTAGTTTTTCTAAGGGGTCGAATATTTTTTTTTTACTTAGAGATTTCAAAATTGGGGACGCAGTTACCTGGTCCCTTTCCCCCCCCCTCCTTTTTTCCGGCTGGTCTGGGCCGGATACGGGGATCGGATTTCAATCTTACAAACCAACTCTTGTGGGATTGGGATCTGATGGACACAGAACTTGCATCCTTGGCAGCAGGACGCCCCTTGAGTCTACGTATTTGAGTAGACAACCCTTTTGGCATGTTAAGAATATTTTGGCTATGGATTTTGTTGAGAGCGAAATTCGACTTCTAACTTTGTAGCGTTAGTTATTTCTCACTTAAGTCTTTGGCGCCCCTATTCTTCGTCTTCCTTCTTCTCTATCTCTCTCTCTGTCTTCATTTCTTCAAGTTTTTTTAATTTTTTCAACCTTCCCCCCCCCAAGATTTTGAACTTGTTGCTTACGATTTATTTAACGTACAACTCTGATCTGAAATTACCAGCTGAGACGTTGCAAGACACGATTCATGGATAAAGTAAATAATGATTGGGTCCTCCATCACATTTTGACCTATCGCTGAAATGAACAAAGACTTAGTATTTGACGACACTTCGATTACGTTCTTTCACCGTCGTTCCTCAAAAGTTTTTTTTGTAATCCGTTGGTCACTTTCCTTTCTGTTTTGGTTTTCAATTACTTTGTAGTTAACCTGGGCCCAGAAATTGTATTTTGATTTACCTAGTTATATCTAGAAATGCTCTGTGTTACGTGCCTGTCTCACAAAGTTTTTTTTTTCCTTCATGATTTAAACACGAATTGATTATATAAAAGTTAAAAATTTATAGACGCGCGGTATCAGATAAAATTTAATTTGTTTCCAAATGTAATGTTGGAAGTCATTTGTTTTCTTGGACAATGTTGCAACCTTGTAAAATTTTATTGTTGGGATGATTAATTTAAATGTGTGCGCATTGATTATAAATATATATATATAGAGAGAGAAATAAATACTTCGAAATATATGTGTAATTAGTATGTGAATATGATGTTAAAGTAAAAGTATGATATTAAATGTATTATGAATATATGTAAGAGCGCTCGTGTCTGTCCCCCTAGACGTGTATTGGTTGCTATAGTTTACCAGAAGTCTTCCGACGAATTTAAGAATGTAGATTTTGTTAAGAATACCGCCGTGCACTTAAGTAATTTTCCTTTTCCTCTGAATTAATGTAAGTGATAACCTCTGTAATTATATAATGGCATGCATTGAAAAAATATCGGCAGGTCTAAACGTAACCCACATTATAACAAATATTATCCCTGAACAATTAACCTAAAACCATTGTGGAAAGTGTACCTTGAATCCGTCTCACCTTCATATGTATCCTGTGACTTGACCAGTTTTTTTTTTATCCTCAATTTGAACCATCATACTCCGTACACCTGTGGAAGATCATTTTTTTTTAATCCGAACCATGTATAAACATATACGAAAGTGATCCTAATGAAAGGTCTCGTGAAGTGTCCCAGTGTTGGATAAATAACTTGAAATTATTCGATTAATAAATTTGGAAATAGACCGTCTAAGAGGAGAAACTTCCTCTAGTGAAAGTTATTTTCTCGAAATCCCTAGATGGGTATAGACGTAGCAGTGTGCGATTGCAGATATAAACTGTTACCAGTTACAAACCAAATATAGACGACGAATGGTTTTGTAAACCAATAGATATATATATATACATATAGAGATATATATAAATGACCACAAATTAAGTTAAATGGAGCGAAACGTTTTGGACACTACGACTAGTGCGTGAGTTGTGATTTGGACGCTCGAAATTATTAATATTTTAATATCTCGACGTGAGGTAGAGACTCATATAAGTTCTAATACACCAAAAAGTTTTTTTTCCTCTCCTCTTTGTCCAATTTTTTTTTAAAAGTGAAATAAGTGTCTTATTTGCGTATGTCGCAAATCATAATTTGTTTTAGCATGCCTAAGATATGATACATGTAATTATTTTTTTTCTTTTCTTTTGTCAATATGATTGAATATATAAAAATTTACTAAAATATAACACTATGTACTCTATTAATATATAACTAAGAATTTGTGCTTTTAATATTTATTTTCTTCATAATTATTTGTTTTGTTCTTTCTTTTTCCACTATGAATGTAATAAACTATTTGTACCTTTGTAGTTAGTTGGTTTCCTTTAAACATATATACACTGTCCTGAGTGAGTGAGCGTGTGAATGCATGATAGATTTAATTTAAGTAATTTTAGTGATATCATTTGTCATATTAACATCTGTAATATATGTGTCATGTTTTAATATATGTGTTAAGGTAAATAACCTAGGTCATGAAGGACCGCTACTAATGGTTTAAATCGGCTCGAGGAGTGAAGCAAAAATAGCAGGATAAGCCTAAATACGACATCTTTCTTCCAGGAAGTTGAGACTTTTATTGATGCGATACATAAATTTATATTGAGTTGATAAGTGTGATTTTTTTTTTCTTCCTCGGCTAATTCATATGTGTGGTCGATCCTAGAGGACAGAGTTCAGATGCTGGATAGTTATCAATCACCGGTCGGAATAACTTTACAAAGAATTAAATTTCACTTTTCTCATTTCCAGGTCTAGGTCTGGGCAACCCCATGATCGTGGTGCCTGGAGCTAGGTCTGGGTGGTATGAGGGAACATGTGTCTATTCCGAAGCATTCCAAAATTGATTAGTTGTTAATAACATTTAGAATGATTCATCTTTCAACGACTTTCCCGACCTTTTACTATATTTCCGGAATTATCCAGTAATCTGTTTCTCATTAAAATACCCTATCTCTTTTCTTTCTTCTTTACCTACCTCCTTCTTTTACCCTTCTACTTCCTTCTCTTTCTTTCCTATTTCTAAATGAAAGAAAACGGAGTCATGATTGAGAGTAGTCGCTATTGGCACGGTCAATAAGTTGTTTCGATAAGTTTTCTTCGGGAGTCCGATATGGAATAATTAACAATAACAAAAGGTTTATTGGAAGTTACTCTATTGGAAAATAATCTGGATTTCAATCAGTAAGTGATCTTTCGTAATCGTCCTCGTTAAAGAAAATTAATTTCAGCGACTCCTCTCCAACTCTACATTAGCTCTTTTATCTTAGTTAAATTTTTACGTCTTCTTTCAATTTTGGCTAACCGTGACAGGATCTGTTGCCCTAGAAACGACGGTTTCTATGGCAACGGACAAGAAGTTTTCTTTCAATTTTGGCTAACCGTGACAGGATCCGTTGCCCTAGAAACTGCGGTTTCTATTGCAACGGACAAAAAGTTTTCTTTCAATATTGGCGACCGTGACAGGACCTGTTGCCCTGGAAACGGCGGTTTCTATGGCAACGGACAAGAAGTTTTCTTTCAATTTTGGCGACCGTTGACATCGGACAGTTACCATGGAAACAATTGTTTTCCCTGGTAACGAATCTGAAATTATTTATTAAACACTGTTTAGGATCGAGCACATATTGACTTGGCCACAAAAGGTGCATAATTAAAAGTTACAGTGAGATTAAATAATTATAGTCATTGGCTGTTCTGCTATCTTTGTCTCTCTCTGTAGAAAGGGGGAAATGAAGGAATTTGTCAAAGTAAATTCTAAAAATTGAAAATGCTGGAAGTTGACCCAAGGAGGGAATTAGATAGGAGTCCCTTAATTTATGAATAGTACCTGATTAATAAGTCTTGTTAGTTGATAAGTATATAATTGCATGTGTTTATATTGTGTCTTTTTGGGTGTAAGCTATGGCAACCAATAGAGAAGTCGTATCACACGAGAACGCGGAAGTCTCATGTACACAATGTACATTAGAAAGTAGTGAGAAAAGAGCTCGCGTCTCTCGTAGGCTAGTGAGGTGTCACGAATGTGGGCTGAAATGGATTCATTTCAGTTGTATTAATTTAGAGGATACTGCTGAAAATGCAGAAAAGGTCCGGGCTGGTGAAATAGTTAAATATTGTAAAGAATGTGAAGGAAAGCTCCACCAGTCGCGTGAACCCATGAGTTTATCCTCTGAGAGAGAAAAGGAACATCCCGATTCAGACGGTGAGCGAGGGTATAGTACTCCGAAGAACCGAGGCCAAATATCTCCAGTGGAGATATCTGACCTCGATGATGATGAAAGAGATGGGGATCCAGTTGGTGATAAACCCAAAGAAAAGAAAAGGAAGACTGGGTCATCTAATAATGACGCTCTCCTCCTTTCATTGCAACAAATGCTACAGGAAATGAGACGCGAAATGAATGAAAATAGCCGCGAAATGAATGAGAATAGCCGAGAGATGAGACGTGAAATGAATGAGAAATTCGACACCTCGGAACGAGAAACCGAATCTCGATTCGAGGTATTAACCCAGAAAATCGACAACATACGCTCGGACTTTGCTTCCTCAATAACTACATTGAGAGAGCAAATGTCTACTGAAATTAATTTGGTCAGATGCGAGGCTCAACAGTCCATAAAGCAACTTCAGCAGGAGACTGAAAGTAAATTAGATCATGTAAATTCTGAAATTGAAGAAATGGATACAAAATTACATAAAATCGACAATAAACTGGAAACACAGCAGGCCGAAATTGATAGTTTAAAGTCAACCTTGTCAGACTTATCATTGAAAACCGAACTGGAAGTAACTGACCAGAAAGTTTTGAAAATTCAAAATGACATAGTAAATATTCGAAAAGAAATGACAAAATCTAGTCGCGAAAAATCAGAGGTAACCTATCCTTTCCCCGGTAGCGATTCCTCAGGAATATTACCCGCTACAACTACCCGTGGCGCAGGAAAAGAAAATTTAATGTCGGTTGATGCACGGGATATTGCGACGCACTACCCCATGCATCGGTCAGAACCCAAGTCGTGGTTCAATTCTAATAGTGTGCCGAATCAGTCGAGTGTTGTGACGACTACGGTCACTAGCGTGAATGCTCCCTCCTTACATGGAGGTATACAATCACATAGCGTGTTGCCGGGAAAAGGAGATGGGTGCCATTCTGAGTCGTTGTTCATGGGTGCGATTGGTCCGGTGATGGAGCCCAACATGTTCAATACGACCAACAAAATCTCTTTCCCTTACATGGGTAGTTATAACACCGCTACTACGTCGTCGGTGGTAAATCCGGTGACGACTCCGATTGTGCAGGATAATATGTTAATTCCCAGTAACTATTCCCCTGCTTATGTTAGTATGAACTCTAAAGTGTCCCTCCGGGATATTGAACATTTTCCCACTTTCGATGGGAACATTGCGAACTGGTTACCTCGTGTTTTCCTGCTACCTAAAAGGTGAACTCGCAATTTTCAAGATCTTAAGCTTTTCAACTGTACTGAGGACAAAAAACGGGAACTTCTATCTCAATACCCAAAGTGAATGTTACACTGTCTCATTTGAGTGTATGAGTGTATGAGTGAGTAGTTAGTTTATTAGTATTAATACATGTTAATTCTATTCAACAAAATTTTGTTATTCAAACAAAATTTTTTTTAACGACGCCGGGGAACTGTAATATGCCATTACAGTCTAATGATATTATGTTTTTAATAGGAGGGTGCCCGAAATTTTTTGCACCGACTGTACTTGATGTTTAACAAAAATTTCTGGCTGTTCATATAATCCGTAAATTTTATTTGTTATTCTATTTCAAATTAACATGGAAAAACTGTAAAAAATTCATTGGGAATGATAGTTTTGGGAATCAATATCTTTATTTATATTTTAAATTAGTTATAAGTCTTGCATATGTATATGTAAATGGATTGTTACAATTCTTACGGTGTCAGTGCTATCCGAAAATATAGATCCACTATTGGACGAAACTTTCCAGATCAAATAACCAATCTAAAATTCGACAGAATTTTCAGGACCACCCTTCACCTCTCTTTTAGATACCTAGGTCCTTCTAAAATCTAGTTTAATCCAGTTTTTACCAAATTTTATTCGTTTCAAAGCCCCACCGCCAAAATGCTTAGTTTTGATTGGATGATAAACCCACGCTATGATATTAGGGCGCAATTATTCGATTCCAAGCCGGAAAATCTTGCTGACAACAGCCAGATTTCGATCGTCGAGCTTAAAAGGTCGCAACGGAGTGAGAAAAACTGCAGTAAAAGGTAAAACTAATATAATAGTCGAATAACTACCAAGCAGGAAGCTACGGAGCCATAATTTGTTAGTTTTTCCTAGTAAAAACCGGACTGAAGAAATAAAAAATAGATGACGCCATGTTGTGCAGATATTGTTAGTTATGGACAGGCTTTGTAAAGTGCATCAGTTTGCGAGTTTTCTTAGGAATCTATAAACAGTTTCGGAGGAGTGGTGTTTTCTCCCTTAAAATATTCTTATCCTTAAAATTATTCCTTTTCTAGTTACGTAAGGCCTGCCTCACTACCGTTTGTGTTCGTGTATGTAGTGGATGTGATTTCTTTTTGTATTTATTTATTAGTAACATGGCGGTATTTAATTTTGTGGTAGTCAGTCCAGTAATCACAATGCACGTGTAAATTTACAGTAGGGGCTCCTATCTGACTCCCAAATTGGGAGTCCGGCTTCCAGCGGGATGAGTTAAATATGTAGTTTGTTCCGGGTTCCTGCCCCTTCAGGGCAGGGGTCCTATTGCTAGCTAATACTCCGATATGTCCCCTCAGGGCATCGATTAAATAGGTCGAGTAAAGAATATGATTTAGTAAATATAAGGGCCAGTTGGCCCTGTTCATTTCTTTCCTTTCGTTACCTTTCATAGAGCCGATTTAACATGGTAAAATCTGAATGATTTCAGTGTATATTTATTAGTATAACATGTATTAATGTAGTGTGTAGTATGAATGTGGCATGATGTGTCTTGTAGTTCGAGTAGTATGTGTATATTTGTAATGTAGTATCAGTGATAGTGATAATTAAGTGATGAAAGAGTGTGTTGGACAGTGTAGTATTTACTATGCGATAAATTTTTATTACTCCGTCATTAAGTGAACGTAATATAGTATAATAATTCCGTGTACAAGGTCACATTCAGTTGTTCAAGGGTTCATTATATCGTCGCTAGCCCTAGTGTCAGAAGTCAGTACTAACCGCCATTCTTCCGTCGAGGTGCTTAGTGATTTAGTTTTCATGAAATTGACCTTTCTTTCCGAAATAAAACCTAGAAGGTATAATTCACAGCCCATATGAATGTACAGTTAGGTCAAGTGACCTAAAATTAATATATTCTGAAAGTTTCAACATTCTGCATAGTCTAGAAATCTAAATATTTAAATAAATAAACAATACGTAAATTTTTAACAGAAGTCGGGCGATATGATGCTAGTTCTTCGCTTTGAAAATATATTAAATGTCCATTTTTCTTCGTGGCTGTAGAATTTCATTGTTGATGCAGAATTTTATAAACATTAGACATTATCGCAGATAATTCTATTTTCAGTGAACATACATAGGATTTTTTTTTCTTTCGTTCTTAATAAAGCTACCAAGTATTACATAGTATTGTGTGTGTGGTAAAAGAGTCTTGGGTTCGAGTGAGGTTGTCGTGCGGTGATCGGAATGGGAAAATGTTTGTAGTGATTATAGATTTTAAAGTATTATGATGAAATGTGTAAATAGGCTGGGCGTAGATAGAGGAAACAGGGTGTTTGTAGAATATAGCGTCGTGGCAAATGAATATTAATGTGAATATGAATATTAATAAGTATATGAATATTGTAGTAAATGAATATAGAATATAGGACACCCATATAGTTAAATATATAGTAGCCCAGTGAATACTTCGCCGCGTGTTGATATATAGATATTGAATAGATACGTGTAACTACAAACATCTCAGGTTCTGACCCCTGCACCATAATATCACGCGGACCGGGGGGCGATATATAGTCGGACTACGGTAATACTTTGTAGTTTATGTGTCATAATAGTAATCAACCATAGTAATACCATCTGATAGAATGGGTAGCATCATATAATCGCTGACTAGACATATTGAATAATAAATTATGAAAAGACAATAGTAGTTAGACAACAGGGCTGTAGTGAATCATATCTTCTGGTCGGTTTTAAAAATAGAATGTACCACTCCGTGAGATTTTTTTTTCTTCACGTTACCTACTCAGGCTAGCTTACAATGTTCATGGAGGCGACAGCTCTGACTGGGTACAGAATCAAAACAATTAGTTATTGAAATTTATTTTCGCGTACCCGGACGTCGACCCCTAGTCCCCTTAAGTATTTTCATGTCTTTTCTTAGTTTAATTAGATGAGGGAAATTAACGACGTCCCAGACTGTGGCATGTCTGCGCGGGGTAGCTATCGGTGAAGTTTGGCAATAGAAATCACCGATCCAAAATTCAGTTTATTTAATTTTTTTTTTATTTCGGCAAATCATTAGTTAGGGATATCTTAGATAATACTTCTATTCTAGTTTCATTACTGTCCTCGAACCTTCTTAGTTTTTCTAAGGGGTCGAATATTTTTTTTTTACTTAGAGATTTCAAAATTGGGGACGCAGTTACCTGGTCCCTTTCCCCCCCCCTCCTTTTTTCCTGCTGGTCTGGGCCGGATACGGGGATCGGATTTCAATCTTACAAACCAACTCTTGTGGGATTGGGATCTGATGGACACAGAACTTGCATCCTTGGCAGCAGGACGCCCCTTGAGTCTACGTATTTGAGTAGACAACCCTTTTGGCATGTTAAGAATATTTTGGCTATGGATTTTGTTGAGAGCGAAATTCGACTTCTAACTTTGTAGCGTTAGTTATTTCTCACTTAAGTCTTTGGCGCCCCTATTCTTCGTCTTCCTTCTTCTCTATCTCTCTCTCTGTCTTCATTTCTTCAAGTTTTTTTAATTTTTTCAACCTTCCCCCCCCCCAAGATTTTGAACTTGTTGCTTACGATTTATTTAACGTACAACTCTGATCTGAAATTACCAGCTGAGACGTTGCAAGACACGATTCATGGATAAAGTAAATAATGATTGGGTCCTCCATCACATTTTGACCTATCGCTGAAATGAACAAAGACTTAGTATTTGACGACACTTCGATTACGTTCTTTCACCGTCGTTCCTCAAAAGTTTTTTTTGTAATCCGTTGGTCACTTTCCTTTCTGTTTTGGTTTTCAATTACTTTGTAGTTAACCTGGGCCCAGAAATTGTATTTTGATTTACCTAGTTATATCTAGAAATGCTCTGTGTTACGTGCCTGCCTCACAAAGTTTTTTTTTTCCTTCATGATTTAAACACGAATTGATTATATAAAAGTTAAAAATTTATAGACGCGCGGTATCAGATAAAATTTAATTTGTTTCCAAATGTAATGTTGGAAGTCATTTGTTTTCTTGGACAATGTTGCAACCTTGTAAAATTTTATTGTTGGGGATGATTAATTTAAATGTGTGCGCATTGATTATAAATATATATATATAGAGAGAGAAATAAATACTTCGAAATATATGTGTAATTAGTATGTGAATATGATGTTAAAGTAAAAGTATGATATTAAATGTATTATGAATATATGTAAGAGCGCTCGTGTCTGTCCCCCTAGACGTGTATTGGTTGCTATAGTTTACCAGAAGTCTTCCGACGAATTTAAGAATGTAGATTTTGTTAAGAATACCGCCGTGCACTTAAGTAATTTTCCTTTTCCTCTGAATTAATGTAAGTGATAACCTCTGTAATTATATAATGGCATGCATTGAAAAAATATCGGCAGGTCTAAACGTAACCCACATTATAACAAATATTATCCCTGAACAATTAACCTAAAACCATTGTGGAAAGTGTACCTTGAATCCGTCTCACCTTCATATGTATCCTGTGACTTGACCAGTTTTTTTTTTATCCTCAATTTGAACCATCATACTCCGTACACCTGTGGAAGATCATTTTTTTTAATCCGAACCATGTATAAACATATACGAAAGTGATCCTAATGAAAGGTCTCGTGAAGTGTCCCAGTGTTGGATAAATAACTTGAAATTATTCGATTAATAAATTTGGAAATAGACCGTCTAAGAGGAGAAACTTCCTCTAGTGAAAGTTATTTTCTCGAAATCCCTAGATGGGTATAGACGTAGCAGTGTGCGATTGCAGATATAAACTGTTACCAGTTACAAACCAAATATAGACGACGAATGGTTTTGTAAACCAATAGATATATATATACATATAGAGATATATATAAATGACCACAAATTAAGTTAAATGGAGCGAAACGTTTTGGACACTACGACTAGTGCGTGAGTTGTGATTTGGACGCTCGAAATTATTAATATTTTAATATCTCGACGTGAGGTAGAGACTCATATAAGTTCTAATACACCAAAAAGTTTTTTTTCCTCTCCTCTTTGTCCAATTTTTTTTTTAAAAGTGAAATAAGTGTCTTATTTGCGTATGTCGCAAATCATAATTTGTTTTAGCATGCCTAAGATATGATACATGTAATTATTTTTTTTTCTTTTCTTTTGTCAATATGATTGAATATATAAAAATTTACTAAAATATAACACTATGTACTCTATTAATATATAACTAAGAATTTGTGCTTTTAATATTTATTTTCTTCATAATTATTTGTTTTGTTCTTTCTTTTTCCACTATGAATGTAATAAACTATTTGTACCTTTGTAGTTAGTTGGTTTCCTTTAAACATATATACACTGTCCTGAGTGAGTGAGCGTGTGAATGCATGATAGATTTAATTTAAGTAATTTTAGTGATATCATTTGTCATATTAACATCTGTAATATATGTGTCATGTTTTAATATATGTGTTAAGGTAAATAACCTAGGTCATGAAGGACCGCTACTAATGGTTTAAATCGGCTCGAGGAGTGAAGCAAAAAAGCAGGATAAGCCTAAATACGACATCTTTCTTCCAGGAAGTTGAGACTTTTATTGATGCGATACATAAATTTATATTGAGTTGATAAGTGTGATTTTTTTTTTCTTCCTCGGCTAATTCATATGTGTGGTCGATCCTAGAGGACAGAGTTCAGATGCTGGATAGTTATCAATCACCGGTCGGAATAACTTTACAAAGAATTAAATTTCACTTTTCTCATTTCCAGGTCTAGGTCTGGGCAACCCCATGATCGTGGTGCCTGGAGCTAGGTCTGGGTGGTATGAGGGAACATGTGTCTATTCCGAAGCATTCCAAAATTGATTAGTTGTTAATAACATTTAGAATGATTCATCTTTCAACGACTTTCCCGACCTTTTACTATATTTCCGGAATTATCCAGTAATCTGTTTCTCATTAAAATACCCTATCTCTTTTCTTTCTTCTTTACCTACCTCCTTCTTTTACCCTTCTACTTCCTTCTCTTTCTTTCCTATTTCTAAATGAAAGAAAACGGAGTCATGATTGAGAGTAGTCGCTATTGGCACGGTCAATAAGTTGTTTCGATAAGTTTTCTTCGGGAGTCCGATATGGAATAATTAACAATAACAAAAGGTTTATTGGAAGTTACTCTATTGGAAAATAATCTGGATTTCAATCAGTAAGTGATCTTTCGTAATCGTCCTCGTTAAAGAAAATTAATTTCAGCGACTCCTCTCCAACTCTACATTAGCTCTTTTATCTTCGTTAAATTTTTACGTCTTCTTTCAATTTTGGCTAACCGTGACAGGATCTGTTGCCCTAGAAACGACGGTTTCTATGGCAACGGACAAGAAGTTTTCTTTCAATTTTGGCTAACCGTGACAGGATCCGTTGCCCTAGAAACTGCGGTTTCTATGGCAACGGACAAAAAGTTTTCTTTCACCTTTCATTTTTTTTTCTGGCTTTGTTGGTAACCTGAACCGTGACACTCACGGCCCCTGCCTGAAGCCACACTCACTATCGTTCTTGATAAATAATGATCATAAGTAAATATTTTCCGATTTCGTAGAATATATTACTCGTATTTTTTTCAATTTCGCGTATCTTTTTTGTCAGTTTTGGTTCAGGGGGGCTTTGCCGCTAACTCATATGATATACTGTAGGTTTATTCCATTTTTCACCACCTATGAACCCGCCGTATCCCGGACTCACAAGCGGCAGCTGTGAATTGACACTATGATCACAACCAGCAGCTGTGATTGATTATTCATAATCAATTTCGTCTTGATCTTCATCCATGGTTGCTGCGTTGTGACATGAGAGACAATTACAATGTTCGCAGATAGCTGAACAATTCCTATCTGAGAACACTTACAATAATCCCCTCAAGAATTCCACAGCTTTTTGGACGTCCACTAGCTTCATTATAAGAATTCCACCATTTTTTACACATCTACTAGCTTCATTATTAGAATTCCACTACTTTTTGCACGTCTACTAGCAAAATGTGGTGGAATTGAAGGCTAGCTTCATTATAAGAATTTCACCACTTTTTCGCACATCTACTAACTCTATTATAAAAAATTCCACAATTTTTTGCATGTCTACTAGCTTCATTATAAGAATTCCGCCACTTTTTCCACGTCTACTAGCTTCATTATAAGAATTCCACCACTTTCCGCACGTCTACTAGCTTCATTATAAGAATTCCACTAGTTTTTGCACGTCTACTAGCTTCATTATAAGAATTCCACCACTTTTTGCACGTCTACTAGCTTCAATTCTCAGATGTTAAAAATGGCGTTAGACCTAACTCGCTGCTACTCATATATCCTGAGATTTTGGACACTAACTTCATGTCGTGCGCAGAAGGGTCAATATTTTTCAGACTGTCAGACATTAAGAATGTACTGTGTGTACTATACGAACAATCCAGTACTGTTACTAATTTTCTGTTCTCATATTTCTTATTGTAGAATTTATCCTTAGTGTACTTACATTCCTGAACTGATGTGCTATTAAACTTTCTGTTATACAATAATTTTGCCTTCTCTATTTCATTTATTTACTCACTACCTCTTTCCGCTCTTATTCTTGAAGTTTCATTGCCACGTTTCCTTTGCGGTGCCCTTCACTTTTGATGTCTTAATATGTTTGCTATGCCCTGAATTATGTAAAGGCTAAGCATTTGTGATGACACCAGAGGGAGGACAAAGAGAGCGAGCACTCTCACTCCCGGTAGCACCTGCCTTCCAGATATGTTGTATTGTAATACACAAAAATTGCTGCTTCCAAAAGTTTTCTGCACCTTCTCAAGAAATTAAAGCTGGTGTCGTCGCTATTAAGAATCCTTCAGTGGTTTCTGCATCAATTTCTTCCAAATTGAAAATATTTTTCACTGAATATTTTACAGGTAAATAAGCAGGTAGTTATTGTTAATCAGTAAAAAATTCTATACAACTTAGTTCACTCTTGTTGAATAAATAGGTCTTGTAGAATCAATCTTAAGAGCCTGCTAAGTGGTGTACGCCGTGATGTGAAGTGCACAAATATGAGGGTTGCCCAGTAAATATACTTACAGGTTAATGTCTAGACCTTAACAGATATAAAACTCGGCACAATTCCCTGTCACTGCACATCTTTTTGTCACCTGACTATAAGCTATTTTTATTCCTCATCGTAGAATTATATTTGCCTGTCTCCACCATTAGAAAACTGTTTGAATTACTTTGTTATCCGTGATACAACTAATGATCTGAACACTCATAAATTGAATCTACATGACGTATTTATACACTATTCATGTAATCTACATTTTCTTACAAACAATCTAGGACAGCACTTCTCAGCCTTTTGAACACTACCATCCCGTTTTTGTTGGCTCTATAGACCCATTTTCTCTTACAAATAATAACAATAATAATAAAATTTATTGAAAGCCATCTTGATGAGAACTTACCGAAAATCTGTCCGCGATCCCTAAAAGGTCGCGATCCACCAGTTAAGAATAACTGCCCTAGAGAAACGTACTTACCGTTTCTGGACGAAGAAGACTACAAACTCCACAGTTTGAGCGTCGGTACTTTTTGAAGGTTGGTTGGTCAATTATAGCATTCATTTGAGGATATAATTATCTGCTAATAGGTCCTCCTCCAAAATGAGGGCACTGTGTCTCAGTGTTAGAGCCCTCACTTCTAATATGAGGGATCCCTCGTTCGATTGCAGGTCATGAAAATGTGTGGTGGACAACATCGTGTCTATGAGGTTTTCTCTGGGTTTTCCCGTTTCTTTTCACATTTTGGTTCCTCGAATTCTTTAGTAATAATTAGGTTTTATTAATCATCCATCTCCACTGGCCTAAACGGCATAACCTCAGATGCTAAATATACCGTTCCATGTCAGTTCTTTTTTTTCCAAGTTCCAGTTTTTTCCAGTTCTTTCTTTCTACCGAGACAAAGCACTCAAACAACGATGTTCTATGGCTTTTACTCGTTAAAATATTGTACTTGATAGTTTTGTTTTCTCCACTCAACTTTCGATAAAATACCTCAGGAATTAACCAATGTCTTTGAGGTTGACCCTTGGGCCGCCCCTACACCACATCCAAATATACATTAATAGGATCTACGACTAGAAATAATAAACATTCCATTTAACTCGACTTCGATCCGACCTTTTATTCTCGAGTTATGACTGTTTTACTGTGTTTACAGCAATTTCTTGGCTGGTCATAGCTCCGAAAGGAAGCATTTCTGCATCCAGGTTGGTCTTGCGAGCTCGTACCTTTCACCTCCCAAACGTTGTGAGCGTTGTTTAGTAACACCCTGTATTAGCGTTTGATACGTGATCTGAATTGAGAATTTCATTAAATTTTTCCACTTTTTTTGCAGATTATAAATCAATACTTGCACAATTTTCTCTGGATAATAAAATAGAATTACCTCAAAATAAAACAATTATTATACTTCACACATTGTACTTTATACTATTACATCGTAATATTTTAATGGGAAACAATTATATAGTAATTCTACATTTGTATATTACTGTAGTAACCGTGAGAGCTAAACAGTAATATTAACATGAATTTATTATATTTTGAGTGGTGGTGGAGTGTGTGTGTTACATCAATACGTATCTGTAAACTGGTTGTCATTAATTCGGGTTGCTCGAAAGACTTTTCGACATGAAATCACGACATATCAGTGGCGAAGCGAGCGGAGTTACGGCAGGGGTGGGCTGCCCTGGGCGGTAAAAATTAAGGGTCAAATTTTAGAAATTGAAATTTTGAAAATTTTGATCAGTGGTAAAATTTTAAAATTGGCATCTTTACTCGATCTTTCTTTTCTATGGTTCAGAGTTCTATATCTTAATGAAAGTCAACGTTGATAGGCTTGTCAGTAAATTCGTGTTACATCTTGTTATTATATATATAAATATTTTATACAATTTTATCTAATACAATATTTTATAAAATATAAAATCTTACTAGCCAACTTAGAACACTTTTTCAGCTAGTGATTGTAGTTGAATGTAGTAAGTATTGAGTGTTAAGTGTGACGGTGTTAGTAAATGTGATTAAATTCATGGTTAATAGTATTAATTAAACTGTAATTGAATAACGTAAGTAAATGTGGCTGTGCTTTGGATGGAATCTAAAAGCGAGTAATTCAGGACATTACCATTTCCTGGTTTTACTTCACTCTGAAACTAGGAAATAAATAATTTTATTGTAAATGAATAATTTTAAACTTCCAAAATGTTTATAATTAATGATATTTGCAGATGAGATGAATTCGAGAAAGCGAAACACAGTACCGGAAGGAACGGAAAGAAAAGATGAAAATGTTTAAACCACGGTATATGGCTGAAGTATTTTTCTTCCGGAACTGGTGCTAGTTCTAACGCATCGTATCTACTGCCAATGGAAGTGCGACAAGTGCGGTGTTGAAAATTTGGAAGACGGAACGCGTGATAGTCATGAAAGAGGGGGGATTTAGATTTCTGGGCTTTCGGAATCTAAGGCCATTTAGTCCGCCATATTTTGAGGGATGACGTTCCTCGGCAAGCGCACTATCCGAGGAAAGGGAAGGAAGAAAGGATTTGGGAAGGAAGGAAGCAGCCTGGGAGCTATAAATTAAGTACCACCCTGACATTTGCCTGGTGTGAATGAGGAAAATCCAGGAAAAACCTCAATCAGGGTGGCTGGCCTGAAAAGGCGTTTTACACTTTTTCGACCGAGTGCCCCCACCGGGAATCGAACCCGGGACCGCTCGCATCGATAGTCATGAAAGAGTCTGAACGTCCATGTGAGATTTATTAGCCTAACAAAGCGTTAATCTAAGAAAAAATTAGTTACAAAAGTACTCGAATCTCAAGATAACCCTTCACCCTCAGATTACTCAGAAGAAGATGAACATGTTCAAGCACCTACCGTTGACTTAGAGGCAGATGAATAGCCGACCGCAATTAACCATAGCATCATGATTCTACGTATTCATCAAATCTCTAACGTAGTTCAATGTATGGATAGCGATTTCGCCGGTGTTGCTTGCCGAGGAGGCTAAGCTAGAGGTGAAACAAGAAGAATGACTCTGGGTTGGTTTTACCGTACTCTTCTGCTAAGAGGAGAAAAGATTCTGTGTTAGTGGATGGTTGACTCTTTAAGAAAAACTCTTCTGTTTTTGCTCCAAATTGTAACTGCTCCTAAGCGCCACTAAATCTGCGTTTTGCTCGGCAGTTTGCTTGGTTTCAGTTAATGATGGAAGTTAAATTCAATAATAGCAAACCATCAGTCAGTGCAAGCTCATATCGATAGTTTTGAGCGATGAAATACTTTGAAACTCCGAATCAACCGACAGAAGACAATCGACGATGAAGCACAAACGGTTATTGCAACAGAAGAGAGAAAGTGGAGGGATATCTTTACACGAATGCTCGACGTAAAGTTACTAGCTAAACTGATCTTAGCATTTTGAGGACAACGGTCACGATGGAGATGATAGCAATTTCCTACACGTCACAGACATTCAGAATGAATTTATCAGTATATTGGGAGAGAGTGACGAATCCAGGAGAGACTTCTGGAAGGGGGTTTTAATACTGCTACTTAGAGCTACTTTTAAGAGCTCCAAACTCCGGGATGGGTTTTATTTATATATATAAATTAGAAAGTTTCCTCTTCTGGGGGGGGGTGATCGCTCCCCTGGATCCGCCATTGTTGGGAGAGCAAGTGCAAGATGATTCAGCAGGTTAAGGGAGTTGAGTATTTCTCGACATAATTTTCGACAGTAGGTTATGCGTTTCCCACAAGTGTCAAATTAGTCCAGTTTTACAGAATCTAAACAAGGGTAGCAAAAAGTGGAAGTTGTGGAAGTTTTTGTCGATTTTATTGAAATGGAGGAGAAGAATGCAGAGGACATGACGACACTGATTCTTGACAAGATCAAGAATGAGGGCTTGGACATTCAGATTGTGGGGAACAAACATATGACAATGCTGCTGTTTTGGTAGATGTATAGTACATACTGGACTCCAATAACACATCAAAGAGGTGAATCCTAAAGCACAGTTCGTGGCATGCACGAATCATTTCTTGAATCTGGCTGGCGTACACTGTCGTTGTGGTTGATTCTTTTTGACATATTTTTTGGAGTGTCATGTTGTTATATTTAAGGGTGGGGGGTCAATGGAGCGTGCATTTGTTTTTTTCCTCATCAACCCATAAATGGGCCGCTCTTACTGCTGTTAAAGGACAAAGTTCGAAGCGCTTGATTGAAACTTGCTGGAGTGTACGTAGTTAAGTTAATGAAGAATTACTTCTCTTAAATCCAAGAAGTATTGGAACAGCTTTCACCAAATGCAACAGAAAACGTCCAAATACTACCTAATGTGACTTGCACTGCAATGCAGTCTTTCGCAATTTTGTGCTATCTCGGACTCTGGAGTGGTACTCTTTGGCAAAGTAATGACACACAGCTGTACTTGAATACAAAAGGCTTGATTGTTCATGATAGTGTGTCTGTACATTAGACTCATTCTTACTAATAATGGTAACTTTGTGGATGATAGATTCAAGTATGCGGAAAATCTTTGCGAGGTGCAGGATATCGAGCATAGGTCACGCCAAACAAAGAAAGAACTGCATTCACGGCGGTGGATCTGCAGATGCAGCAGTACAAGAATTGAGGAAACAGTTGTTTCCCTTACATCAATGGGTAAGATTTCTCAAGACATCTCTGCACGACTCCCAGTAACTTCATAAACTGGATAACCAATTTTGTGTTTTGGATCCTACAGACGATTCCAAATTGATAATGCACCTGATGGCACTAACAAGGAAGATTTGTACTGGAGAGTAAATGTTTCCAATACTTTATCACAAAGGCAGAAAAATTGACGAAATTAGGAACAACCACCTTCTTCAAACTTTTACAATTTATTTAAGAGTTTAACCTTGATATTTCTGTTCCAAATACTGTCATAATATTACTTGCTTTAACGACTGATATTAGAGTTGCCAGTTGTGAGCACAGCTTCTCTAAGCTGAAGCTAATTTACAATTACTTTTAAAGTCTATGAAGAAGGGGAGGTTGCCAAACTTAAAATTGAGGACTCATTGTAGAAAACAATGTAAGTGCCATCTTGTAATTGTTTCCCTAATTTTATTTTTTTTATACGTTTATGCCTTAGAAATACAATCTAACATATAACGAAGTGAAGCTATGTATCAAAATCTAAGTGTTTCGATCTTTTAAAATAACGATTTCGATCCTTTAAAGAGAGAATTTTTTGAGATACAACTTAATTGTTAACTTTGGCTATTGAAAAATTAATTCAATTTGAAGAAAATCTGATTTATTGGCAGTTACAGTTACAAAATTAACAAATAGTATAGTGGATACCAGTGAATGTATTATCTCCTCATGGGATACCGATTTCGCTATCCAATCCACAGTTCATAGATCGGAGAAAAGGGAAAATGACTTACATTATATTGTCTTTAGTTCAATGCTCCAGAAAGGTCTAATCCAGAAAGTTTATCTTTGTTTTTTTCCTTTTGTCTAGTTATTAAAAACCACTTTGATAGTCATTTATCTAAAGGTTGGGTGTTAGCATGCGGGGTCAGGTTTTATTCAGTTGCATACTGGTTTCCATCGTTTTCAGTCATCTCCTATCTTAAACTGTTTTTACCACTTAAAGATTTAAAAAAATCGTTTGTCCTTCCTGGCGGGTACGTGACATAAGCAATAGTATTTTCTATTTTGTGACGCTTGGACACAATTTACCATCTTTTGTCTCTACGGTAACTATTGTTTTTGGCACGTATATTGTTTTGTACAGCGAGTCTTCAAATTGTAGTCAATTCAAAGAGAATTAGAAGATGGAATTGATTTTGATCGTGTGATTTCAGACTTTTCTGCTTGGAAAGTGCGTATAATTCCTTTGTAAGTGCTGTAAATTCACTTTTGCAAGTATTACCTGATCAGGATATTAGTGCGGTTTTTCGTGGAGGGCGCTAGTGTAGTGTTTACATCAGTTTCTAGGTAAGCGCGGTGGGACAGGGGAACGGAGAGGGTCACTCTGTAGTGTATCCAACGATTTTCAAAAGTTGCAGTTTACATGTTATAAGTAGCCTAATCTGTTTCGCTTAATAAAGAACTGCATAAATTATATAGTTGTTATTGAATGCAGTAATGGTTATTCCTGCAGTAATGCAGATGTATTGTGGATAATGGCATATGCATGGAAATTAATTTAAGAACAAGATAGCATACAAGTGAGTTTCTACCGTGTATTAAGTAGATTATATAATAAAAATTGATTACGTTTTATTTGATTTCATTATAAAACAGTAGAAACCTGTAAAACTCAGTAATAAGATGTAACGACTAAAATATTAATTATGGGTTGGTAGCTTAGATAGGGCCTACTTGCGCAATATCTTGTAATTGTAAGTTTAAATCAAGTTAAGGCTCGCGATGCTTGTATTTGTTTTAATGTAGGTCTATCGATTGACAACTAAATTATTTTCTTGAGTTGTAGCCAAGAAAGAATTCCGATACGTTTCCACTCGAGAACTGTGGAAGTTCTCTCCGTTGGTCTATTGGCTAGCGCATGTGTCTTTGTTGTACGTGGTTCTGTGAGAGCCCAACAATTAATTTTACAATGTTTCACTTTCATTAATCATCTGTCTCCTCTAGCATAAAAAGCATAATCATGGGACGTTAAACTAAAGAAATTTCATTTCATTGTTTCGATTAATGTGAACCCTTTGGGGGAAAAGGAAGTGAAGAAGAAATTTTCCTTAATTTTTTAAAGGGCTACGGGATTGGATAGCTTGTTTTTCGGGATTGCCTTGTAAAACCTGATTACAATGTATCTTTCTTTTAGGATTATAATCGTAATCCAGCCTTTTGGTAAATGTGAAATAAAAGTATCGATAAAACATCAGCGTATGGGTAATGTAAGCATAAATATCATTGGTTCAATACACAATAAATTCACAACTTTTATTTATGAGTATAGAAATTCCCTTTGAACTTCCTCTGAATTTCTTTCAGACCCTAGGTCTCTTGTGACAAAGAATTAATTCTACTATCTGTTTTCATACACAATATAATTTTGAAACTTGGGAGCCTAGTGTTGTCTTTGTGTCTGTAATACGTAATCATTTGTCGATTGACTTCAGAAGACTGAGTTTAGCCCGTGAGCATAAGTTGCATATAGTTCAAACATATCAGATGTACGGTCTTGTTTAACAAATCCTGTGTGCACATATGAAATTCAAAGACAAAGGTAATCAATCGTCTTTAAACAGCTGTATTTTTATTTCAAGGTAAGTACTAAAACGTGCTACGTAGATTTCCGGCTAATTGTTTCATCGCCGGTATCTTTGAGCAATGGGATAGCCAGTGGTGCCCCCCACTCGTGTCCATGACGCACCCCCCTCAATTGCCTATCCGTAGATGTTCTTCCATGAAAAAAAAAATCTTTTCGATTTATTTTTACACCTTCTCAAACATATTTATATAGATTTTTAACCCCCCCCCAAATATTTCAATGACGCAGTTTGCGTCATAGCCCCCCCCTTGTGGGCACCCCTGGGATAGCAGTGGAAGACAAACTTCGTTCTTCTAACTTGATATTTTGAAAAATTTACGCAAGCGGTTTTGTTTCTTAAATACATATCTATTCCCTCTAATCAATTTCAAAAGTACCATTAACTTTATAATAACATAATGAATGTAAGAGTTACCCTGAAAATGTATTTTGTATTTCTTTTTTAATATGAAATTCATTTTTTCTGAATTTCACGAGCTATAAGAAATCAATTGTCAGACCCCCCACTTTAAATTTTAATCGCTCCCCTACCGCCTCAATGTAACATTGGGTTTATTTCTTTTAAATATTTTTTTTTTTTTTCAAAATATGGTAGAAATACCGTACTGGATTTTTAAATTACCAAACTATGCTAAATAATGACAGGTTAGATATCAGAGAAAGTTATCTTTATCTACCTTCTTAATTAGGGGCGGATCCAAATCTCCTTTGGAGGCGGTTAGATTATCAATTTCTCTCTCACCAGTCTTTTGCAGCACATCCGAAAATGATCTCAATGCAAATTTGTTACTGCAGGTACTGTCAATCGATCGATCACATGGTCCAAATTGGTAGCAATTTCGAAGACGCCTTATCTCAAAACTACATAATAGAACTTGCTTTAAACAATGAAAGCGCAGTTGCCAAAGTATATATTTGATTCACAAAGATGAACTTCGAGGTTTCGTTAACAGATGAATTAGGAATTCCTTACACTCTAATGCTACCAAGTTCTTAGTGTTTCTTTGTACAACACTGAGGTTAGTTTGTTCGCAAGTTATTGTCATATTAATATGGAGGGTGTATGTACTTTTTTTTTTTTCAGTCCCTTAAAATGTTCTGAAAATAACTTCCATAACTTTTGAAATTGTGTTTGTCTTAAGTTGAACATATGCGTGAAGTGGTTTATTATGAACAGGGCAAAAACAACTGTGATAGATTAATTACAAGTGATCCGGTTAGAAACACTGTTGTTTGTATTTTAGTTCCAAAATCGGCCGCCCGCACTCGTTCGCTGGTGGACTAATACAATGTAAAGATATTTTGGTATCTCAAAAAATGTATGCACCAATTTTTTTTCCTTAAATGATAATTTTTGCAGGTAGTATTAAGATTGTGAGAAAGTAGGGGGGAGGGTCACATAACGTTTCAAGATGGTAAAATTACAGTCTGCCTCGATTGCTGATAAACCAAACTACACCGCTGCAACATATCAAGTAGTTTGTGTAAAATTTAATTGTGAATTTGAACTCCAGTAACAACAAGAAGTAATCTATTCACACAAAGGCGAATTTTAAAAGAATTTTTATGGACATTTTTGATCAAGATTTGGAATGCACACAAGAAAATACGATTCTTTGGTTTAAGTGATTATTCTGTAATACTTTGCTTTTAGAGAGTTCTTTCCCGTCTAAAGCGGTTGATGTCAGATTTTCGACTTGATTATAAGGGCAAAACGAGCATTTTGAAGAAAACTGGCCAAAATAAACATTTCTTGTTTCCTTTCGTGCTTCTAATCTAGGGTGACCAAATCGTCAACTAGAAAAAACGGGACATTTTATTTTCGGATAGGTTGCTGCACTAAATATATTTTTAGCCTCTCTAACAAAATCCTTCAACGAAGCCATTTGATCGAAAAACAAAGAATCGTTTATTTCAATACCTTTCTCCTTGAAGTAAGCAACACTATATTCTACCTGTCCCCAACTGGGGATGTCCTTCAACAGTATCCAATTGAATATACACTTCCTTATTTAATGCATGTTTCACGAAACTCATTAACTGCATTTTTGAAGTTGATTTTGTCTTGTTGCGTAATTTCATTCAATTTAAAAACGGATTTTAGGCCTACATTAAATGATAAAAACTGTTCCTCTTTTAGGCATAGCTTTAAGCATGCCTTCCAATACATAATTGATCTCTATAACACTTCTTGCACTTCCTGTCTGTTCGTATCGTGTATACAGAGAAATAAGAGAAGAGCTTGAAAACAATATTTTCTATGTCACAACTCATCAGCAGGGGCCGCGGTGGCTCAGTGTTAGAGCGTTCACCTCTGGTGCTTGGGGTTCCGGGTTCGATCCCAGCCCCCGCCAAGTGAACTTTGTGGTGGATAAACACCGTGTGCGTGGGTTTTCTCGGGGTTCTCCCGTTTCCTCCCGCTTTCTTCATTCCACCATTTCATTCATTTCTCATAATCACCGTCTCCTTTAGTTAACCGGCATAACCGTGGGACGTAAAACTCAAAGATTTCATTTTTTTAAATCTATCAGCAGCTGTATCTGAGCAGTTCTGTAAGACTTTGTATGTAAGACATGTGCTGGGTAACCCACACCTTCAATATTTGAATGTAAATTAGCATTCAATTTTGTAAACACATTACATTCTCCCTGTCTATTCAAACCACCAAAATTTTTGTTTGTATTGTCAAAACGCAATGCACCTGTTTTTATTTCATTTAAACTCGTCAATACAGTTCAAGCAGAAACTAGATATTTGTCTTACGTTTCGTAGGGCAAGGAAGCGACTTCCAATAACCCTTACCTTACCCCTTGGTTTATGTCAAAATACTGAATTACAAAAGGAAAGATTTTGATAGCTTTATGATTTCTCGCATCTGCTGAAATGCCATAAAAAGGGGCTTTTATTTATCTCTTCAATGGTAGTTTTCAAACTAAATGGAGCTAAAACACCAGTTATCAGGGCCGATTACTTTGTTCTGACAAAACTGAACTTCGATGTGATTGACGAGTCACTAAACATAAGACTGTGTAATTTATTATTACAATTTTCTAACCGAAAACTGTGATGGTAAGCCTGAGTTAGCACAGCTGCTCTCACTTTTCTTTCCTCATTTGATTCTTGTTTTACAAAATAATTGTGAAAAGACTTACTGCAACTTGGTGCACTCAGTCTGTTCCTGTATGTTTAACAGATTTGATGTGTTGCTGTATGTCTGAACAACAACCGTCTCTAATACTAAAAACATTAACGCAAACTGTGCACTCGGCTTCATTGTCATAGCGTCCTTTTATAATATAGTTCCACTCTTTAGTATACTCTTCCTTAAACTTGCAAACACGCTTAGGCATTGTTAGGCAGCTAGCTGGGAACGTAACAAAATAAACAATTCGTTTTCACAATAAAAACAACGCAACACGTCCTATTTGATTTGAAGTTTGACTCACTCTGACCGAAGATAATATTACTCGGTGTATCGAGTTCGCAGCTGGATTTTTGTATCCTTTTCGTAAATGAAAGTATGATATATCTTAGTCAAATCACGGAAACACTGTACTGTACTGATGATAGCACCTCAATCATCCACCGTCTAAAACAGATAGCAAAAACAGGTTATATTAGTTTTTCATAAGGCTTTCAGCCCCTTGCACTGTCGTCTGCGGAGTGGAAATTTTGCAGTGGGGAGGCCTCGGAGAGGAAACAGTGCAGCCACCACATCCATCATCGCAAATGTCCTAATGACGTTGTTCAGTAATGAGATATATTCCAATATAATCACATAGCTTAGAAAATAATAAAATAAATTAGGAAATTTTAGCAATTGGAAAGGTTTTCTTGTGCCCAATGTAAATACGGGACCTTTTGGCGTCCCGGAAGATTCTTTCGGGACACCGGGAATGGTAGTGGAAAAACGGGACAATCCCGTTTCGGGACGGGACGGTTGGTCACCCTACTCTAATCTGATCAAAAAATATTTCATAGCACTTAACATTTTAATAAAACTCTATTATGAATAACTGAACAAGTCATATTACTCGTCAATTTATTTTATTTTAGTTTTTTTTTTAACTGCAATTTCATTCCCAGTCGAAACTGGGCGGGCCACAGAAGGTAACGCCTTCTCCGGGGCCTTAGTTTTGTGTTTGTATTTCTTAGTGTGTAATGTTTGTGAGTAATTCATCTGGGAGGAACACAGGGAAACCTTGTTCCACAAGTTGAAATAATTCCATAGTATAATACATGGTTCACAGTTTTTAGTTTAGAAGATAACATTTAATTATATTTCTGCTCTTATTTTCAGAGAAACCCAATTATATGCTCATATGTACAGTGTACATCCTTGTGGGACTTGCACTGACATCTACAATCATCGAACTTGTTCGAAGTCAATACGCTCAGTCCTGGCGGCGAATGAAAGAACTAAGCACCAAGTTGCAAGGTTTGTCGGGACCTCTAGCGGACACTTTGAAAAAACTCGGAGAACAAGCTGGTAATATTGGTGATATAAACATTGACGTGAACTTGCTTCAAGATTTGAAAGATTTAAGGAAAACTTTGGCTCTTACGCGCCTCGAGACACGGCTTAAGTGGGACTCAAAGTGGGGAGGGTGGAACACGACGCTAGGAGTGACGGGAAATAAAAAATGGGAGGAGGAATGGAAGGAAGTGGAAGAAGCATTGATGGAACTTTCGCCAGAGAAAGAAGAGCCACCACCGCAACCTGTGGTGCAAATTATCATTTACGAATCGTCCGTTTAGCGGCGCTCTAACTACTACAAATGCAATCGAAGTATTTTTAATACTTTTTTTGTGCATTTTCATTTGTTACTCAAATATGAGTGGAAGTAAGTACAAAATACCATATGCCAATAAGCTCTTACTTGATTCCTAAAGATTGCTGGTCTGTCACACTGTTGAAAAATTAATGAAAAAAATCACGATAGACATTTTGGACCTAAATATCGGCATATATTCCGAAGTTGGGCGTCCGCTTTTTTCACTGTTATCTCCTTTCCACACTTTCTGCAATTTGTTATTAGGTTCATTAATCCGTGCTCTTCACAAAATTTTAAAAGATTTTGCTCGTTATCAATGTATTCCTTCACAAATGTTAAAACTGCTAGTTCATTGCCCTTGTACATTCGCCATATTGGTAACATAAATGCTCGTTTCTTTCCCACAATGCAACTGTTCGGTTACCTTGCGCCAAGTAGTTCCCTCCGCTCGCCATATAGTCCCATGTTTATAACCGCTTATATATGACAAATAAACAGATTTTTCGAGACTCTTATATATTATCAAGCACAGAAACGATCAAATTATCCATATATTTCCTGTAAATTTTAAAAATTTCGCTGGAAACGGACGCCCAACTTTGGAATTTAACCCTAAATATCGATAGTAACTCTTTAGAAAGTACTGTTAACTGTTTTGAGTACGTACCTACATAATTTTTTTTTTTTTTTTAGCTCATTCATTTATATGTGTAGGGCTAGTTATTTTCCAGTTTTGTTTGAAATTGTAATAATATGATTCTTACTGATCTCTTCAAAACTATTTACATATCCCTTAGTTCGTAAAAATTAAGGCACAATAGTTCGTCATACAAATAGTACCGTAGGAAGGGGTTACTTTGCACAAAATATGAAGAGTTTCACATTCCTCTGTCGGTAAAACCATGAACTGTAAAGAGGAAGCTTCAACTACCACCTTAAGATAGAACATCTAACTGGATTTTCACTATAATGTTGGCGGTTAACATCAGTTCTAATTACCCGGAGGGTTTGTTGTAGAGGTATAAAAAGTAGTCACTGTAAAGGTCGCCAAAATTTGAAAGATATCACGTACAAGAATTTCCGTCAAAGTTAATTCAGTTTCGTAGAATACTACTGTGTATAATGGGACTTTGATGCAATAGTTGAAATTGAAATATGAAACGTGTTAAAATCATAAAAAATGTAAAACTGGAAGAAGGTGGTTTCAGCCTTTAATTGAGGTTACTTTGCACCGGTTCAAAATACCAATTAGATAGGAAATTATTACTACTGGAACCTCCTGCATTCTAAATTTAGGTAAATTTCATATTTAGCTAGATGCCGTAATTAATTTCTTGTTAGAAAATAAATTATGAAGAATGGCGGATCCAGAAAAATAGTTTGATAACTTCTTCACTCCCAAAGGCTCTTCGTTCAAAAAAATCAGTAGACTTTTAGGGGGTGCTTGAAGCTTATACGCATAGGAATGGCTAACATTAGATTAAAAAAAGGAAATCATGCAATTTGGATGGGCTTCAGCCTGAAAGTCCTAAACTCCGTTAATTTTCCATTGATTACGGTTGGGGATATTCTTGGGCATAAGGAATAACCAAAATAAATCAGTTTACGGGGATTTTTTCTGTTCCTGAATTGACATTTTTGTGGGACATATGCTAAACTATTATAATGTGGTTTCCTGTGCCGGTATCAGAAAATACATAATTTTATTTATATTTCAATAACTATGATCATACTGAATGTTTACTAATGAAATTGATTAATGTTTTCCTTATATATCTAGCTATTATGGGCCTTATGCTGAGTCGTTCTGATGCGTGATTAGTGCAATACTAAAGAGTTCGACTAACGTATACTTCCTGCAGTAGTCAGGCCTTTAGTATGACGCTAACCATACGTCAAAACGACTCTGCATAAGGCAGAACATGTTTAAAGTACAGTGTTCTATACCATTATGTATGTAAGTTACATGCGATTTCCTTTAAAATTCCTTAAATCTTGTGCAAAGTAACCTCGTCTTACGGTAACTTTACGATTATAGTGTGTGAGTGCATGCGAAAGAGGACGGTACTAAATATTAATTTCCAGCGGCGGAGCATTTTTTCACACTGCAATATCCTTGTATTTTATATTTAGAAGTGTAGCGTTAGTAGTATGGAACTATTACAAGTACTATAGAAACCCGTATCACTGGGAAACCTACATTAAGGTTCTTGTAAATTCAATATAGAAGCACTAACCTAACCTAATCTACTAACCTAACGTAACTTACCGTATAAACTAACTTATTCTACTGATATACTAGACCCTCCTAATCTAAACTATTCTGCTCTCCCTCTAGCAAATGTTCGACCTTACTTTACTAGCTTGACCTAACCTACCCTACTAGCCTAACTTACTTACTGATCTAACATATCCTCATAACCTAACCTATCCTTCTACCCTAGCAAACGTTCAACCTTACTTTACTAACCTGACCTAACTTAACCTAGCCCCAGCACACGTTGGTGCGTGCGTTTTGCATATCAGTTTGCACGCATATTATCAATCTGTATGCAATTATTTGAGCATGTGCCAAGAAAATAACAGTCCTGAATGCCTTACAAAATCGTGTAAAGCAAGAGAAGTGACGCAAAATACTACTTTTATTTTGACAAATTACTGTAAACCTGCACGAAAATTAAATGTTGATATAATTTAATAATTAATAATGAAATTATAAATTAAACTATATTATATTTATAGTAATGTAATTCTTTTTTGAGAAAGGTAAGCACGTTTAACTAGACTTGAAGAAGAAATCAATTAAATCATATTCATTAAAATTCCAGTTCATCAGAGAAAAAAGTATTTTTCCGCATACATCAGTGGACTGAAGATTCAAGATAGCGCATAACGTTTATAAGGCATCGTCTATCATGGTAAGGGCGTATGCGGTTGGAATGATGTTAACAGACTTTAAGAGAGACGGCTGAAATTCGTCTTAAATGTAGAAGGGACTATGTAGATTCCATATTTTAAAAGCAAATTGCCCTAAAATGAATGGAACATGGTCGAAAAACCCCACAAAATATTAATGTCAATCGAAAATCAATGAAAAACAAATAATTTCTTCATTTATCTCAAAAACCAAAAGGGAGACAAGGCTGAAATTCAGCTCGAGTATAGAACAGACTATGTGGATTCTATGTTTTAAAAACAAATTGTCCTAAAATGGATGAAACATAGTCAAAAAGTACAAAACATTAAATTGAATGAAAAATAATTCCTCAACTTATCTCAAAAACCGAAAGAGGGAGATGACTAAAATTCAGATTAAATATAAAAGAGACTATGTAGATTCTATATTTTAGAAGCAAATTGTTCTAAAATGGATGGAACATAGCCAAACAACGTGCAAAACATTAACGTCAATCGAAAATCAATGAAAATTAATTCCTCCACTTATCTCAGAAACCAAGAGCGAGATGGCTGAAATTCAGGTCAAATGTAGAAGAGACTTAATACATTCTATATTCCAAACGCAAGTTGTCCTAAAATGGATGGAATATAGTCAAAAAGCGCACAAAACATTAGCATTAATTCCAAAGGAAAATCAATGAAAAATAATTCCTCCACTTATCTCAAAAATCAAAAGAGCGAGATGGCTAAAATTCAGCTCAAATGTAGAAGAGTCCATGTAAATTATATATTCCAAAATCAAATTGTCTTAAAATGGATGGAACATAGTCAAATGACGCACGAAACATTAACATTAATGTCAATCGAAAATCAATGAAAAACACACAATTCCTCCATTTATTTCAAAAACAAAAGTGGGAGATGGTTGGAATTCAGTTTAAATATAGAACAGGCTATCTGTATTCTACACTCGAAAAGTAAATTGTTCTCAAATAGATGGGACATTTCCAAAGAGTACGAAATATGAACATTAAAGTCAATGGAAGAATCAATGAACAAAAAAGCATTCGTCCATATATCCCAAACCACATAGCCCAGTAAACAAAGACCCAAAAAGGGATTCGAGCTGAAATAATTTTAAAAAAAATGAAATTTTCAGGATTTGCTCTTTGTGTCAAATAGAATGAAACCTCAAAAGTCCCAAAATATCCCATGTGAACTTCATACTCAAAATGGCAGTTAAAGATGACGCCATCCCATACGCACCTGGTTTTCTATTTTAGCCTCTATCTGGCAAACCAATAACGATATTTTGATTTAAGACACTATTTTACTCTGCAGGAACTGTACTTTAATTTGGTAAAACCACATTCAAAACGGTTATTCGTGATTAAAATTGATAATTTCGGCATTTCGGAAAGGCATTCTGTAATATTTTGCGCTTAAAGCTCCTAAGCCATTAGAAATTCGGGAAAATATGTTCACATATTTTCGATTATGTGTTTCATAAGCTGCACTTTTAAGAAAGATAATCAAAATCGGATCATAACTTTCCGAGATATTTACTCCGTTGTGAACCTAGCAGTTAGTTGTGATTTAAAAGAAAAGCACTAACTAATGGTTAAGTATAATTTTTTTTATATTCTTATATTTATTTATATTTATTCTACAAAACATGAAAAACTACAAAAAAGATTTGGTGAACGATTAATCGTTACAGAGAGGTGTATTAGTTATGTGAGGGAATCCACTCTAACTTTCAAGGGAGCAAATGAGAGACTGCTACACGATGCTTGCTATTGGAAAAAGGAAAAGAACGAGGAAAGGAAAGAGCTCGCATTGTATTAATGGCAGCAAAAAATAATTAAAGATATTCAATCAAAAGTATGATAATGTGTCATATGCTCAAGCGGAACAAATCTTTGAGGGACACAATGATCTTATCCCACCACCACTAAAACATATGGTCGAAGAAGTGACATCACCAGAGAAAAGTGATCCCAGGATAGCCCGAAAACAGAGCATATGTAATTCTATTATTTCGTTATGCAGACCAAAGAACTTTTATATTTCCCAATCAGCTTGCTATAGGAGTATACAGCCTACGTCATTTTGGTACTTGGGAGCCAAGTGATATCTTTCAAAGTCTTGGAATTTCTGCAAGTTATAATTTGATTCGATGATACGAATTCTCAAGTATATCATATTGTGCTCACAACCGTTATTACATTTTATTCAGTGGTTCTTTGATATCACTGACGTCAATACGAAAACACTAGATGGTCATGCAACTTTCCACAGCATGGGGGTATCAGATGCCTCCTGAAGAAAGAGCCACAAATTCTCGCGTTTGCATGCAATCAAATCAATGCTTCCGTACTTCCACGCAACTTATCATCACTTGCTATGCTAAATGTACGCATCTATATGTTCAGCAGATAAAAGCTTTGAAGGAGAAAATGAATCCTGAGGAGTATAGCAAATTTACAGAACAGGGATATATTACCATCCGCAGAAAAATAGATATTAGAGTGGGGTTGCATCAGATATGATTATTGAACAAACTTTAATAAAATCAGTGAAAGTTTCTGAAGGGATTACTCCGACTTAAAATTAGCTAGGTCGATGCTGTAGTTTCCCATCACCATGCAAGTCGCTGAAACATTAGAATACTTTTGCATTAAATATTTTGTCTTCAGAACAACATGTTGAGCTTAGACGCTCCCGCCAGACACGAGATAATCAGGATTTAAAGAAGCTGTCTGACTGATTATCTCTTCATGATCCCTTTGAAAACTCAGCATCAAATAAGTTACTAATGAACATTGCAAGGATTTAATTGCTGACACACACACTCTGATCAAGCAAAGAAAATTGGTGAAGCGTCATTAAACTAAATGATAGGTGGTTTCTGTCGAACCATAAAACTTTCCAAGGAAGATAAAAAGTTATTCCTATATCTGCTACAAACAATACAATCAAAATTCGAGAGCAAACTATGTCTATCAATCCGCTACAGCTCTTCAGTAGAATTGCAGCTGTGCTTCATTCGAGGGAGAATCTTAGCGAGTATCTCAAAACATGAATTAGCACCGACGCCTCCATCTCTACTTGATGTGATGTCAATGAGAAAGAATGCCAAATCCACTCTTTCGACTGTAGTTGAAACTGTTGAACCATGTGTAAGAGCAACGCAAAATTTTATATCTGTAGTACATGGAGGATACCTTCTTCATGCAATGGTTGGACCAAATCGGACCCTACGATGCGATATATGAAAAGTATGTGGACTTGTACAGCGGTGGACACTTCTAAATGGTACACCTTAGCCGTAAATTTCCATATGGCTGTACCATTTAGAAGTGTCCACTGCTGTACAACGACGTTTCACTTCATGCGTTGCAGTAGTGTTTGATAACTATACTTCTAAAACTGTACTAAGAGTATTGAGAAACAAAGGACAATGTTGAAAATGTCTGCAACCATCGTCTATCAAGAAAACATGGAGATAACAATAGGCCAATCTGAATTTTGAAGTTATATTTTAGTAAGAGCACGATACAGTACCGAGCAGATGGAGATGTCGATATTCTAATTTTCAAAACGGCACTAGATTTTGAGCCGAAATTATTGTTCTGTTGCAGTTGTAAGAACTGATTCAGACTTTCTTGCCATTTTAATCGCTCGTGGACATCCTGGAATGTCATTATTTTTTGTAAATTGTGAAAAATGGTATCACACTGGCGAAATACAAAATACTCTTGGACCACTAAAAGACTACTTCCTTTTTCTTCATTCGGCTACTGGATATGATGCCACATCAGCGATCTTCAGAAACGAAACGGAAACAGCCTTTAAGCTACTCCAAAAGGATAGTGTGCTCCGATCTTCTGTTTTGGCCTTCAGTGAAACCATCTTTCACTACAGTGTGTTACTGAAATAGGAGAACTTTACTTGCTACGACTTTATGGAGGTGGCAAAGCATCCTTACTAGACACTCTCAGAAAAGTCGGGGAAAAAAGCTTTCTTCTAATTTTCAACTACCAATTTTACCACCAACCAATGTGGCTGCCTCTCAACATTTCCTTCGGGTTTATCTGCAAGTGGCGAAAGAACATGAGTCCAACTGAATAAGGATGGTGCGTCAAAGAACACAGACTCTCTCCTATTCCAACGAGTTTTCCACTAGCTCCTGAAGAAGTACTTAATTTGATTTCCTACCAGTGCAAAATAACTCCTCGCAAAGCTTGTGATATTGAAACCTGTGAGCGTAAGCGTACCAACCTTAATTATTCCAAGTTTTACCCCTTTTGTGAGGGAATTTCTTTCAAAAACTCACAACTGAATAAGGACTCTGATAAGGAGAATGACGATTAATCATTTTACCTATCATCTTTGAATCTATGTTTTATTTCACAGGATTTTATTCAATACGATCCATGACCTTTTAAACTATTTCAGAATACTGACATGTTTAGCTTTGTTAATATTCATGAATATGCTACACAAATGAAATGTTTCGAACTGAAAATGTGATTTTGATGATCTTTTTTAAAATTAGGTGTTCATATTTCCTACCATCTAGCGAGCACCAGGCGAACTAGGTATACAAAATGATATTTAACAATATTACAATATTACTTAGTGCTTTCTTTTTAAATCACCGCTAACATCTAGTCTCACAACGGCGTAAATATCTCGAAAAGTTATGATTCGATTTTGATTACCTTTCCTTTAAAATGCAGCTTATGAAACACATAATCGAAAATATATGAACGTATTTTCACGATTTTCTAATGATTTAGGAGTTTTAAAATACTCCGAAACTTGTAATTTTAGTTGCAAAATACTACAGAATGCCTTTTCGAAATGCCGAAATTATCAATTTTGTTCACGAATAACCGTTTTGAATGTGGTTTTACCAAATTAAAGTACAGTTCCTGCAGAGTAAAATGGCGTCTCTTAAATTAAAATATCGTTATTGGTTTGCCAGATAGAGGCTGAAATAGAAAACCAGGTGCATATAGGATGGCGCCATCCTTAACCGCCATTTTGAGTATGAAGTTCACATGGGATATTTTGGGACTTTTGAGGTTTCATTGTATTTGACAGAGCAAATCCTGAAAATTTTAGCTTTTTTAGAATTTTTCCAGCTTGTCGATGTCGAACTATTTTTACTGGGCTAATACTAAGGAGATGGCTAATTAAAAGCTTATTGTAAAGACATAGTGAAGCACTTGAAGACGATGTATAGCACGTAATGTAAATACGGATGAAACATTGTCAAAAATCAAGTTGTTTGAGTAATATCAAGAATCATGATAAAATATACCTATCTTCGAATTATCTATAGGATGTGCTTAAAATATCTCTCATCTGGATTTGGAATCTCCACACTCAATTTAGCAAGCAAAGTGACTTTTGACTTGATCACACGACATAGTCTGGTGCTTATGGCAAACCGTATATTCCCTTTCGTCACCTTCAAATTGTTGCGTCATTTAACGAGAAGTCAAATTATACAGTGGTAAACATCACGTCAAAGATAATAAGTACTTTTCTTCTAACCAGACAAATTTTTGTCTTTGTTTTCCCGTTATTTTCAAAAAATTATAAAATAAATTTACAAATCCACAGAGACCTGCTCCTAATACTGAATTCTATTATAATTGATCTAATTGTAATAAGTTTGTAGCTTGTATGGGAGTCCGTAATGAGAGTGGTGAGTGGAATTTGGGGACAACGTATCGTAGATCGATGAAAGCCTAGCGAGATTGCTCTTTTATAAAATCTATACGTACAAAGCAATGTTAAAATACATATGAAGTACTTGATAAACAATTCATTTAACGTTCTATTTAACATGAGTAAATACATGAAAAAGAATTGGTTTAAAGTTTTGCTGCATTGCACAAAACAATATAAAAATTGTAATAATTGGTTACTATGACCGAATGGTGGTTCTTTATATTATAAAACTTAAGAAATTTACTTAAAAGTCATTTAATTGACTGAGTTTCTTTAATTCAAACATATGGAGAAACTTCCAATATTTAATGCTGCTTATTGTGTTATATTAGTGGTCTCCATTTTGCAAGTATGTGGTGACCAGGTAGGGCTCAGCTCCTCCTTCCCCAATGACTACGTTCAGCTCTTCCTGAAACTGTTAGTTGATTTTCTTCAAAACCAGGCAAGAATTTAAGGTGAACTCTAGTTAGCCCCCCCCCCCAAAAAAAAGCTCCTTCGTGGATAAGCGGTTAGCATACGCGCCTTTGGCGTGGGAGACCCGGGTTCAATTCCCGGCGGGAGCTTATGTAGTTCGGATTCCACGTTAATCAGTAGGTCCACGAATGCAAAGTCCTTTGTCTATGGCATCAAAAGTCAGTTCTAACATTTTTATTATTCCTCAATTTTTGAGATATAAACAGTTGAAGATAAATCATTGTAGGACTCAGATTTATAGCAGATTTTTGTGTGGTTTCAAGATTCGTTCGTGCTTAATTATACGCATAAAAATGTTTGTTTCTGAAATAATTTGAAAATTTAGTAACTTCTAAACTTCTTACTAACATTGAATCAATACAATACTGTTTACTATTAGGATAGTATGATAAGTCATAAGATACATTACAACGGTAATGCCATATTTTGTTTTATTTTATTTATTTGTTCAGAGAATAATTTTTTAATCTTACTTGGCTATATTTACAAAATTGAAGAAAAAGAAGAAAGTATGTTACGAATATGTTTTGTTAATAGACTTTTTGTGTTTACAGTGGATAGATGTCAATGTTTATTAATTTTATTGTTAAGGACAATAGTCCGGTACCTAAGATAACATATTTGTAGCCATACTTGTATATTTATGCTGTTAAAGATATAATAAGCCAGAACTCAACGAAGAAATGATAAGTATTAAATAAATACAGTCTACTAACTGAACAAGAAATAATTTCATTTCCTGAAATAATTATCGTAGTAAGTTGTGGTGGTAACTAAAGTGAGCTTAATCGAACTGTGGCAGCAATAGTTAATTTTGTGTTATAACATTATACATTTATATTTGATCAGTTATGATAGTATTTGCTGTTAAGAAATCAGATAAGTCATAAATTTATTATCAAAATATTGATCGATTACAATAGTGCTTGTTGTTAAGGAATCAGATGTCATGAATTGTAGAGTGAATATAAAATCCGTGCAGTGGCGTAGCAGCTGCTCCCGCAACCCCCGCAGTGCGAGGAGGCCCCGAGGTATAGGGGGCCCCGAAGTCTTGCGATGAATAAAGATTTAAAGAAGAACTTCAACCTTACTTCTGTCGGCTTTACAACTAGGGCCCCTTCTCTATACTTTGCGGGAAGGGGGGGCCGCAAAAGTGTGCTACGCCACTGAATCCGTGCCTAGTGCCAAAGATGTAAAAGTTCGGTTTAATGTAAAATTGTGGCCTATGTGCCTAACACTGCTCAGTGAAAAACTGGCCATCTAGTATTCACTGTGGAAGTAGTTCAAATAATTCCCAGAAGAATGCGCGTGCCTATATGTTCCATCAGTTCTCAAGTAACATCTAGGCTGTTTACTCAATATTTTCTTTTTGACACCTAGCACCAAGGTGACCAGACGTCCCGTTTTAGCCGGGACAGTCCCTTATTTTCAACCGTTGTCCCGTTTTTTTCTGATTCTCAAACGACACGCCTAAATGTCCCGTTTTTAAGCAAACATGACCCAGGTGTCCCGTAATTATTATCCAAAATATAAATGGTCAATGCTAATTCTACACTCTTCCGTACCAACACGCATTGGGAAGGTTCAGCCGTGCCTAGAACTTCTGAATATTCAAATGAGAATTGAGTGTTCTGTGGTTCAAGTGGGAATTGAGTGGGAAATCTGAGTGTTGAAGTAGTTAAAAGTATTTTTGGGTAGTACTTAAGTTAGAAACGCTGTGTTATCATTCTTACTTGTGTATTTTGTAAATTGAAAACACTGCTGAGTCCCAAAATGTAATGTGGAAGTCCCCTCCCCTCCCCCCCCCCGTCGCCGATTCGTATGCGTCCCGTTTTTGAAAGTAAAAGTTCTGGTCACCTTGCTTAGCACGCATTTCATATTCAGTCTATAATTTATTAAGGTGGATCACCAAATGTTCTCGGTGCTATGCTAAATGCTGTTTGTATAGTGTGGCGTTGCCGGATAGTGTCCAGTATTTACTTATGCCAGATAATAAAAGGAAGTTATCATGGAATTCTGCTTGGATACTTACTGGAGAAATTAATTTTAGACCTTTACTGGAATTCACAGCTAAGATTTTCTCCTTGAACTGCAACGCTAGAATCAAGGAATTAAACGCACAAATTTGGCAACAACGCATTATGGCGTTCTGCGCAAATTTCTTCTTAAAATCTATTTCCTTAAATATACATTAATATTTAAATAAAATGTGAAACATAACACGAAAAACGGTCAAACAATATATCTATTTCATAATAAGATTGTTACTTTAACTTACTTTACACATTCAAATGAACATTTCATAAAAATGAGCACTTCTAGTAAGATCTAAGAGCAAGTGCCATCTTGTGTGCTCATTGTAAAACGAATCAAGTATTTTCTTTTATTTGTTACCTTTTTCGATATCAGAAGACACAACCAAATAAATCAGTATCCTATGCTGTAGCTGAAACATAACTCTATCTTATAGTACAATATGTATAACATGTAACGTTTCATTGCGCAGTAGTTAAGGAAATGAACTAAAATATGTACTGACTTCCGGGTGGTGATCCACCTTAACATTAGATACATTTCTTTTATTAAGGAATCAATTAAGTCATGAGCTTATTGAAAATAACAGTGTTTCTTGTTAAGAAATCAGAGTTGAGTCGAGTTTGAATTTAATGTCCCATTCAGCAGCGAGGCTATATGAAACGTGGATCTGCTGATTAACGTGGAATCCGAATCACATAAGCTCCCGCAGGAAATCGAACCCGGGTCTCCCACGCTGATAATTTATGAATTTATTATCAACATTAGATCAACTACATTAGTGTTTGCTGTTAAGGAATCAGATATCATGATGTATTATTAAAATTAATTAATTATAATCATGTTTAGAAATCGGATAGAAATTGAAATTACTGTTGACATTGAAACAATCGCAATAATATTTATTTATAACAATTCAACTATTTTTTAGTCAAACAATATTGTTTTGTACTTATTTCCATTCCTATTTTAACAATTTTATAAGGGTCTAAAAGATATCAAACTATATACATTGTAATGCTCTTAAAAAATGAATTTTATGAACAGAAAATGCATAAAGGATGAAGGGTATTGTTAATGTTTACATTGTTAAAAAGTTTAAACACTAAAATGTTAAAATAAGGAAACTTTCAGTATTTTTGGAAAAGTTAAAACAATAATGAACATACATGCATACTCCACATAATTTTTAAAGATAAATTGCAGTGGCGGATCTAGAAAGTAAAAACTGGGGGGAGCAGTCAGAATCCAGACTATGATAGGTATATCATGAGTTTAGTATAAACTTTTGAAAATATATAAATAATAGCTTAAATTATTTTTGTCAATCAGAAAACTGGAGGGGGGTCCAGGCCCCCGTCCCTAGCCTAGATCCGCCACTGGATAATTGTGATTAAATAAGGATTTCGATGTTCCATCCATGTTGTATTTTAACTGACGTTTCAAAGGCGACTGCTGTCTTTATCGTCACAGTTATAATAACGTAGGTTATTGGTGTACAGCTCTGATGCTATATTTTTTTATACCTATCAATTATAACATTATTGTAACTGGTTTTGATTTGTAGGTGCGTGAATCTTTGAGAAACAAGGAAAATAAGCGTTCAGAAAGTACTTAATATATCAAATTATGCTTCCAGATTGGACTTCAAGTAATTCTTCAGGACTGTTTCCCCTTTTGGGGACTTCTGTTTTGTTTATCCCTTTATCTGTCCCTAATTCTATTTTTCTCTACTTTCCACTGCTACTAGCACTTGATAAAAGTCTTATTTGAATTATTTTATTTAAGAAAAAATATTTCGTTTTAATTTGTGTTATCATAGGTTTACAATAAAATGAATAGAAGCAGAAAACCTCTTATTCTCAGTTTCATTGTGTTTATATTGCCTATCATTATTCTGGTTCAAAACAAGGTTCTTTTCATTTTTTATTGTAATATAATATGTACTCATCCACTGTTAGTATTCGTAAAGTAGTAGCTTTGTAGTTTTATTTCAATGTATTTAATGCCAAAATCGAAACCATTTAAATTTGACACAGCTTATACTGCTTCATGTTGTCAAGTTCAAAACTTTGTTATCTTTTCTAAATTAACATATTGTGCAGGTGTAATACCTTGCATTGGTTGGCGGAGTAGGAACCAAAAGAGGACAGAACATCACGTTATATAGTCAGTCGCAATGAAGCATTGTAGCACAGAATAGCGTGTTACCTCAGGTCGTAGTTATTACAAAACTAAGTCTGTGCCAGAAGTGGAACGATGTGTTAGACAAAACTTTAATGTTGGTCTCTACACTCTCTCAGGAGTTAACAGTTCTTGGACCTCCACGTTTCACATCCGACACACTACCAGTCTCTTCAAATTTCTTCACCGAAGCGAATATGGTACGAAACGGAACCTTACCGTGTCGACCAACATTAAAGTTTTCGTCTAAAAAATCGTTGCACTTTTGGCACAGACTTATTTCGTAATAACTACAAACTGAGGTAACACGATGTTCTGTGCTCCAATGCTTCATTGCGACGGACCATATTACGTGGCGTTTTTTCCTCTTTCGGTTCCTCGCCCCTCCCCCTTCCCCTTCGTCCAACCAATGTAATCTATTACGTCTGCGCAATTTCCAAGTTTGAAATGTCAGTCGGCTCGGCACCACACTGTAGGTATGCAGTCTACTTACTATATAGACATAGATCGTTGGGGTCTCATGTGGTTCGGATCTCACTTTAAGCAGTAGGTACTCACCTTATATAGCCTTGGTACTGCAGGGGATGCTAAATTCCCAATTAACCAACCAATAGATACAAAAAAATATATATTTCCTATTAAGTCGTTTTCAATTACACAAAAAAGGAAGTTGTTAAAATAGTTGATAATAATAACATTTTTGAGGTTATTTTTCTCTTTAGCACATTTTCGTTTCCTTTTTCCCTACGAAAACTGCTTAAAAGATCCTAACCCTTGTTAAGTTAGATTCAGATTTGAATATTAAATGTTTTTCGAAAATTAATTCCATATTTATTTTAATAAAATGTTTCAAGTTTAATTCGATATGAAACTCTCTCTCTCTTTTCATGATATTTATCACTTAACTTTATATCTATTGTGTGCCGTATTAAAAAAAAAATCCTTATGTTGTGCTAACCCAGACTTTTCTTATATATTTGCGAAGCCGCCATATTCACACAGGATTGTAAATCTTTCAGCTTAACGTCCCACGATTATGATCTTTAGGCTAAGGGAGACAATGATTAAGGCAAGTGAATGATAATGGAAAATAAATATTATATTGTTGAAAATACGACACACATTTGGAAATAAAGTTAAAATGAAATGAAATGAAATCTTTGAGTTTTACGTCCCACGGTTATGCCGGTTAGGCTAAAGGAGACGGTGAAGATGAGAAATGAATGAAATGGTGGAATGAAGAAAGTGGCATGGAGGAAATATGGAGAACCCCGAGAAAACCCACGCACATGGTGTTTGTCCACCAGAAATAAAGTTAAGTGTAACATCATGAATAAAGAGAAGGATTTCAAATTGAGTGAAATTTGGAATATTTTGTTAAAGTAAATACGGACTTAATTTAAGAACACTGTTAATATCCTAAATTTGATTAAAACTTAACGTTATAATGTTAAAATAATTGTTACATATCGAAAAAGGTATAATGCCACGGCTATACATTAACCTATCTTATTAAAACCGTAGAATTAAAGATAGTACGTTCCCTTCGAAACGTCAGTTAAAGTAAATATAAAAAAATAAGGGAACACACAAAGTATGATTCATTTAATAATGCACATATTAATCTAGTCATTTTTCGAAAAAAAAAACTGTCAGCAGTTATGTGTAAATATTGTATATAGTTGAATGCATGTCAGAACTTTTCATAAAATGTTCGGAATTAACAGAAAATAAACTTCTCTGATATTTTCCGTGTCACAAACATGATATGACTTTTAAGATGTAACGATTATGACCATTCTATTTTGATCTAGGAATATTCAAGGTTTGTTCAGAAAATTGTCAATCATATATCTATTTATTACTCAGACGTTGTCTTCTCTATATGTATTATGATAATTACACTTAAGTATGATTTGTTTAAGATACTAAGCACAAACAATTATTTCGGAAATATGTATTTTATTGCTTCTTATGTCTTTCTGAAACTATAATTTTATAATCTGTTGAATAAATCTCGTGTTTGTGTTACGCAACTATGAGAGAATGTACAAAATCTAATAATAATTTAAACAATATTCTATGATTACTCAAGTGCAATTTATATGTTGATTGGAATCCACGTTGGCTTTATACAATATTCCAGGAATGTATTTTGTAATATATGTAAACAAAAATGCTTACAATATTAATAAAGCACCCACTGATGTTCTTAACAATAATTTTGACCTTTATTCCAAATCCAGTTAACTCAAAGAAATATACAGCAGGTAAGTAACAGACATTGCATTGCTATATTTTGACATTAAAAACAAACAAAAAACAAAGATGTTATGCATGTTACTAAGCTCGAATAAAATAGCCAAGTTTCAAGACGTGAGGAATGTCATTTGTGTCTTTATTATCCTAGTCATCCTAGTATTGCTGGAGTAGTGTATGTATTTGAGTATAGGAGATCCTTAGATTAGGGATGGGCACAAGTCATACTAAAACTCGACTGGACTAGAATTCAAGTCGAATTTCGAGTCAAGTCAAAGGTAATTTTCTCGGGTCGAGTTCCGATCCGAGTCACTGTTTTTGAGGTCGAATCGAGTTTGGCTCGCTCGTGCAGCTCATTTTTAACTCGTTTCGAAATCGTGGTCTGGAAAGCGAAAGCCACGAGAAATGTAAGCAGTAATGTGGAATACTTTTAGTGTTGCTTACGAAAGGGGACACTGCTTGCATCTCGTCTCTTCTCGATAACGAGACCACAACCGGCTCAACTGAGCTGATGGCTTGAGCCGGCTCACCTGGTCTCGCTTGATAGGGCACCGGCTCGGTTGGGAACTAGTTTTTAGTATTCATATACAAACCGCCTATCTTTCATGTTCATACACGGTGTTGTTATATTTAATTATAATAATAATAATAATAATAATAATAATAATAATAATAATAATAATAATAATAATAATAATAATGTAGTATCATTGATAATAATTATATTGTCTATGTAGGATACTAGAGTACTTGAAACTACACACAGGATTTGGGTCGACTCGACTCGAAACTCGATCCGAATTCGAGTAGAGTTGGAGGAAATTTTTCGAGTCGAGCTCAAAGATGTCTGTTTCGAGTCGAGTCCAGTTTCAAAGAAAACTCGCTCGTGCCCATCCCTACCTTAGACGCACTTCAAAATTATACCAAATCTACTTTCTTATGACATAGGACCATAATATGAAGGCAATGCCACCAAAATTATAGATGTTACTCACTAAAGCAGATGAAGTACTGTTATGGTTTAAGGTGCTAAGAATTTTGCAGTTCAGCTTAACGTACTGGAAGTCAGTAGTGGTTAATGGCCTATAACAGCAGCGATTGCAATATCAAATGAATGTGCTTATCCGTGAGTTTTAACTCTACTCTTTGTTTTTCTTGATTTTTATCCAAACAATATTTAGAAAATATGAACACAGGAGTGCTTTCAACCTGTGTTTTTTATGTTTATTGATTTAAGAACATTTATAATTTTTTTTATTTGTAATAGACTATATTTCTTCTTTTCTTCGAAACAAACTATACAACCATTGCTCAGTGTACGTTTATACAATATTTATGTATCCTCGTCGCCATAAGTGCCTTTACATCGCAGTGACGGGTATGTGACCGCGCAGTACTCCAAGGAAGGGATGGTTGTATAAGAATTTGTGATTAATTTTGAAAAGTTTTTATTTTGACTAGGGAATTAACATAGGTGAAGGGAGTAAAGACACAGATTTGAAGCATCAGTCCACTGTTATTGAAGCATCAGTGCACGAAAAGATTCGTATTCTCAGTTTTTCTATTTATTGTTTTATATGTTAAGTTAAACACCACAATATGTATCACTGATATCGCAGATCGTATTATTTTTTAAAATCGTGTTTGTAACCTATTGTCAAAACATTCATCTCCAGACATGATGTAGAGAGAAGAGAAAGAGATACGACATCTGTAATATATGTATATGTGATTCACTAAGTAACTGTAGAAATTAGTTAAAGGACACATAAGAGATCGAAAAGGAGCTCTAGAAGTCTGAACTTTTTAGAAACGTCCTAGATAGGTGAAAATATAGTTAAAAATTGCAGAAGGTATCATGTAAATTACCTCTCTTTTCTTATATTCTAGTATACTTTTTCTTTCACATCCAAACATCTCTATTCAGAATTACGAGATAAAGGCGAAGAGAGAAACATTCCCATTTCAAGAATTATATCAGGAAAAAAATCTTTTGACTTAGACTAGATTCGAACTCGCAACCCTTGAATTCATGGCTCAGCACTCTACCGATTGAGCTAACAACTACTGTTGGAAAATCCATATTTCTACAACTACCGGTTGCTGAATGGTGTGTATTAACCAAGTTTGCCGAGATAATTGCTTCATATAGCTATAATAATAATAATAATAATAAAGCAGAAGAAGAACAGAATCTAAAAAGGCACATATGTTGAAAGTTTGACGTGCAGATTAAGTCCTAATATGAGATTTTATTAATTATATATAATAAATGTAAGCGTGGTTTATTCGTGCGTGCTACTCAAACTGCGCAACTCACTACCTAGTCCCATAAGGGTTGTACGCGTATGGTACAGTAGCCTTGCGTCCTCCAACCGTGAAGAATGTTTCTGTTTGAACCTATGCGTGTCCTAAGAGGAAGGAGGAGATTGAAAGAAAGAAAAGTGGTTTAGAAATTATGCAAACGTAGAATATGTCACGAGGCGAGGTGATATAGAGTTCAGCGTGTCTTTCAGCTACTACTCTATACAAGACGTACATCTACGACTTAACGTGGAGCCCGAACCACACGACTCCTGACGGGAATCGAAACCCGTTTCACCTCTAGTTCTATCATGGGAGACACAGGAACATGTAAAAATAATCGAAAATGAACGATATTAATGTTAAATCCATAGCTTTTGAGTGCATGAATTATGTATGATACACTCTATATCGTTCACATCAAATTTTAGCATTATCTGCATGGAGGTTTAATGGGAGGGGTGAAAATTAAAAATTCCTAATTGAAATATATGAGTGTCTATTCAATAGCTTTCGGGGTCGCTGAAATGCATAATTACACTCCCGATACTATTAAAGCCCAATGCTTTACTCTTTCGTTGGCAGGAAGTTTATTCATTTACTTAACTCAGGACACCTTAAAGTTAAGGATATGAAACTCGATGCATATATTTCTAATTCAAAATTATTAGATACGTATTGTAGCTTAGACTTCTAAGGAGGGGAAGGGACAATTTAGGCAATGATTTCCTTCACATTCGAATAAAATACTACCCCATTATATTGCAAAAACTCATTTCGAGTGGTGTCATTGCTAATAGTTTTCCGTATTTGTTTATATCCCTACTCATTTATAACAGTATCTCACTTTTCCTGTGACGGGAGCAACACCTAAGCGAGCATTCAGTAAAGTAAATGCCGTTAAAATCTATATTCATAGCACAGTGGTGCAAATAAAGTTGAGCTCTTTGGCAATCTTTAGCATGGGAAGCGAATAAAGCCACCACATTGGAAAAGCAGCTAATGAATTCCTCTCCGAAAAAGAACACCCGCACATTTATTTTACAGGTGGTGGTTTATAACTATACTTAAGTTTGTTGAAATTGCTCCAGTGAGGCGAGACACTGAAGTCATTCGTAATAAGGGGGAAGGGACATGTAAAAGTAGTCAAATATGAACAATATTAGTATCGAAATCATAGTTTTCGTGGTCGCAGATGAATAGTGACGCTGTCGATGTTGCTTAGGTAGAAGTTAAGCCTTGGTTGGCATGGAGTTCAGAGTGGGAGGGTGACAGGCAAAAAATAAATAAAATAAAATCGAAACATCCTATATTTGTGTCAAATATATATTTTTCGGTATATCTGACATAGATAGTAATATTCCAGATGTGGTATATGACCAAGGTCGGCCCCATTCGCATACGGTTTCAGAGGAGAGAATCGGTGAAGATTTCAGAACAGTTCCTTTGACTTAAGTTTCAGTACACTGAGAGGGAAGAGTGGTAACACACAAATACTGGTGTCACATCCGGACCTATCAGAGGTATGATTTCTGGGGAACTGTCGTTGCTCCAGGGAGGCATTACCCCCTGATCAGTCCCTAACATTCTTACTGCTTTACAGGGGCGTAGGCAGGAATTTATTTCAGTGATCGAAAGCATTTTTAGGGGTAAATTGTGCACCCTCCAGGAGCCCATGTAGCATCGTACGTTCAACAGTACTTTTTCTGAGTCAAAACTTTGTCTCTCTCTCTCTCTCTTATATATATATATATATATATATATAACAGTAACAGGGTCGGTTGTAGACATTTCGTAACTGTAAGCAAATAATATTTAGGCGCCTCGCCTATATGATAATAAAAGAATTGAATGCTGTAATGGACAAAAATTCTTCAGATAATTGTTACAATTACAAATTTCTTCAATATATAATAATTCAGTCTTCCAGTGAGTATTAAAGGAAAATGGCAAAATTAAACCTAATTAACTGTGGATGAATCATGACCAAAGTTCCAGTTTTAATAATTTATTATTATTATTATTATTATTAAATAAGCACAGGAAACAACTAAAATGTATACCTAAGATGTATTTTGACAAATACAGTTGAAACATAAAAGTCGAAATAGAATAAAACTAATGAGCTTCAAGTCTAACATTATCACAGGTTTGATTTTGACAAAGAGATATGCTCTTAAACTTCATTAAAAGCATATTTAAATAGTGTTTTCTAGTGATACAAATATGGTAATTAGCTTAATTTCTCGTTTTCTTTGTTACTGTAAAGTTCATGTTATAAAGACACTTTTCTGGCTTTCAATTTGGCAAAATCTCTTATTATTGCATCCATATCAATTTCATTCAGAATGTCATCTTCAATGGCCATCAAAGCTAGTCCATTTAATCGTTCTTGAGATATACTTGATTTCAAATAATTCTTTATTAATTTTAGTTAAACTAGTTCAATACACAACAAATGACAGTGTGTCTTAATTTATATGTAATTTGTCCCCGATCAGTGGCAGAACTTTAAAATCAGGTTTCTCCGCAAAAATTCTTTTCAGGGCCCCTTATGCCTATAGAACAATTCAATTCTTTCATGTTTCTTTCCAACATAGACGTTCGAAATCAGGCAGTAACACAATGTAAACACAAGTAATGATGCACCCATTGAGGTCCGAAGATTTTTTCGGAATAGCCTACAAAATGCAAATAATTTTGTGTATTTGCCCCCTGAAATTATGCTAATTGGGGGATCCAGACTCTCAGACTGCCTGTTCAGTGTTTCGTCCACACATATTTTAGGGGGCCACTCCCCCCGGGAGGAGATCAAAATAATACGTCTATAATATAATAATAAATAAAAGAGTACCAGCAGTGGCCCTACTAAGTGTGCCCCCCGGAAGATGTTTTCTGAATAGAAAACTGCACCTATTAGGGATGAGCACGATACAAGATTTGTGGCTGTCTCGTCTCGAAAATGTGCTGTAAAAGTGATGGCTCGACTCGAAAAATGTATATTTCTCTATTGGAAGAGCCGTGTCTCGACTCGAATTTTGTCTGGAAAATTCTGTCTCGACCTGGCCCCTTGCGCATCCGTAGCACCTATGTCGGTACATCCCTGAACACAAGTAACTAATAATCAAAACTCTACTTTGCATTAGAATTATTACTAATTTAAAATATCGCTCCATCTAAATTTATTAGCAGAGAATGGATTAATAATTATTGTTATCTGTCATAATAAAACGAGCATCTGTATACGCTGCTGTGATTGAAAGTGAGAGTACTGAAAAAAATACTTGTCATCCAAATGACCTTTCGTCGCTTTCGATTATATTCTTTCAAGTTCTATACTTATATGCCACGTGAAAACTAATTGTATTCAAACAAATTTTGAAATACATGAAATTTAATTCAGACCCGTAACCGAAATGACCGTATCGTTCCATTTTAATTCAACAATTAAATTACTGCAATCAGGTTAAAATAAATTTGTCAGCTTCAAAAGAATGTCGACCTGCAAATGCTTCGTTAACAGTGACTGATATTGACAACTCCCCACCTCAATATTTGTCTAATTTTGTAAATGCTTCGTTAACAGTGACTGATATTGACAACTCCCCACCTCAATATTTGTCTAATTTTGTCCATCACTCGAAAGAAACTCTTTTAGAGCCTTCGGTTGCCTCTTATCTTCTTTCACGTTTTGTAGCTTTCTTTCCGATAAAATGCTCACTTAGTTTTATATCGTTGGTCATTATTATTACATGAAAAACAAAGTACTATTAAAAAGTGAAAGCACACATCATTATAAATTAAAAATATAAACAAAAACGAAATGACTTAGGATAGAAATGAAAATGTTGACGAATGACAAATGACTAATAGATATTAACAAAGTGAGCATTAAGCACTGGACAGCGATTGTGAGTCATTAGGAACTTAAGTTAAAATTTCCCTCAGAAATGATTTTTAAAGAACCCATTTGTACCGCCCGTCTTTTCTTAGTATTCGCTCCACTCTCTGGACGAATGGACAAGAAAGCCTACTTGCTTGCATGAGGGCCCGAAGAATGTTTTTAGGGTGGTCATCTCCCTCGTTACTATATTACGTTTGGTATTTTTATTTGTATTAAGAAAATCTTAAGAAATTATACATATACATTATACTTGTCGTAAGCCAGGTGGGGCCTGGCCCTTTCGTCCCCTTTTGGGTGCCCATGCTTGCTTCAACTTTGATAATGTGCATTTCATTTACTGTGATCTTTCTCAACCCTTAAGGCTGTTGCTACCTCTTCGCTGAGTCGAGTTTTCCCCTATCTAATAACATTGGAACTTTTTTCGTGTTTTTCTCAGCAAGCAATGAACAAATCCTTATAAAAATTTGCATAGAGTCAGGTCGATAATAAAGGATTTGTTATATGAGCTTATAATTTTACTAAAAGCCTCCAATTAAGTTATTCATTCCCCCCTTTTTTTTCATGTGAAGATTTGCAACAGTGCGATCTCTGCTTCTCCCTGTTTGTATTAGCAGCGTGAGGGAAATTCGGGCTAGCCATTTAAAACAGGTTTTTAAACTCTGTCCATTTCACATCTGTGGAATGAAATTTTCTAGCCCTCTCGTCCTTTTCGAGGACAGATTTATGGCACTGAGAAGGAGGGGGCGCTCTTTATTTTCTTTGCTAAACCTATTGCTTTTAGTATATTCGTCTAGTCTCATTCGGAGTTCTTGTGGTTACTTTCAAACATAGCAAGATGCCTCTTGCGTCTCATGTATTTCAGTCTTATACCTGGTGATTGGTTATACAAATATAAATTAGCAGACGATTGTGATAACAGATAAATTTCCTGTGTGGGGGCCGCGGTGGCTCAGTGGTAGAGCGTTCATCTCAGTTGCATGGGGTCCTTGGTTTGATCCCAGCTCGCGCTAAGTGAACTTTGTGGTGGACAAACATCGTGTGCATGGGTTTTCTCGGGGTTCTCCTGTTTTCTCCCACTTTCTTCATTCCACCATTTCATTCATTACTTATCATCACTCTCTCCTTTAGCCTAACCGGCATAACTGTGGGACGTAAAACTTACAGATTTCATTTTATTTTCAAATTTCCTGTGTGAAATAATAATAATAATAATAATAATAATAATAATAATAATAATAATAATAATAATAATAATAATAATTATTATTATTATTATTATTATTATTATTATTATTATTATTATTATTATTATTATTATTATTATTATTATTATTATTATTATTATTATTATTATTATAGGAAATTCTTGGCACAAGAGATTGTAACGAGCAAGGAATATCAGTGCGGCTTGGCACTAGTAATTTAGTTAAAATTTGTGGTCACCACATCGGTTCCTCCTTGCCGGTGTTTCCTTGACCAGAGACTGGCCGCGCTGCCGACACCAGTGGGGTTTTCACATTGAAAACACCAGCGCTCTTTGACTTTTGTAACCTCACGGAAACAGGTAAACCAGTGGAGATAGCATTTTGGAATAATTATATATATGTATATGCAGACCCGTATTCAGGAGGATCTAGGGGTTTGCCCCACTAAATTTTCGCTGGCCTCCCTAAACTTTTCACGGTAGGCTTGCAAATGAAATATAATATGGTGATAAACTATGATATGGTTGGATCGGGCTCCCCTAACTTCAGCCGCCCCCCTACATTTTTGGGCTGGCTACCGGCCTCTGTATATGTATTTGAAACTGTGAATAGTAGTATAGAATGTTTATGCTAAATAATAATAATTTCATTTTTACCACATACGAAGGAAATTTAGAAATAAACTTTTTTGTTACACAAATGTGTTCTTAGCGTGAATGCTGTCGAATTCTATTCCTAGTGATGACAGATTTTTCGGTGTTGTTTCAGTATCGTGAGGCAACTGGGAAACTGAAGAACTGACCACACATTACCCTTCTAACAGAGCACATTTGTAGGAAAAGTTAAGTGTAATATCAGGGATTCTTTTACTAAACAGACAAACATCTATACATAATGAAATATGTAGTGTTAATGTAGATACAAATGTCATTTTCTTGGTAACGTCTTTTCTTGGTTATTACTTTACGAAATATGAATAGGGACTTATTTCTTGGTAACAGGGAATAGGGACTTATTAGTGTTACCTGCTAATAATAACCTTGTAACTTACGCATTGTAAATAAGAAATATTTATTTTCCAGATGGTGAACGCGAAATTTCATCTATAGCTACAACATATATATATATAGTACAACACATATTAACAGAATAATTTTAATTTTATGCATTATTTTTTCATGCTTCATTTTAAAATATAGGGCTTTTTTTGTTGAGGTACACCAATTTGTCATTGTCATACATATTAAACTAAAGCATTACCGTATGAGTATAAAAATATGTGATGGAATACTTCGTTACATCAAGCCACAACATTATGTAAATGAAGTTATTAAAAAATAATAAACAAGCAGTATAATCAAAATGCTAAGTATCACCGAAGCACTATTCACAATTTAAATATCTATGAGCATACTCCAAAATCCCTGGTAAGTTTCTATATTGAAAAAAAAAAGTAAACAAAATTCACAAGGCCACGCTAAACATAAATACAGGAAAAGTTAAATAAAAAAAAAAATGTTATCAGTAAAATTTCTACTCTTCGCCTCCAAAATTATGTCTCAAATCAAGTAAGTAACTTGCTTAAATTATACTGGTCTACGACTTTTTAATTTTGTTGATAAGTGGTCAAAGTTACACTCGAAGTATTGACTTCAATCAATACAAATAAATCAAACAAACACTAATATTTCACATTTATTTATACAATGAGTATGTCATAGTTTTTTAAAAAAACAATTTTCATTTCATGTATACATTTTAAAGAAATAATTCGGTTTCAAATGTTACTTTCACGCAAAAAAAAAAAAAAAAAGAAAGAAAAAAGAAAAAAGAAAGAAAGAAAATATACTATGGTAAATTAAAGTGAGATTACAGTGTTACGTTAGTTCAAATAAGATGTTAACGAAATTTTGCGGACAACTCTCGAAACTTATCTGAGAAGCAACTTTAAAAATTGACAAAAGTTATAGATATACTTCATGAGTGAGTAAAGAAAGAATACAAATGTAGATTAAAAAGAGATCTTTTTAAAAAATCTGCAGTTAACAGGAATATAGTTAACAAATCTAAAAGATTCTATAAAATAGATTTAAACAAATATTCAATCAGATCAATTGATTCCCTAAATTTTCTTTGTATCACCTTATATATAAATATAAAAAATATATAAAAACAAGAATTTTAGGAATAATCCAAAAAAATGGATCAATGATCCAAAAAGTGCATAAAAAGATTGCGATCTTGCCAAATAATTAGTTTTTGGATCAGGGGCCACAAAAGTTAGCAACGGTTCCTAAATCGAGTTTTCGTATTTTCTACGGAATTAGCACATCATACTGAGTAAATTGTTAGTTTGGGTTTGGCTACACTACCTGTAGTTCTCCAGATATAAGGCTACAAGAAAATGTTTGATTGTATGAAATATATTGGATTTTTTGGATCAGGGTTCACAAAATTTTTGAATGGGCCCTAAATCGAGTTTTCGTATTTTTTACGGAATAAGCACAACATGCGGGCTAAATTGTTACTTTTTGGTTTGGCTATACTATATGTAGTTCTCAAAATATGGGACGTACAAGAAAATGTTTGATGGGTGAAATATATATTGATTTTTTTGGATCAGGGCCCACACATTTTTTGAATGGCAGCTGAATCTTTTTTTTTTTTTTTAACGGAATAAGCACATCATGCTGAGTAAATTGTTAGTTTTGGTTTGGCCACACACTTTGTAATTGTCAAAATATGGGGCGTACAAGAAAATTTTTGATTGAATGTAATATATTGAATTTTGTGGATCAGGGCCCACAAAATTTTTGAACGGTCCTTACATCGAGTTTTTGTATTTTTTATGCAATAAGCACATCATACTAAGTTAAGTCACAGTTTGGGTACGCTATATGTAGTTCTCGAGATATAAGGCCTACAAGAAAATTTTTGTCTGAAATAGATTGCATCTTTTGATCCAATAGGGTCTAAATGTATACAATATATATTGGTGTTGTTGTCCATTATTATGTTTGATCTAAATCTATAGTTGACTGGTAATAGGTGCTGTTTTGAGCACTATTCGTTGTTACAAACGATACACTTTATTTTAAATTGAAATATAATAAATAAAATACAAATAATACGTCACTATAAAAGTAGCTTTTCTTTTAGCAGTATAGAAGTTTATTATAAATACCTCATATATAGATAAAATGGGCACTGGAGTCAAGAAAGGTATGTCTCTTCATGTTTTGAAAAATGTAATAATAATAATAATAATAATAATAATAATAATAATAATAATAATAATAATAATAATAATAATAATAATAATAATAATAGTGATAAAGTGACATTCGCTGTCGTATACATTAAAAGTATCTTTATTCAATAGAGACAGTTCGCTTCTAATTACTTATAACTGTCTATACTTGACGGGGGGAAAAGCTAACGTAAAGAAGAATGGATCTGTTCTCGCTGTGTTTATTTTTTTCTGCTTTCAGCAAAGAAAACGCACTCCAACGCCTCCTCACTGAAATGCCATAAATATGTCATTGTTGAAAAGGGTCCCCTCACAGCTGTGGACAATGTTGAAACTTCAAAGTAACCCTCAGTTACTCGCCGCAACCTGCTAGAAGAGAGAACGCAGTGTCGTCAATGCGTTGTTGCAAATCTTCACATGATAAAAAGGGGGGAATGAATAACTTAATTGGAGGCTATTAGTAAAAGTATAAGCTCATATAACGAATTCTTTATTATCGACCTGACTCCATGCAAATTTTTGTAAGGATTTGTTCATTGCTTGCTGAGAAAAACACGAAAAAAGTTCCAATGTTATTAGATAGGGGAAAACTCGACTCAGCGAAGAGGTAGCAACAGCCTTAACTGTTGAGAAAGGAATGAAGAGTCTGTTATATTTGTATTTTGTGCATATGGTGGGATTGTGGAAAGAATACCAGTCTTTAGCTCTACGGTCATAGTGCTTAATACAACATCTATTGGAAAGCTAAATTTACATTGATTTTATCTCATATTCGTAAAATATCCCTTTTCCCTCTTTAAAAGATCTATCCTGTGCCATGGAAATTTTCCTCAAACTAGCATCTCTTGTGAGTGTCGCATTGGCATCAATTTCTAGAGGATATCAGGCTTAGCGCCTATTTTGAATTCTCCCTGTATGTTGTTATTGTTCTTCAAACAAGAAATTGTAATTATTAAATAATAAAGAAGAGACTTCCCTATGTTGTCATCTCATCCCAATACAAATTTATGCTTACCATTCTCTTTCTAGTTTCCGTAACTTCATCAAAACAAGCTCAGCCACGCCGTTTCAGCAATTAACAAACTTCCCTATTGACCAAGATAATTGTGATGAGCTAGTCATCCACGTGCGGAGCACCAGGAAGAAGCGAAAGCAAAGAAGTAGAACAAAACCAGGAGACACGGGACCCTCGAGGTGAGAAGTGTGACAGAAGCCGCCAGAAACACACTTTGGACCCCTATTCAGAAGAGTCGTCGTAGCAGCAATTGAAAGACGGTCGGCACGCCTGGGCCCTCACCAACCATTGCATGACAGAGGTGTCATTCTGAAGAGGCCAGGACATCTGGGAGCTGTTGCCCTGAGGTCGAGAGGTTCTTCACTCTCGAACGTGAGGTCCGGGATCGATACCAGACGGAAACACTCAACGAATTGGAGGATAAGGCTTCACCCGATATTTGAAGAAGCTCATCATATCGAAATGGCTGAGGTACAGTAAAACCCTTTCCTTTCCTAACCTTTGTGTCTCTGTGATTTCTTCTATTAGAAAACATGCATTTCATTTCATTCATCCCTAATTAATTACTTCAGCGCTGTACTACTCAGATCCCCACGTACTTTCTCTCTTGCCATGCGAAGTGCTATCCCCACATTCTTTCAGTAAAGAACTGATAATTGAGCAAATAACTGTGGTTGTAACTCCACAGTACAGTACAGCAAGACATTGATGTGCGAGTCCATTTCATTTGTAAAGGGGTGTTTTACAGCCAACCAAGCGAAGATTCGACTTTATTGTCCGTTTGATGTATTTTATCTGTATCTCAGTCTGTACAATATTTATTCGAAGCTATATGAGGAAAATTTTTCATCATAACATTTTTAAAATGAATATTTACATTTAAAACAAAATTCATTTTTCTAATTTGGCGCCCTGTTCACCTGGCGCCTCCTGCGAACGCGTAGTTCGCAGGATTCAAGATCCGCCCCTGCAGTAACAATGGAATTCTGTATTACCGCCCGACTATCGTTGTTGTGAAAACATTCATCATAATATGACGTAGGAAAATGAGTTACATTAAGGTCTAAGATCTAATATCAAAGTTGAAACATCGCAAGTAAAACAAAAACATATAATAGCAAAAAGTTTTGAAAATAATTTCAGTTTAAACTAGCTGCGACTACATTTAATTCAAAATTGAACTTCTGGAGCGCAACATATGAGCGTAACTAAAAGAAAAAATCAATAAGAACAGTCGGGATTTGAACCTAAAGAAAACAAGTAGGAGTCCCTTATACTAACCATTCATCTACTATATTTTGTTTACTAAAAATATTTTCCATGCAGCAAAATGCCATTTCACACTGAAACATTAACAATATAAGAACAAAGTTTTCAAGAAAATTTGCCAAAGCTTATGTATTAAAAGTATCTCGGTATTCGCCCAGTGGTACTGCAAAATCACTAGTCAGGATGCCTCGTATCGAAATTTGAACCTGGAGACTCCCAATTACAAAGGTCAACGCTAACCAGTAACCTACGTTCGCTCAGTAAATGTCATGAAATTACTTTTCTGTAATTATTTTTGGAAAATGTTTATTATTTTCATGAAGCAAAGAGTGCATCTTCTACTTGGGTTGAGAACTATATAATATACTTCTAAGAGTCAACTAATAGTTGGTGTTTATTATTTCCGTCGATTTTCTACGTCTGCTAAGTTATTTCAATTTTTTTTAAGTTTTCCCTTCCGGTTATGACAATGATTAGAAATGAAGAGTCCTCTTCTTATACAATTCTTGATCATTGTAACATTTTTTAGTCTAAATTCTGAATTATTGAAAATATTTAAATTAGTTAGAATGAAGAGGATAATACTAAGAAACATGATTAGAAAAAAAAGAAACATTGTTGTTTAACGAATTGATAGAATCAAGCTTTTTCAAAACATAAAAAATACTGTATGGTATGGGATGATCATGGAAAAAGTAAAAATAGCCATCGAGGAAACACTAACCAACCACTGTACGCAGGTAAGTCAAGGTTCGTTAACTTGAAAATGAAATGAAATGAAATCTTTGAGTTTTACGTCCCGCGGTTATGCCGATTAGGCTAAAGGAGACGGTGATGATGAATAATGAATGAAATGGTGGAATGAAGAAAGTGGGAGGAAACGGGAGAACTCGGAGAAAACCCATGCACACGGTGTTTATCCACCACAAAGTTCACTTGGAGGGGACTGGGATCGAACCCGTGACCCCAAGCACCAGAGGTGAACGTTCTATCACTGATTCGTTAACTTGGTAGACGTATATGAAGAAATCACTAAAAGAAAATAGCTGATCTGATAGCTTTACGCCTAACCATCTCAGCGACCTCGAAACTATGAACTCTACATGAACATCGGTTGTCGTTTTCGATCATTTTATATGTTACTACCTTTCAAGGTCGCAATGTGTCTTGCCCCTCATCCCAATGCATGAAAAGCAAATGATATTTTCGCCAGCCAGGGGCAGGGTAGGAAGAACGCACACAACTCGCTGTATAGCTTTAGGGCAAATACCTAAAGGCACAAGCAATAAACCACTTGACCAAGAGCAATGTTGCAAAACATAAGACAAGGTGAGCCCACGCTCAGCCTGTTCGACACAAAATCACTGACCCTTCGAACAAGATAACATTATTGCGCTCTCAGAGTCAGGTTTTAATTGCATTTGTGTTGAAGTATGTTTTCTTTGATTTTTAAACATTTGATGAATTTCTTACACACTGTTGTGTATGATATTTTCTATGTGGAATATTATTGAATATTTTCTACTGTACACATTGTGTAAATAGAACTCATCTGTATTTCTTACATTGACTTTGAAAACTTTAGCAATGCCCTCATGCGCTGTGTACGGCTTTAAAATGAACACACGAAATAGAAAAGTTGGTGAAGTGAATGTCAAGTTCCGTTCATTTCCAAAGCAGGGAGATTTACAGCAATTGTAAAGCAATAGGGGTGTAATTTTGTCATCTGTGGTTGGACCCAAAAAGCCGTAGGTCCACGCTGCTTATGCCCTTAGCAGAGCTGAGCTGATTTTGAGTTTAACATCCCGTTCAGCAGCGAGGCTATATGATATGTAGACCTACTGGTTAACGTGGAATCCGAATCACATGAGCTCCCACCGGGAATCGAACCTGGGTCTCCCATGCCAAACGCGCGTACGCTAAGCTTGTGCCCTTAGTTTTATGAATTTTACCAAATGAATGAATATCTACATATTTTAACACAGTATATGAGTTCTTTGCTATATTGCTTTTGTAGTAATATTTTTGTCATTAATTTGCTTATTATGTATCTTTCTATATAAAATAACAAGTTCTGGCTGGCTGATTGATCAACGCTAGGCCAAACCGCTTAAGCTAGAAACTTGAAGTTTAGAAAGGGCATATGATTTGTAATGTAAGGTCCCACTAAAAGAAGAATATTTGGAAATTTGAAGGGAAAAGGGAGAAAGAGGAGTGGCAATTATCTTAAAATGCCCATACCTTGGAATCTTTGAGTGTTAACGACATGAAATTTGGTATATGGACTTATCATTTAAAATAATTAGATATGTATGTAAGCGTTTTTATGATATTTGCCCTAGAAAGGAAGAAAATAGGGTAAAGTTATAATTGTTATAATTGGATGGTCATAACTCGAAAATCTTTAAGGTTATTGACATGAAAATTGGTTGAGTTGATTTTGAGTTTAACGTCCCATTCAGTAGCGAAGCTATATGAAACGTTAACCTACTGATTAACGTGGAATTCGAAATACATGAGCTCCCGCCAGGAATGAAAATTGGTGTTTAGGTTTTGCAAGTAAACCAAACCGCTTAAGCTAGACATTAAAGACATGTTTCTGCGTTTTTTCATTTTTCCATAGAAAAAAAAGGTTTAAATTGTAATTGGTAAAACAGAATGGCCATATTCCAAAATCCCTTAAGAGTAGAAACATCTTGATTAAAGATGAATTTCAGCGTTTTATATATATATATATATATATATATATATATATATATATATATATATATATATATATATATATATATATATATATATATATTACGGTTAGAAGAAAAACAGCAGGAAGACAAAGTTGGGAGTTGAAATTGTTACAATAAGATAGCCATATCTCGAAACCACTTAAGATCAGAGGTCTTAGGGATATGAGAAGTGAGAGGTCGGAGAAAGAGCAAATGCAAGCGTCTGGGGGCGGACTCCCCGCCTAGCCCAAAGCAAGTTATGCAATAAAAAAATTTTGCATCAGTTAGACTTTACACGGCGGTTTCTGGGTGTTGGTTTTTGAAGCTCCAAGTTAATCACATAACTTCAATTTACATGTCTTTATTTTCTAAAATTCAGTAGTTGTTTATAAGTGGGTATTTTGGACTCAAATTTTACATTTAAATTCATATGTTTTTCGTTATTTATATCTGGTATCAACTTTGTTCTCTTTATCAGAAAGATAGAAAAAATTTTCGATTATTTTTACATGTTCCTGTGTCTCCCATGATAGAACTAGAGGTGATACGGGTTTCGATTCCCGTCAGGAGTCGTGTGGTTCGGGTTCCACATTAAGTCGTAGATGCACCTCTTGTATAGAGTAGTAGCTGAAAGACACGCTGAATTCTATATCACCTCATCTCGTGACATATTCTACGTTTGCATAATTTCTAAACCACTTTTCTTTCTTTCAATCTCCTCCTTCCTCTTAGGACACGCATAGGTTCAAACAGAAACATTCTTCACGGTTGGAGGACGCAAGGCTACTGTACCATATGCGTACAACCCTTATGGGACTAGGTAGTGAGTTGCGCAGTTTGAGTAGCACACACGAATAAACCACGCTTACATTTATTATATATAATTAATAAAATCTCATATTAGGACTTAATCTGCACGTCAAACTTTCAACATATGTGCCTTTTTAGATTCTGTTCTTCTTCTGCTTTATTATTATTATTATTATTATTATAGCTATATGAAGCAATTATCTCGGCAAACTTGGTTAATACACACCATTCAGCAACCGGTAGTTGTAGAAATATGGCTTTTCCGACAGTAGTTGTTAGGTCAATAGGTAGAGCGCTGAGCCATGGATTCAACGGTTGCGAGTTCGAATCTAGTCTAAGTCAAAAGATTTTTTTCCTGATATAATTCTTGAAATGGAAATGTTTCTCTCTTCGCCTTTATCTCGTAATTCTGAATAGAGATGTTTGGATGTGAAAGAAAAAGTATACTAGAATATAAGAAAAGAGAGGTAATTTACATGATACCTTCTGCAATTTTTAACTATATTTTCACCTATCTAGGACGTTTCTAAAAAGTTCAGACTTCTAGAGCTCCTTTTCGCTCTCTTATGTGTCCTTTAATTAATTTCTACAGTTACTTAGTGAATCACATATACATATATTACAGATGTCGTATCTCTTTCTCTTCTCTCTACATCATGTCTGGAGATGAATGTTTTGACAATAGGTTACAAACACGATTTTAAAAAATAATACGATCTGCGATATCAGTGATACATATTGTGGTGTTTAACTTAACATATAAAACAATAAATAGAAAAACTGAGAATACGAATCTTTTCGTGCACTGATGCTTCAATAACAGTGAACTGATGCTTCAAATCTGTGTCTTTACTCCCTTCACCTATGTTAATTCCCTAGTCAAAATAAAAACTCTTCAAAATTAATCACAAATTCTTATACAACCATCCCTTCCTTGGAGTACTGCGCGGTCACATACCCGTCACTGCGATGTAAAGGCACTTATGGCGACGAGGATACAAAACTTCTATAATGATGTTGTTCAACAATAGATAAACAGAATATAGCATATGCTGTCAGGAATGAATGAAGACGTTACGAAAACAAGAGCGAAAAATGCATATGTGCATGGGCAAAGGTAAGGCATGGACAATTTAAAAAGGAAGTTCATTTTTCATTCTATGTGAGCTGCAATTTTGTTCAATAAATCTGGAATATTGTTCAATAAATCTCTCTCAATAGATAACATCGCTAGCGCAGATAGCGTCTCTTGTGTCATGTATTCCGAAGAAAGTTTTTTTCTCTCTTTTAAGAAAGAGAAGCATCTCTCTGCCTCCCAGGAAGTCATTGGAATAGTGAAGTAAACCTGTAAAAGTTTGGATATTTCTGAAAAGATTTTCTTAATGTTATTGTGCTGGAAAAATTCCAATAAACTAACTGGCCCAGACATTAATGAAAACTCAGCAGCACTGACAAATATATGGATAGAAGTCATGAACGGTTTGTACAATTTATTGTGGAAATTGGTTCCTGTAGTCTACGAACTTTCCGTCATAAAATGAAGAACTCGCCACAAGATGGTCAGTAAAACTAAATCTTTGCTTACAACGGCTTATCAAAAAGATAGTCGTAAACCTGGTTCGTTAGCTGAGATAAAAAACCGAAGTGGTAGTATTTCTTTGACATTAAAAATATTAGCTTCGATATTTAAATACCATTAATCTCACCTTTTTAATAAATATGACAACGTCTATAAATGGTGTTAAACGGGTTTATTATTTGATATAACTTAAATATCCTTTTCTTTAAACTGTTAAGTACACAAACTCACTGACTAGGTAACCATAAAACATGTCCATATCAACAACTATCCCATAATAATCTTACATATATTAAAAACATTCTTCTTTTGTTAAGTAGAAATTAACATTCTACTAAGTATAGTGCATATGTATGAGTACTTTCTGCCCAAGGTACAGGTAAATATTACACAAACCAAAGTATTTTGTTATATAAAATGTCGCTCGACAAAGGGACTGAATATAAAAGTCAAGAGTAGGCTTGGCTTTTATCTTCAAGAACCACTGGTCCGTTTACATTAATGTTCTTACATAACATATGTCCATCATATTTTGATCGCACCTTATATATCTATTCATTATATTTCACATATACATATATATATAAATACATTCATAACAATTCTTTCATTTCATCAATATTTATCTTTAATTACATTAATTATATTTATTTCATTATATTATTATTACATTTTCTTATTAAAATATCGTCGCTTATTTAATTAGTCGTCGAAGGGTGCGATTTCAAAGAATGTAAAGGACAAACGTGGGTTACAAATAATATTAATCTTTAAGGGCGCATTAAATAACAAATAAGTCAGATGTTGCATTTAAAGGTATACATCGTAGCACTAAGATGTTATAATAAAGAAGAGTTTCATTCAAGGTAGTCGTTGAATAATTAATTTTATAGAATAGATCTTATTCTTAACATAATCTTTGACAATAAAATTTTCAACACAAATCAATCTAATATAAATAATCTTTGCTTTTAATCTATATATATAAAAGAGAACGTACAAATCCTTTGTTAGCTCATCACGCTAATACGGCTGAACCAATTTCTTTCATTTTTGGGGGGTTATTAAGATTTGGACCCTAGATGGTTTTTATCATATCACTTTAATTTTCAATTACCAGTGTCTTGAGATAATTGACCATTCAAGTGTCCATAACGTAGAAATCCTTTGTTAGCTCATCATAGCTAAATCTAACCGTATTTATATGCAACCCACATGACCGTGTCACTCGGCGGGTTAACATAAATGACAGGCGATATAATGTTAACATTTACTGCAATCTTCTATGGTTTTTATCATATCACTTGAAAGCGAAAAAGTAAAAATTATCTAAGTAACAAAGTTTATTGCGTTCCGGGGTGACCCCAGCGAAGCGGGGTGAACGCTGCTAGTCAATTATGAATCGAATTATAATTCCTCATATTAACAAGAAAGAATAAAAATCATTTGAAAATCAATTTTTCAGTCTACTTAAAACTCTATTTAAGCATTTCAAGTATTTTTAAGAATCGTTTTCATTATTGATATTAACACATAAACCTTAAAATGAAAATTCACAAGAATCTATAACTAATATGGGTTTAACCTAATTTCATTGACGGTAATCATGTTACATTCGTACTTGCATATGAATCTAATAAAGTGCATTGTACCGCACAATCATGATTAGGTTCTACATTATGTTGTACATGTCTTTCATCATGATTTTGATTTTGATATGAAGTGCGATCTCTTGATCTCCAATTACGTCTATCCACATAGTTCGCTGTATTCCTGGAATTTCTCTCGGTACTTCGATTGTTTTTATATCTACTGCTGTTGGGTAATCTGACATCATAATTACCATGATTAGTTAGATTAGGCGGATTCCCTACATAACTTTGCCTATTTTGCTCACTTGGATTGCTAGAGTATACTCGGCTTAGGTTAGGTTCTGTATTATTCACACTCCGAATATTTAAATTCCGAACAGGCACCAAATGATCTGAATTATTCTTATTTTTACCTTTTCCTGATTGTGGATTCATGGCATGGTATTGAGTTTCGTAGCATTGGACAAGCATCAATAAATGGCTGAAACTCATACACTGTGTGGAAAATAAGATCTGTTGCAATTTAAATGGAAGCAAATTTCGAATCGATGCTATTATTCTCGATTCCGATTGCAAAGGATTAACGACCTTTAATTCGTTGTAGACATTTACAACAAACTCTACAATAGATTTGTGCAATCGAGGATTGAAGTGTTGATTTCTAAGGGTGGCATCTCTATTTGCCAGCAAAAAGTCATTTTCATAATTTGCGATCAATGCCGCTTTGAATTCCTCATATGTACTAATGTGATCACGTATTGCTTTAAACCATAAGGAACAAGGTGGGAGTAATACATGGGGTATTAATTTCATATACTGTGATCGATCAATACACATTATATTGCATTCGTCTTGGAATTTCTCTAAGAAAGAAGTAGCATTCTCATTACACTTACCACTGAATTTGCTCATAGCTCGAATTTCACTCGTCTTAACACTTAATTTTACCTTCTTTTTCTCATTCCTTGTTCTTGTTGAGTGATAGTTCCTATCCGTGACATGCTGTGTCGTCACACCATCTATGTTTCGCTCATCAGTACTCTTCGGACAACTTTCTTCTAGTATAATATCTTCATCAGACCCCGGCGAAGGCGAGTTCATCTCTGGTGAGTGGGGAAACTCAAAGCGATCACTACCCAGGTTATTACGGTAAATGTTGTCTTTAGCCTGTAACGTTCTAATCTCTTCTTGAATAGTAGCTAACAACTGTGTATTTACACGTATGTTATTAGAGTTGTTGCTGACCTGGATCTTTTGCTGTTTAATGGAAGATTCTATTACTTCTAAATCTTTTTTTACAGCACAGATTTCTTGATTTTGGTGATTGTGCTTTTCTTGACAATCATCGGATATCCTTTTTAACTTTTCCTCGAACTGTGAGGATATGTCGTTCACCACCTGGACAATTGTCTGTTTCGTTTCATCTGATTTCTGTTCTATCCGTCTACTTAATTCTTCATATTGCTTATTAGATTCGTCGAACTTTTGGTCCATTCGTCTACTTAATTCTTCATTTTGCTTGTTAGCTTGGTCAAACTTCTGTTCCATTTCGTCAAACTTCTGTTCCATTCGTCTGCTTAATTCTTCATTTTGCTTGTTAGCTTCGTCAAACTTCAGTTCTATCTTCTGTTCCATGGTCTTGTTAGCTTCGTCAAACTTCTGTTCCATTCGTCTACTTAATTCTTCATTTTGCTTGTTTATCTCGGTAGACATCTGCCTGAATTGTCGCTGTAAAGCTAACAAGAGTCGATCCTCTGATGACAAACCTGGTGTTACACTAGTTTCACCTTGGTCACTAGTATTTGATTCCTGCTGCATTGCTTCGTTGTCCATTTTTCTTATGATTACTTTACCACTTCGCAATATGGTTAAGTTCTTATTTATTAACTGTAGTATAAAAGTAAATTCAACCTTACTCTTCTTCTTCGGGAACTGAATTTACAAAGTCCCGGGTGAGGTAAACCAAATTTTTACAACGGCTTATCAAAAAGATAGTCGTAAACCTGGTTCGTTAGCTGAGATAAAAATCCGAAGTGGTAGTATTTCTTTGACATTAAAAATATTAGCTTCGATATTTAAATACCATTAATCTCACCTTTTTAATAAATATGACAACGTCTATAAATGGTGTTAAACGGGTTTATTATTTGATATAACTTAAATATCCTTTTCTTTAAACTGTTAAGTACACAAACTCACTGACTAGGTAACCATAAAACATGTCCATATCAACAACTATCCCATAATAATCTTACATATATTAAAAACATTCTTCTTTTGTTAAGTAGAAATTAACATTCTACTAAGTATAGTGCATATGTATGAGTACTTTCTGCCCAAGGTACAGGTAAATATTACACAAACCAAAGTATTTTGTTATATGCTTAGCATTGCTAATAATAACTCCTCCTCCTCTTGTTTCAAGTTCAGTTGTGCGTTATCAGTTTTTCTTCTTTTCGATGTCTGACGAAGCAGAAGACTCCAACGTATCTACTTCTTATTTTTCAGTACTTTCTGCAAAAGATAATACATACTTCTGAGCCCTAATCACATCACATTTCTTTGGAACTGTCCATATAAGATGTCAACATGAGACATAATTTTTGAAACAAACACAAGTCTATTTGATTGTTTGTTAGTTTTTACGATATCGTCAAGTAGTTTTGTACGTTGTGGACTTCCAAAGAAGGGACGAATCCCTGCAAAGTGGTAAAAAAAAATTTCCATGTATTACCACTGAAGCCGCATTAAGCATAATTAGATTCAACTGGTGGGCGCAATAATAAACGTACTCGGCGTTTGGAAACAACTGTTTGATAAATGCTTGTACGTTTCCAGTTGTACCAGACATTACGAACGCAACATCGGACGTACAAATAATTTCTGTAGGGTCTCTTCTAACCTATGTTGTGAACGTTCTTTTAATAGGCATAACACTGAGGTTTTGTATCATGTTTGGGAAACTCGAGGAAAGTCCAAGAGTGTTTCAAATGACTTTCTATTCACTGTGTGCAGAGGCGGGTCTAGAGTGTAAAAATTGGGAGGGGGGGTCTGTCAGAACCCAGACTATGATAGGCATATCATGCTTACTATAAATTTTCAAAAATATATAAATAATAGCTTAAATTATTTTTGTCACTCAAAAAACTGGGGGCATAGGTCCCCGCGGCCCCGGCCTAGATCCGCCACTGACTGTGTGCTGATAAGAGACAGCCATCTAAAAGTGTTAAGCACATTAAGAGTTTCGTCTGCAATCACAGCTAAAATTCTGATTTTTAAAAATTTCTTTTGAGATTTTATCTTGACAAACTTCTAACTTGATACTTAAAAGTTTATTTTGAATTGTTTTGGGCGTTCTCTTGAAGGCAGTGGCCTTTTTCAAATGAGTTTTCACGACTGTGTCAAGTTCTGTACTGAAATTAATGGGGTCATGGAAAAACCTGTGGGTTAGAAGGTGCTTCTGCCTCATCATACCAGCGCAATGCTAATTCAAATGTAATACAAAAATGTATATAGTTAATGAAAAAAGCCAGAAAATAACGATTATGTTTACCTCCTTCGTTACTCAATGCTATGTTGTGCTTATACTCACTGTCTAACTACTGGGTTATATTGATAGGGCCAAAGCTAACTCTAACACGTTTTGTACGTGAACGTTTGTTGCCTGATGTCCTTTAATTCGTTCAATCGAATGATTATTATCTTTCACGCTTATTTCAGTCCCTTCCAAAAGTAAACAAGGAAAGCAAAAGAAAACATTTTTCCTTACAACCACAAACCCAGTCTGTGTTGGTACGAGTTGTCGTATAATAGTCTATTTTAAAGGAGCGCTGAAACTCTCTTATACCTATTTTGACTGATTAATTGCTAAAATTGGCGTTGGTCGTCCTAACCTTTTTATTTTAGCTTCTTCTGCGTTGGCTTTCGAGAGAACGAGATCACGAGAAAACTGCAAAATGAATTCATCTCTGCTGTTTTCTGTACTGGAGTATATTTTAATGTTTAGATACATTCCAGTTCATTCACAATACAGTAGTGTTATAGCACAGCATTCTTTAATTGTCACCATATTATGAACCAAACCTCGGCAACCGTACACAATCTTTTCGCTGCACTTATAAATATAATTGTAATTCAATTTCTTGCATATCACCATGTAATTTCTTTTTCTCAATTTTTCTTTTCTACTCTTCTCTATTTTTTCCTTTCTTTTCTATTCTTTTCTTTGTGTGTATGTATGTGTGTGTGTTTTATTCTTCCAAGCTGCAGCAAACTGCTCAACATCCTCAGTTTCAAAAGATGGTTGAGTCAAACGCTGCTAAGCGGAGGAATTCGTAACTACTGCAGAAACTGACTGATAGTTGCCAAGGTTGCTGCAACTGCTAACGGACAATGTGTGAAGATAGCAGCGATGCAGATATAATTCAATTCCCTATGTTAAGAAACAACAGCTTACTACCCTATGATTAATGTTACTCGATCAGGTGGCAAGACTCGTTGAACTGGAAATATAAACCCTTGTCCTTCTTTCGGTTTTTTAATTATTTTTTGAGATGCTTAATACTATTTTATACTGGAAAGCAAGATTAATCTTTACTCAAATACTAGTGTAATATTTTTAAAAAAAATACTTTGGAGTTAAAAAATATGCGGCTGTACAGTCCGCAACAAAAAAACTGCAACATGAGCATGTAAGGTTCATTGTGAAACTACGCCTAACAGGGCAGGGAATCAACATAACTTATAAGTGGCACGAATCACGCCAGGAGAAACATCGATGTCCTCCCCTGCACACTTATTTTGGAGCAAAAAGCTTCGTCGTTTCTTCCCGAAACAAAAGACTTGTATTTCTAACATCCTTTCTAAACCAAAAACAGCGGTCATACACATATTATGTGTCCTACTTTTATGTAATCACTCTATTGACATTTACGGTTAGTAACATTTAATTAAAACTTAATATCGCATAAATAGCACGTTTACTCCTTATGACGCGATGAAATTCTGTGTGTGTGTGTGTTTTTTTTTTCACCCTGATATACGGCTACCATGTTTACACTTGTTAATTTCCTTCTCTCAGCTGACGCTTGACTGACCATTGTTTATTTATACACAAAGACAACAAACGCCATTACATACCACACAACCGTGAGTGATCGACTTAGAAAATAACATATGTTCATGCTAGCAGAGTGTGACATGCTTGGCTTCTAGTGAATTCTATAAATTCAACGGAGGCCAGCACACGGATTATTAATAGATGTCGTGGGAAATATAATACTAATTTTAAAGCAACAATTTTATTAACATGAAAAGGTATATGCTTTTTTATACACGTTAAACAAGTAGTGAAAATGTAACGAAGAACAACAAGTAATATAAATATGCAATATCGAAATAGTAATTTAAATACGGTATCCTTTATATAATCTAAACCATTAATTTCGTGAAGACTCAAGACTAACAATAAGTTTAATAATTTTAAATGTGAGCACAAATGATCAGTTTGCATAAGGCCTCGTGGCAGGTTAAATTTAGAAGGTTAATATAGACCATATATATATATTTCCATGAGACCTAAATATGCCGGGGTGATACCTAAATACTTCCTTTTCCCTGTACATATAATCTAAATGAATTTTAGGAATTACATTTTATATATTATTTCCGTTACTAGAAGTCTAGTATTTTATGACTATACTTCTTACCTGCGAAATCCAAAGTGAGGCAAATTCGTAACGGCCCGGCTTAGTTCTCGACCTGGTACCGAATTTGCCCACCAGATGGTAGCTCACTTCAGACATACGCCTGTCAATTATAGATTATCTCTCCCTCTATGTAGTTTTTATCCTTTGCGCTCTTACAAATGTTCTTATACAAAATGCATACAAAAATACATTTATTGGGACTATTACGTTACATAATATATCCTACCCCTCTCTCTATATAGGATACTAACCTTATTACAAAAGGAATAGTCCACAATAAATGGTATATGAATTGTTGACCAAGAATAAATTTTCTACTTACAGTTTTCCAGAACCTTACAATAAACTACCCTCTTACATATTACATCTTATTGCCATGCCTGCTTTACAAAGTATTAGGAGGATATGGTATACTTCTCTCTGCAAAGAAAAAATAATAAACCCACAGAAAATATCTAACAATGATTACAAGGTAACATATACATATTAAGGTTCATTATTGTTATCAACATAAGGTTTAATGTGATTTATGTGTCTTTTAATGATAACACTAGGTTGATCACATTTTCTTAACCAAAGAGTGTTTAACGTAGGTTTATTAATGACCTCAAATGGCCCATAAAATAAGGGGGATAATTTAGGCGTATAATGTTTAATTAATGAAGCCTTTTGAAACTTCCTAACCAATACTTTCTGACCTTCCGAATAATTACTAGGTTCTCTATTTTTATTATAACATTTCTCCTTTCTACGCCATGCTTTATCAATGTTGAGGATGACTCTCCTCAACCTTTCTTCTTTATCCTGTGCCTTAGTTAACTCGTCCAAGTCTATTTCCCACAACACATCCAGAGGTGTATAAAGTTTTCTCCCAAGAAACAATTCGGATGGCTCGTATCCCGTACTCTCACTCCTACTGATGTTTAAGGTGAATTGGATTCTATCCAACAGTTCAGCCCAATTATTTTGATGTTCATTACAATAAACACGGAGCATGTTCTTAAGCACTCTGTTCACTCTTTCACAAAGGTTACTGCTAGGATTGTACGGAGCTGTACTCACATCCTGGATACCTAAACTAAAGAGAAATTGCTTCATGTGATGACTACAGAACACATGAGCACGATCATGAATGATTTTCTGAGGTTGTCCAACTAACATGAACAACTTCATTAAATGTTTGCATATAACCTTGGAATTCAAGGAACGCAAAGGTTGAAGCATGACGAATCGTGATGCTGCGTCCGTAATGACGAGAATATGACGATAAGGTCCAGAATTTGGAAGCTGGCCAACAGTGTCCAAATACCAACTGTTGTTTGGCGTAGTAACTTTCCTACTGTAGTAAACTCCTTGTTTTTTTCTGTTAGTGTCCTTGCAAAGTTGACATCGCTGACATCCTTTAACGTATTCTCTGACGTCACGGTATAAGGTCTTCCAGGTACATCTAGAAGCTATCTTCGCTATCGTCTTAGAATATCCAGCGTGAAATCCGCCCATCTCATCACTGTGAAAATATTTCATGATAGGATACACCATTTCCTTAGGGATGACTATCCTCCAACCATGGTCTCTTCTGCCTCGGGTCTTCTTCATTAAGATTCCGTCCTTAAGACAGAATTCATCCGCCCTTTGACCTCGCCGCACTTCTTGGATAATATTCCGTACTTCAGGATCTTCCATTTGATGTTTCTTTAACGGTTTGCTAAACAAGGGTGAACTCCAAAAATTAGCAAAACTAAGGTTGACTGGTTTCCCTTCGAATTCTTCAATTTCATTAACTAAAGGATCATTAGTATAGAATTCCACACCATTGTTCGTGCGCGAAATAAAATCAGCTAGAAAGTTCTGCTTACTGCGGAGATAAACAACCTTGAAGGAATATTTAGATAGTTTTTCAATTAGTGTACCATACTTACGTTGACGCTTATGATTCCGTAACAACCACGTGACTGATGAATTATCACAAAAAACAGTAAATGGTTTTATAAGATACATTTCAAATTTTTCGATTGCTAAAAGAAGAGAACGTAGTTCAAGTTCGTATATGCTTTTAGACCAATCCACTGATGAAATATTCTTAGAGAAAAATGATACGGGTCTAAGAAGGCCGTCATCATCACATTGAGAAAGTATAGCTGAATGTTTCTTGTAAGTGCTATCCACATGAATGACAAAGGATTTATTCATGTCTGGTAATTGTAATACAGCATGTTCAACAAATGCTTGCTTAATATTATTATAGGCTTCATCTTCCCTCTCACCCCAGTGAAATTTTATTTTATTAGACCTTAAACGGTGAAGAGGTTCCATGATTTCCGCATAATCTTTCACGTATTTTCGGAAATAATTAAAATACCCACAAATACGATTTACTCCTTTCTTATTTTTGGGTTTAGGTAATTTAAGAATTGTGTCAATCCTATCCGGGTCAATTCTAGTTTCTCCCGCTTCAAATTCATAACCTAGGAATTTGATTTTAGTTTGGAAAAGTTGTGTTTTCCTTTTTGAAACTGTAATTCCCCATTTTCGAAAACGTTTGAGAATTTCCTCTAATACTTTTTTATATGTTTCAATATCTGAGGCATGAATAAGGAAATCATCTTGAAAAATTTCAAGATTTTTACCTACTAAATCCCCAAAGATTTTGTACATGAAACTAGTAAGAACATATGGGCTCAATCGAAATCCCATTGGGAGAACTAAATATTCTATTAAACGGTTAGGTGTACAAAACGTAGTATATTTTCTACTACTCTCAGAGATAGGGAATTGATAGAAACTTTTCTTTATATCTAATCTTCCGAAGATGGTATCCTTTCCTAAATTCGCTACAGTAGCTTCTACATGCGGGGATGGATAACTATTAACCCTTACTTTCTTGTTGATTTCTGAGTATGCTATAACAAGTCTAGGAGTACCGTCCTTATTGTGAACTAAAAAGCACGGAGACGAATAAAGAGACAAATCGACCTCACGAACCACTCCCTTGTCAATAAGCTGATCTATATATTCATTAAGAGCTTTTAGTTTAGGGCCTGTAATTTGATATGGGGGGAGACGTACTGGAGTTTCATCCTCCATTTCTATTTCATAAGTGAACCCCTTTATTGTCCCCAGTTGTTCAGTGATGACATCACTGTATCTCTCACAAAGATTTTCAACATAACATGGTAAATCTGGGTATTGTTCTACAAGTTTAACTGAAAGAGAGGAAGTATTATCAAAATTACAATTGTTAGAATCACATTCATCATATATGTCATTACTACTAAGTGATTTATTATGATAATAAACGAGGTATTCACTACCTGGTTTCTTTGTTGTGGCCTGGTCCTCCGGTCCACCGGAATCTGCTGCCAGAAAGGTACAGTGCTGTTTCTGCTGGGCACCTTGTTTATTTGTTTTTGGTTTCCAGTGTCCATCCCGAACGATCCTTTGTCCATTGCGCCTCTCTCTAGAGTGACTCCGGACCGCATCGGAGACGCTGGAATGAGATATAGGACGAGTAGTTTCCATTGGAGACAAATAATCCCTCCAAAATAGAGGAACAGTAAGATTCTTCTGTTCAATTATAAATTGTTTGGCACTCAATTTGATATCAGCTTTCCATTTTAAAAGAAAGTTATTTCCTAACAATAAATCAAAATGTGGAGAGTTTATGATGTAAAATGTTTCACTGAAATCACAACCTTGAATTGAAAATTTAATTTCTGTGTTTTCATGAAGTTCAACCAAATAACCATCAACAGTGGTAGTCACTAATTCTGCTGAAGTAGGTTTTATAGGAACACGACACATAATTTGACGTAAATATTTTCTGCTTATCAAATTGATACTAGAAGCTGTGTCCAATAAACAAGAGTTTGTGATGCCCGCAATTAGCACAATAATATATAATATGTGTTTATCACGCTGCATATTAATTAGTGTTTTTGAAGGTGGCACTGATGTACGCATAGGTTTTCCACTAACACAGAACCGCTGAGTATGTCCATAGCCAGCACATTTATAACATCTAATAAGATTACTTTTTTCAGTTTGCAAGCCAGAAACTTGTTTTTGAATTTTAGAATGATTTTGTGATTCTTAAAAAATGTTCGGTATATTTATAGCAGGTGGCATTGTTTTAAGTGACATATAATCTCTTTGATATTTAACAAAATGATCGTAAGTTTGCGCTATGGTCAACAATTCAGAAACTGAAGATGGTATGGTTTCCCCAAAACAATTTTGGTATATTTCTGGTAAAACCAGACTGGTTACAATATTACAAAATATTTGTTCAGTGTATGTCATACCAAGAACATTGGCAACACTGATTTTCTCTTGGAAAAATGTTCCAAGTTCTTCCCCATCATTCATTAATCGGTAGAAGAATTTTCGTACGTATTGTGTACGACCTACTGTGGATATATATTTACATAGCAAATTAGTACATATTTCCTCCCAATCATTACAACGTGTAAGGAAAGAATGAAAGGTTCTGTTAAATTCACCCCTAGTTTGGGTTAAACTTGCTACCAAAATAGCTTCCTGTTCTAAGTCATACCTCCTTATAAGCTCATCTAACCTTACCAGAAAGATGAAGCAAGAATGGCTATCTGAGCCATCAACTCTAGGTAATGACTTAATTTGCTGTTCCAATGAAAGGAAAACACTTTGTCCTAGCAATTTATCAAGGTTGCATTGAATAGCAGGACGTGCCATATTTGGCTGCATTAAATTCATCTGTGCCAGTGAAGGCGGAATTCTACTTTCATTATTCATGTACTGTTTACACTGCGTTTCATTTTCATTTTCAAGACACAGTTCGTTCATTTTTCATGAACTGATCCTGCCTACCCTGTACATTGGGAGTACCTTTATTATGTTTTGAAAAATAAATGTTACGCTGATGTACATCTGTGCCTTGTCCAAGATTATTTTGGCCTACAGACTGTACATTCACACCACGTCGCATCGGAACCTTAGTCCAAGATACCTTTGATTGGCCTACATAAGGTTTACCTGCACCACTAATATTGCCACAACGTGGACATGGGTACTTAATTGTCTGTGAAAAATGTTCACTATTAAAGGGCTCACACGGAGCTTGTACATTTTGTTCAGAACAGTATTGTTCTCTAAATAAGTGTGCATTGAATTCTGCACCATATAACCCACTGGCTGTGTGTGCAGTTTGTTCAGCACGAAATGGCTCCCGTGAACCTCGTGCATTCAACTCAACATTAAGTGGCTCTCTAAAAACTGGGCGTTTGGGTAACCCAAACCAACTTCATTTTCAGTTTCAATAGTTTGATTAAATTCACCTTTATCACTTTCATTACTCTCAGTTAAATCTTCATTATCAGAGAAAGAAATTAAATTATGTTCACTCATGTTTTACACTTAATAAAATCTCTAAGGTGCTCACAACTTTCAATGATTTTTTTTCCCCACACGATATCTCATCAAGAAGACAGCTGTAATTTTTATGCTTGCCCACTTGATGGACTTTGGATTTCGCAGCCTTAAAATTTATGTAACATGCTTGGCTTCTAGTGAATTCTATAAATTCAACGGAGGCCAGCACACGGATTATTAATAGATATCGTGGGAAATATAATACTAATTTTAAAGCAACAATTTTATTAACATGAAAAGGTATATGCTTTTTTATACACGTTAAACAAGTAGTGAAAATGTAACGAAGAACAACAAGTAATATAAATATGCAATATCGAAATAGTAATTTAAATACGGTATCCTTTATATAATCTAAACCATTAATTTCGTGAAGACTCAAGACTAACAATAAGTTTAATAATTTTAAATGTGAGCACAAATGATCAGTTTGCATAAGGCCTCGTGGCAGGTTAAATTTAGAAGGTTAATATAGACGAAATATATATATTTCCATGAGACCTAAATATGCCGGGGTGATACCTAAATACTTCCTTTTCCATGTACATATAATCTAAATGAATTTTAGGAATTACATTTTATATATTATTTCCGTTACTAGAAGTCTAGTATTTTATGACTATACTTCTTACCTGCGAAATCCAAAGTGAGGCAAATTCGTAACGGCCCGGCTTAGTTCTCGACCTGGTACCGAATTTGCCCACCAGATAGTAGCTCACTTCAGACATAGGCCTGTCAATTATAGATTATCTCTCCCTCTATGTAGTTTTTATCCTTTGCGCTCTTACAAATGTTCTTATACAAAATGCATACAAAAATACATTTATTGGGACTACTACGTTACAAGAGTGTAAAGTTTTAAATGGCGTTAATACCCGACTGGCAATTGCCGAAATTACGGTACACACACACACACAATTTTATATATATATATTAATATATATATATATATATATATATATATATATATATATATATATATAGAGAGAGAGAGAGAGAGAGAGAGAGAGAGAGAGAGATCTTGGTGGAAGTTGGCTGGGATTGTGTGATCAGGCCCGTATTCAGGGGAACCTAGAGGGGACGCCCCTAAATTTTCGCGGTAGGCTTGCAAATGAACTATATGATGATAAACTACAATGTGGTCGTATCGGGCCCCCCTAACTTCAGCCGGCCCCCCAACATTTTTGGGCTGGCTAGCGGCCTGTGTAGGGTCCCCAAACTTGTTCCCAGTTCTGCTCCCCACCACGTAAGTCAGGCTCTACTCAAGGATCCACCTTAACAGTGCCTCATATAATCGTTCCTTATTGTGCCTTTGCCTCGTCACATACATATCCATCTTAGCGTTCTCATCCATGCAGCTTCCATTTACTTTTCTTGGACCCTTGTGACGGTCTAGGTTTCATTACATCATCAGGACTGGACTAGCCAGACTGGCTACCTAACAATCGCCAGGGACTCCTAAGAAGCAGATGGAAGAAGTTTGAACTGTCATGGTAAACAAAAATGGCATTTCATAGCTATTAGTTTGAAATTTCAAATGTTGCCAACAGATAGCATAGCATTTCTTTATTTTTGTGAAGTGAGATTTTTCAATTAAATAATAGAATTGTGATAATATGCAATGCTTTCTGAGAGAGTGAAAGAAATTAATTTTCCATTAATTTAGAATTTAGTTAATATTTTAATTTCTTTAATTTGTAACAAATTGCTTGATACTTTCAGTTCTCACAGTGGATCTAGTTTAAATACGCTACATATTAAGTAAGAAGTACCTTTAATTTCAATCTCAAAAAGCATTTCTTCATTCACTCGATGGTGCTATCTGGTCATTTTCTTAGCATTCCAATAGTGTGCTTATCTCCAAACGGGGAATTCAATCGGAAGGATCTTAGCATTACAATAGTGTGCTTATCTCCGAACGGGGAATTCAATCGGAAGGATCTTAGCATTCCAATAGTGTGCTTATCTCCAAACGGAGAATTCAATCGGAAGGATCTTAGCATTCCAATAGTGTGCTTATCTCCAAACGGGGAATTCAATCGGAAGGATCTTAGCATTCCAATAGTGTGCTTATCTCCGAACGGGGAATTCAATCGGAAGGATGTAGCCATGCTTAGCGAGATTTTGCTGGGCTTTCCCCATTCGCAGCAGGTAAATGCCGAGATGATACCTAACATGTAGATCCTAGTCCACTTCCTTTGTTCCACATTTTCCCGGATAGTGTAATTGGCGAAGGACGTCACCTCTCATACATGACGAGCTTAAGGTCGTAGATGCCGGTACTGCCGAGAAATATGTAAGGTTGCTTATTATTATTATTATTGGAAATACTTCATACTATAAAAGTTTTCAAAATTGATTCTTCTCACGATTTTTTCCATTGTTATAATGTTTGTTTGAGCAGCGAAACAAGCTATTTTAATCATTCGTCAAAATAAATAAATAAATAAAAATGAAAATAAAGAATAAAATATGAATGATGTGGTTTTTGGTGTAATTATAATTTTGCTTGTTAAAAATTAGCACCAAGGCTATAGGTGACATGAGCCCATAGTTTAAGGCGGAATACCAACCACCGTAACGCGTTCAAATTTTTAATAGTCTTACACACCAGGAATCGAATTTGGGATCTCATATGCATGCTTAACCCACCAGAACAGGAGGAAGGTCAACTGGGATTTTTCTGTAATTACGAATTGATATATCGTTCCTCTACATGTAGAAATAAGACTACTAAAAGAATTATGCTTAAAGCAGGATATTTTGTATGTAGGTCAGTATCGGTGATACGGTAAGTCAGTAGTAGAATGGTTACTTCCGTTGGAAGTGGTCTTAGACCCTAGGCCAGTTACGTTTCAGTACATATCAGTATCTTTGAAGAGAAAGGGCGAACCCGAAAATTCGATTTCCCTTCCTCCCTCGCATTGGACAGTTCTAAACAACACATAAATACCACGTTTTGCCCTGCTTCGTCCTTAGTTTTCTCACAGTTTCAATAACATAAACAAATATTCGTCCTTGCTATCTTAATGTACTTGCAAAACTTTCAGCTTGTTTTACCAACACCCCGATTTCAGGATTCGCCCTTTCTCTTCCAAGGTCCTGATATTATATTCCTGCTTTTCTTTGTCTCTCCCTACGCTCTCAGTCCAATGTAGGAACCGGTCAGAACCAGAGGTGACCACTTTGACCTAACCTCACTCAACCGCACGCTCACGAACTCATTTCGACCTCACGCTCACTCAACCTCACGCTTACCTCACCGGTCTGACCTCACGCTCACCTCACCAGTCTGACCTCACACTCACTCAACCTCACGCTCACCTCACTAGTCTGATCTCACACTCACTCAACCTCACGCTCACCTCACCAGTCTAATCTCACACTCACATCACCAATCTGACCTCACGCTCACTCAACCTTACGCTCACATAACCAGTCTGACCTCACGCTCACTCAACCTCACTCTCACCTCACGCTCACTGAACCTCACTCTCACCTCACTAGTCTGACCTCACACTCACTCAACGTCATGCTCACTTCGTGAGGTTGAGGTCGAGTGAGCGTGAGTTCCGAACTCGTAAGCGTCGATTTCGTGAGTTTGGGCACAGCTCTTCCCGCTAGCCTATTGGGTAGCACGCGCACTTTTGGTACACAGGGTAGTGGGTAGGACTTGCGATATTTCTATGTATCAATTGATATTTTGAAATATCGGGATTTTTCGATAATTTTCAGTATTTGGATAGTTTTCGATGTTTTCTTGTTTTCAATATCAAGGTATACCGATACCACTTTCTTAACATAACGAAAACTATTCATATAACACGACCTAGACTTTCAATACTTCAACGTTTTCTGTTCCACAGTATTACTACCTAATACAACCAAATATGACAAACACACGTCGATTTATCAGGATCACCCAAGTGGAATTTACAATATTGTAATATTAGTTCGTACGCCTATACGACTTATGCTTCACACGCGAACTACTAAATGCAAGTGAATTATTGAATCCCGTCTCCTGGGATAGTTAAAATAATAATTTCGAAAAGTTCGTTAATGAAGATGATTTACCCATGGGTAGAGGTAGAAATTAGACATTTTCGGTTTTACATTGATTACTATAGAGCAAAGACAGTAACATATAGCGAGACATGGTTTCTTGCAATTGATCCAGCATCCCAAGAAGTCCTTTCATCTCCATCTTTAACAATGTACTAAAATCGGAAGTGATATAAATTTACTACAACTTTCAGTCTCAGCATTGATCTACATAGATCGAAAACTATATATTAAAAAAGATAGTTAAAAAAAAGAATCGATTTAGTTTTCTAAGAAAAGCACTCACATTCACTCTCAACCTCCTATTCAAACTGAAAATGGCAGAAATCAACCACGTCCAGTTTTAACGTTGATCACTATAAAGTAAAAATGTAATAGAGATAACTTTTTTTTTTTTTTTTTGCAATTAATTAAACATCCCAAGAATACCTTTAGTTACCATCCTTATCTTCCCACCGAAATCGGAAATGACAGAACTACATTACAATTTGCGGATTCAATACATATTGCAAAAAAGGTAAGAACTAGCGAGAAGTAGGTTTTGGAATCTGGTTAGGCATCTAAGAATAGTTGTCATCTCTCGTAACCTTTCATTCTAAATGAAATCTTTGAGTTTAACGTCTCACGTTTACGCCGGTTAGGCCAAAGGATACGGTGATGGATGAAATAGTGGGAGGGAACAGGAGAAACACAAGAAAACCCACGCACACGATGTTTGTCCACCACAAAGTCCACTTGGCTGGGGCTGGGATCGACCCAGGTCCCTACGCACCAGAGGTGAACGCTATACCACTGAGCCATCGCGGGGAGGGGGAATCTCGCTAAGAATTTAAGCACTCTGTTTTGGGGTCGAATAGTATTTATATATTCGGGGGGAAATTGCGCCAATGGGCTCCCCTCGGCCGAGAGTGGGGAAGAGCTGCAATTCTTATGTGGCTAACTGCTAGCCCAAGATTCAAGATTCCCCTTGCCTCTATAAAACTCGTAAATAAAACACTGACTTAGTCTACAAAATCCCTATTCAACAATGGCAAGCGAAATCACAAGAGAAAACTATAGTTAAAGGGACAAAGGAAAATATTCAGACCAGTTTTGGCGGTAATGTATCTTTAAAAATGTAGGTAAATACAAAACAATTTAATTTAATCGGTTATTTTATGATACTAAATGATTAATATTCTTGACCGGATTTCGAGGCCAAATACTCCAGTGTGCCTGACAAAACATCAAGATATTCCATGATTATTTTCTAATCATGCTTTAGGTAAATAAACAGTATACTAATATGCAAATAAAGAAACGTGTAACTCTTTACGTAAATGCACAATCATGCTCCCCCCTCCCCGAAAAACCTAAAATGACGCTAGTGTTGTGTTTCTTGTTTGTTGTGTGCGATATTGTGTGTCAAAGCATTGCACTGAAAGCTAATTAAACGGTTTAACAAAGTATACAAAGCGTCACTGCGTTAGAATTACAGAAATGATTAGACACAGAGCGATCGTCAAAGTTTAGTCGAGCGAACCTATTGATCCCAAACAGCACTTTGTTAAATCTTTTTTTTTTTTTTTTTTTTTTTGTATTGTTCAAAACTACTGTATTACGAACTTTTCAGTATGGGAAAATGAATAAACTTGAAATTGTGTTTGAAATATTCAAAACAATATACTTTCAGTAAGAAATGTTAACCGGAAACAAAAGAAATGAATATTTGAGCGGTAGTGGAAATCGTTAAATCACTATGAAATTCTGCAGTAATGGTACAGTGCTTCTGGTTTTACTAAAGTGTCATGGGTGGCGACGATATATTTTTGTTGAGACGAAAAATCGGCTCCAAGAAGCCTCTTGTCGCTACCTCTATAACCGTTTTTGTTCTATGTCGATCAACGTCGAAACCGGAAATGGTTGAATTCTACCACTTCCGGTTTGATCCGACAGTAAACTGAATAGATTGAATTCATTCCGGAAAACCGCTTCTCGATATATTACTGATTTTGCTCTGGTACCTGTCGTCAGACGACGGATATACTGTAGCCGTTCCATAAGACATACGATACTTATGTATTGCATATTAAAAGAACTCGTGTATGACGTCATGCACCAAAACCTTACAAAACTTGGGATCTAAAAAATAACCTATCTAACAGAAGTAACAATTATAATACTAGTAATTTACCATACCATTGATAGTGGGTGGGAGAGGATTTCGCTTTGAACTGTAGATTGACGTTTGATTTGCCCATTGAAAAGGCATTAATTATATTAATTATTAATAGGCAATTTTTAATATAAAAATGTAGTCTAAAGGTGTTAAGGAAGCATAGGAGAGAGAGAGGTAAATTTGTACTAAAAGAAACTTCTAAAAGATCATGAGACTGGCAATAATATTTAGAAATTACAGAATATTAATTGATAACCTTCCTTAACTTCTTGCCTGCGTAACATAATTATTTATTACATGAGTTAATGTATTTTCGTTTTCTTACCCTGTAGGAGATATCCCATATGCTACCATAGATATGGTAGATACATACCAAACACCAAAATAGTTCGCTGATACCTGTAAGAAAAAAAAAATTTACTGTGGAACTACCTTGACTGGACAGAGACAGTAGCATGGAATTCCGAAATTACAGGATTTATTGAAAGATGGATTTATCACATTCTTCCGAATGAGAGAATAATTAAAAAGAAAAAAATATTCACACATGAAGATCACCACTATTATTTTGTACACATATTCAACGCTAACTAGCCCCGTAGCCAGCCCGAGAATGTAGGGGGAACCCGATAGAAATTAGGGGGGCCCGACCCTTCCATATTATAGTTCATTTGCAAGCCTACCGTGAAAATTTTAGGAGGGCAGTGAAAATTTAATGGAGCCCGACCCACTCTAGACCCCCGTGGATACGGGCCTGACGCTAACATTGAATTTGGTATTTTATTGAATTCATTCATTGCTGAAAAGTCACCTTTTTATATACAAGATAGATACAAGATGTAGATAGATATATAGGAGGGTGTCCGTTTAGGAAGTACAGATATTTTGGGAGGTGCTAGGGGAGTTCATACTGAGTCAAAAGCTTTATATTAACATATGGTCTATTCTCCTTGGTTTCCAAGATGGGGATACCTTTTCAGCCCCTGAAACCTGCTTAAGTTCAGTTAATTGCCTATAGTACTCCCTGTACTTAGTGTAAAGACAAAAATTAATCTATCTCATTCGAAAGAAAACGAAATAAGCTTTCCGACGGTGTACAGATTATTCCAAGTATGCCTCAAGGACAGAAATAACAGATTAAAACTTTTAAAAATTTCATTCTAAAATTCCTCCTTTTTTCAATTATTTCCTGTGATTGAGCAGAAATACTGTTAGAATCTTTCTATTTCAAGTGTTCCCTCGAAAAATACACTGTAAAAAATGAAGTGTTGAAACAACACAAAATGATTACCACTTTAGCGTGTTACTTGTGTGTTAATTCAGCATCAAGCATTTTTTTTTTCTTACGTTTACCCGCTTAAAGGGTTGCGCCCTTTCTTCGGGAAGAGGTCGGATTGTATAGGAGCATCAATTTTAATATGAGAGGGTCTAGGTGTTGTTTAGTCATCTTTATTTAACATTTTATTCAGTTCACTCAGAGAGACGGGCATCAATTAAGTGAGGGCAATTTTCATCTGCCATGGATGCTAAGGAAGATCGTCTGGCTGACATATAAGTCGGAGTCGTTCCTTAACTCAACTTCGGCGCCTGAAATGAAGAGAACATAACAAAACACAGTTGCGGTGATTCAGGTTCATCTGGAGCTAAAAAACATACGGTGCAATCACAGAAATAGACGATAGGCAAGACACGAAGAGTGGTAGATGTCATGAGGGTGAAGTGCTATGACGTCACAACACATGGGTATTGTTAGTAAGACGAATGCTGTTAGCTTCTGTTCCTGGGGCGACTCAGGAACTAATGAAGACAAAGGCAGCCCTGTTAGTGGTTGATTTACTGTGCATGAGATGGATAGATGAGCGGTGAAACTGTGCCAGGATGATAAATGTCGAAAACTTCCGGATCGACGTTCTCGCGGACGATGTTCAAATGATACAGGGTCATCAGATGTTGTAAAGGTGTCGGATAATAAACAGCAGGGGTATCAAAGTCTCTATCATAGCGGAGAATGTTCAGGAATACTGGATGAGCAGTTGTAATGCGTTTCGTAATGTATTTTAAGCGGAGAGCCTCAAGATGGGATAAGAGCGGGGGAAAATGAATACGGTCGTAGAGTAGACGGGTTGGGTGGGGGAGCTGGATACGGAAGGCTAAACGAAATGCATGGCGTTCGAGTATTGCTAGCTTTCGATAGTACTTAGGAGGAGCTGGCAACCAAGCTGTGTGACCATAGGTTAAGACCGGACGCATGAAAACTTTGTAAGTGTTTAGGAGGAGTTTTGAATGTAGTCCCCACGTGGTACCAACTAGTCGTTTCAGTAAGTTAAGTCTGTTTTTGGCTTTCTCGATGACAGTGAGAAGGTGCGGTGTCCAAGTAAGCTTGGAATCGAACACAATGCCCAGATACTTAAGAGTGTTATGGATGGTGACTGGTGAGTTCTCAACATGAAGTCGTAACAAATGAGGATTTCGGTGTACTCGAGATCGACGACCAGATGGTAAGAAAACGATAGCTTGCGTTTTAGTAGCATTGATAGCCAAACGCCAAACGTTGCACCAGTCAACAAATATGTCAATTGCCTGTTGAAGGCGTTGTTGGATACCAGCAATTGTCCGTCCGACAGCGAGAAATGCAGTATCGTCAGCGAATTGGAAAAGTTGTGTACCAGGAGGGGTTGGTAAGTCGGAGACATATAGCAAATACAACAGAGGAGAGAGAGAAGATCCCTGAGGAACGCCAGAATTAAGGAATATTGGAAATGACAGAGCATCATTGATCGATATGTAAGCAAGTCGGGCTGTGAGAAAGGAGTGTATAGTTCGTATGTAAGAGAGAGGAAGTTGGAAAGAGTATAACTTGTATATAAGACTATAACGAAATACTTTAGTTAGTATAATATTTACCTGTACCGTGGGCAAAAAGTGCTCATAAATATGTAATATACTTAGTAGAATGTTCATTTTAAATTAACAGAAAAGAAGAATGTTTTTAAGATATGTAAGAGATTATTATGGGATAGTTGTGGCTATGTACATGTTATGTGTTGACCTAGTCAAGTGAATTTATGTATTTTACGGTCTTAAAAAGAATATTTAAGACATATCAAGCAATAAAGGTGAGACTAATAATCTTTGAATATCTGAGTTGATTTTTGCATAAAGAAAAGTAATTATCGCTTCGTAACTGATATTTTACAAGACGAACCAGGTTGACGACGCTTTTCTATAGAGTCGTTATAAAAATTTGGTGCCGAAACCCGGGACTTTTGAAAATTCAGTTCCCGAAGAAGGAAAGTAGGGCTGAATTTACTTGGATATTACCATTTATGAATACGAACTTAACCGTATTACGAAGCGGTAAGGTCATCAAAAGAAAAATGGATAGTGAAATAGTGCAACAGGAATCTAATACCAGTAATCCAGGTGAAATTAGTGCAACACCAAGTTTGTCATCTGAGGATCGACTTTTGTTAGCTGTGCAGCGACAAATTATGCAAATGACGACTGAGATAAAACAAACCATGGAACAGAAGCTCAATGAATCTAACACCAACATGGAACAGAAGTTCTATGAAGCTAACCAGACCATGGAACAGAAGATAGAATTGAAATTCAACGAAGCTAACAAGACCATGGAACAGAAGTTCTATGAAGCTAACCAGACCATGGAACAGAAGATAGAACTGAAGTTCTATGAAGCTAACCAGACCATGGAACAGAAGATAGAATTGAAATTTAACGAAGCTAGCAAGCAGTATGAAGAATTAAGTAAACGAATAGAACGGATAGAACTGAAATCAGACGATACGAAACAAACAATCGTCCAGGTGATGAACGACATATCCTCGCAGTTTGAAGAGAAGTTAAAAAGGTTAGCCGATGAGTGTCAAGAAAAGCACGATCATCAAAATCATGAAATCTGTGCTGTAAAAAAGGATTTAACGTTAATAGAATCTTCCGTTAAACATCAAAAGATCCAGTTGGCTACTATGCAGGAAGAAATTAAAACGTTACAGGCTAGAGATAACATTTATCGCAATAATCTGGGCAGTGATCGCTTCGAGTTTCCCCAATCACCGGATATAAATACGCCTTCGCCGGAATCTGAGGAGGATATTATATTAGAGGAAAATTGTCCGAAGATCACTGATGAACGAAATATAAATGGTATCATGACACAGCACGCCACGGACCGGAACAATCACGCCACAAGAACAAGGAGTGAGAAAAGAAAGGTAAAGTTAAGTGTCAAGATGAGCGAAATCAAAGCCATGAGTAAATTTAGTGGTAAGTGCAATGAAAATGCTAGTTCTTTCTTAGAGAAGTTCCAAGATGAATGCAATATAATGTCTATCGACCGATCACAATACATGCAATTAATACCCCATGTATTACTCCCACCTTGTTCCTTATGGTTTAAGGCAATACGTGATCACATTAGTACATATGAGGAATTTAAAGCGGCATTGATCGTGAATTACGAAAATGACTTTTTGCTGGCAAACAGAGATGCCACTCTTAGAAATCAACATTTCAATCCTCGATTGCACAAATCTATTGTAGAGTTTGTTGTAAATGTCTATAATGAATTAAAGGTTGTTAATCCCTTGCAATCGGAATCAAGAATAATTGCATCGATTCGCAATTTGCTTCCATTTAAATTACAGCAGATCTTATTTTCCACACAGTGTATGAGTTTCAGTCATTTATTAATGCTTGTACAATGCTACGAAACTCAATACCATGCTATGAATCTAACACAATCAGGAATGGGTAAAAATAAGAATAATTCAGATCATTTGGTCCCTGTTCGGAATTTGAATATCCGAAGTGTGAATAATAATGAACCGAACCTAAGACGAGTATACTCTAGCAATCAAAATGAACAAAATAGACAAGGTTATGTAGGGAATCCGCCTAACCTAATCAACCGAAGTAGACACAAAAATAATAGAAATACATGTCGAAATCCTAGAGATGCTACCAATCCTATGTATAGACATAATCATTGTTCACGAGATGGTACTTCGTATCCAAATTCAAATTACGATGAAAGACATGTACAACCTAATGTAGAACCTAACCACGATTGTGCGGTACAATGCACTTTATTAGATTCATATGCCAGTGCAAATGTAACATGATTACCGTTAACGAAATTAGGTTAAACCCATGTTGATTATAGATTCTTGTGAATTTTCGTTTTAAAGTTTGTGTTAATATTAATAATGAAAACGATTGTTATAAGTATTTGAAATGCTCAAATAAATAAGAATGAAAAAGAATAATAATAAGGAAGAATGTGTTTATTTAATAACAAAAAGGTGTCTTTTGTTTCTGTAAAATAAATTTATTTACTTCCATTTGATTATTCAAACGTAGGTTATGTTTAATTTTTATTCTTTCTTATTAATGTGAAGAATCATAATTCAATTTATAATTAGTTAAAGGCAAAAATTATTTTATATCAGATTGATTTGTGTTTAATTATCAAAGATTATGTTAAGAATAAGATCCATTCTATAAAATCAATTATTCAATGACTACCTTGAGTGAAATTCTTCTTTATTTTGGACATCTTAGTGCTACTATGTATACATTACAATTGCAACATCTAACTTATTTGTTATACCATGCGCCCGAAAAGAACAAATATTATTTGTCACATCATCGTTTGTAATAATGATCGAAACTAGTAATCTTGATAATTTGTGTTTCACCCTCATTAATTATATTTATAAGCGACGATGTTTTTAATAATAAAGAATAAATAATAATGTGATAAAAGATAAATATTAATGAAATCAAAGATTTATTGTGAATGTATTTATGTGAATGATAATAAATATTTTATATATATATGAGGGTTAACCAAAATGTAATGAAGATATATACGAGGTGTGATCAAAATATAAAGAACATATGTAATGTACGAACATTAATCTAATCAGACCAGTGGTTCTTGAATATAAAAGCCAAGCCCACTCATGACTTTTATATTCAGTCCCTTTTTCGGGCGACATTTTCTATAACGAAATACTTTAGTTAGTATAATATTTACCTGTACCGTGGGCAAAAAGTGCTCATAAATATGTAATATACTTAGTAGAATGTTCATTTTAAATTAACAGAAAAGAAGAATGTTTTTAAGATATGTAAGAGATTATTATGGGATAGTTGTGGCTATGTACATGTTATGTGTTGACCTAGTCAAGTGAATTTATGTATTTTACGGTCTTAAAAAGAATATTTAAGACATATCAAGCAATAAAGGTGAGACTAATAATCTTTGAATATCTGAGTTGATTTTTGCATAAAGAAAAGTAATTATCGCTTCGTAACTGATATTTTACAAGACGAACCAGGTTGACGACGCTTTTCTATAGAGTCGTTATAAGACCCTGGTGCCAAACTTTATCGAATGCCTTTTCTAGATCGAATGTAACCAGACATGATGGATGACCCTGGTTGAATTGATTGTATATAGAGGTGCTGAGACGTAACAGGGGGTCCAGAATGCTGAAATTGGGGCGAAATCCTGCTTGATGCAATGGTAGAAGAGCGTTAGTCTCTAAATGATCGTGGAGACGACGCACTAATATACGTTCAAATATTTTGCTGAACGTAGACGTCAGTTGTATTGGTCGATAAGAGGTAACGTCAGAGGGTGGTTTATTAGGTTTAGGAAAGAGTAATACTTTTGAGTACTTCCAAGTGATGGGGAGAAAACCAGTACGGAGTATAAATGTATAAATAAAACTGAGGATGGTGAAGACAACAGGAGGAGCGTTTTTAATGAGAGTAAGCATCAAGCACATCGCCTTCTGAACATATCAGAAATAACTCGTTACTACCTGAGAGAATTTGCATTGGTATTTGTCGTTTAATATGAGCAAAGCTTTGCGAAATATATTTGGCACTTATGCCAAGTAACGAATAATGTTCTATGTTTTCTGTTCTATGTTGCTAATCGGTCACAATAATATTGTTGTAAACCTGCGAATAGTATGGCAACAATTATATAGGCAACAGTACTGCCATCTTCTGTTCATACGTGCTAAGACACAAGAATAACAGATAAAGAAAATAGATGAAAGCACTGCTATCTGTGTAAGTGTTGTCAGATGATTTACAGGTTTACAACAATATTATTGTGACCGATTACAGAAAACATAGAATATTACACAGGCCTGCATTATTTCGGTTGTGTCATGTTTTTCAGCATTGGATGATAGATTCTTATGTAACTTGGTGCGCTTAATCCAAAAATGGCCGTAGTTTGATTTGATCCCATCACGTCAGAATTGTTTGCAAATCGCAATGTGTCGCAAATCACAATCGCAAGTTTGGGTTTCTTTGGATGGTTCTAAGACCAGATTGGTGTTGAAATGTTCTTAACTTTTTCAAGGGCTGCTTCTTGACTTGCAACGTATGATTAATCTCTTCTGTTCTTGCAGCAACTTCTTTATTCTGAAAACAAATGCCAAAAGTATCATGTAAATTGCCTTCACCTGAAAAAGTTTCCAAATTCACCATCATAATCGTCCTAAGCCAAACCAACGGCGCGAGTGACAGTTTTTTCTTTCATACTTTCCAGATCCTTGTGGTGATCTCTAGCAGTTTCATAGATTTTTGCCATGAAAGGAATACAGTGAAGCAAAAGAAATTAAATTCTAAGCAAATTATGCGCCATATTTAAAAATGGCGGCATTATATGTAAACAGCAATGACTTGTAATACTTGGAACATCCATTATCATTAATTTGGCAGAAGAATGAAGTTTCTAGCTTCATTGATTAGAAAATTACTCTCATTTAAAGACTGTGCTGTGAATTGTGAGGCGGCCATATTGATGACGTCATATTCCATGCCCCCACCACTAATTTTTAGTAAGACTTCCATATTTTGATTGTGTAGGTGATAGGCTTTCAGAAAAACACTATGTCGCTTTTCAGTTTTCTAGAGTAAATAAATCGGTCCTAGCTCTTGGACTAATCACAAATATGATACGTACGGACAGATGTCAAGACATAGTAAATTCTCCCACCTGCTTGTTTATAACGAAAACGATTCGTTGCCAATATAAACCGGCAGATAGCAGCACTTGCGTCTTTAAACGAAGTGTACACTGCAACTGTTATTCCTGGTGCAACCGTTCGTATGTATCCTCCGTGATCAAAAGTCGAACACACAAAGTTTCCGTGTTTTTTGTGTAAATGGGATAGCAGAGAGAGAGGAACAATCATTGGAAGCGGGAAGATTAGCCATAACGAGCGTAATTGGAACCTTGAGTAAAAACATGTAATCAAAATGCTTCTAATCAAGGCGACGAAAGTTCTCCTGCCACCTCTAAATATAAAATTAGGCTTGATGAAGCAATATGTGAAAGCCTTACCAAAGGATGATACATGTTTCCAGTACATGTCTACCAAATTTCCAGCCTTATCAACCGCAAAATTAAAAGAGGGTGTCTTTACGGGTGCGGACATTGGATAACTCTGCCAAGATAGACATTTTGAGCAATACATGGAGATTGCTGAAAAAGAAGCCTAGATCGCATTTAAAGACGTAATAACCAAGTTTCTGGGGAACAAGAAGAATCCGAATTTCAAGTCTATCGTTGATACTATGCTGTAGAAGTACGAAAAGTTAGGTTGTTCTATTAGTTTGAGGATTCATTTCCTACATTGCCATTCGGACCTCTTCCTGGAGAATATGGGTGCTGTTAGTGGAAAGATGTGTGAGAGATTACCCCAGGACATCCATAAAATGGAAAAGCGTTTCCAAAGACGATGGAATACTACAATGATGGCGGACTATTACTGGATGTTGCACCGAGATGAACCCAGTAAAGAACACGCGCAAAAGAAGCCAGAAACACAGCATGATTGGTCTAAAGAGACGTAGACACAATGACTAAACTCCTGAGTATTTCTTTTCTATTATATTATATAATATTTTCTTTCTTTTCTTCCACAATTCCACGTGTTTTACATGACAAACCGATTATGTCATTAAGTCACATATTTGTTTTCGACATATGTAATATTTGGTACATTGCTATTTGCAAACAATTCTGACGTGATAGAAACAAACTAAGGTCATTTTTGGATTGAGCGCACCAAGATACATAGGAATCCATCATCTAATGTTGAAAAACAGAACCATCGCAGGCTAGTGTTATTAGTCACTTACCATAAATGCGAAATGTATTTCGCAAAGCTTTACTTATACCAAACAGTAAAAAACTATGCAAATACTCACAGCCAGTAACGAGGTATATTTTATATACTCTAAAGGCGATGTCTTGGTGTTGAATTGACATACAAGTAATACGCTAAAGTGGTAGTCATTTTGTGTGGTTTCAACATCTCATTTTTTGCTGTGTAGGTGAAACATACTTGAGCCCCATCCTCGCCGTCCTCTCATGGAGGAAACCTTTCCTTTGCTTTTGAGAAAGAACCCTGTCTACATCGATCTATTAAAGGATCTCGATCAATCCTCTTTCGAGGGAGATACGGGAAAACACACATCGACAGCAACGCGAGTAGGGTCACACTTGAAATAGCCGGGGGGATACTACCCTCTATACCGAGAATGTTAAAGATTCATTGTAAAAACAATGTTGCTTGAGTCTTGCTGTTGTTTATTTCAATAATGTTGTTTAATAAAAATAATTTATAATTCAATAATAATTTATTCAATTGGATTAATAATTAATTTACAATAACAGTGTCAACAAAGTATTAACGAACATTACAATACAGGAGACATGGGTACACAATCATCAGTTACGTTTGTGAATGATTGATGGGAGTAAAGTAAAACGTGCGGTCAAGAACACCATATAACAGACTACATAGAATTATCCATCATATTACATTGGCATAATTTGTAAAATAACTGGTGTTTGTAGAACACATATACATTTTACATAACTTAACGTAGTCTGACATGATATTGTACCGCTATTGTTTGTTTATTACAGCTAAATCCGTATTACATTCTTCATTAAAACATGATGTGCAGTCCATATACTATTAAATCTGGTTTTTGATATGATGGAATTAGAAGCTGATTTATCCTTTATTTCAGCATCATTGAAGTAGTAGGGTGTGAGGCAGGTTGCCACACTTGGTACAAATGTACCAAATTCATGCCTTTTTGTCATTCACCATCATTCATTTGTTGGTACCACGCTGGCACTTTCAGCACCTTTAGTGGAAAAGTTGGTACAACTCTACTCAATATCAGCACCATTTAACAAATTCTTGCCACAGTTTCAAAAGTGTCAGTAAGACTTTTCCTACATCTCACGTTATCTACATTAAGCCAACGACTTTCTTCTACATTAGGCCTAATCCATTTTCAGTTTGGCTCCGTTGGCATAGAAAGTGTTCATGATTAAAATGTGCAAGTAGAGCATTTCTATTCCAAGTGTGCCCCTTCTGGTGCTGCTGTCGATCTGTACTTTACCGTGCCTGCCTCAAAAGAGGAAAGGCAAGTTGCTACGGCCGACATTTCAATTGTTGGATGCGGAAGCGTTGCCACAATGAATTATTTCACGAACTTCGCTGTCCTCTGTCTTGTTAGCCACTCTAAGTAGCCACTCTGTTAGCCAATCTAAGTAGCCTACGATCTTTACTCGTCAAGACCAAACGACTGAATGACAAATTGCCAACACAGCTGAGGTCATTCACTTCTTTTCCCTAAGAAAAGGGAGGGTCTCATTTCGACCCAACCCCCACAACCCTCTGACGGATATGTTCCGTATATTTTCCGAGGGCACACCTAAGATACCCACTCTCTAACAGATTGGAGCTTAACTTTGTTATTAACAATTAGCTCTAATAGTACTAACCCAACATACTTTTCCTCCGATTTGGTATTCTGCCTGTTCCATAACAAGTTATACCGGTAATTTTGGAAAATTTGCATGTGATTATAAAACATAATATGTTCTGTTTCTCATGTAGTCTTGTACACATATAGATATTGTGATTTTGTGTGTTAATGTCTTACTGCATATGAGGCGTGATATTATGTATCTTCTGTTACTGTATGTATACAGTGATACATGTAGGCAATTGTCTTACTGTACATGAGGTGTGATGTCAAGTATTTTCTGTTAGTGTATTGTGTGTATGCATACACTGAGAAAAAATTGTAGGTGGCGTACTTAAAAAAAAGGTTACATGCGTAATTCCTGTAGTTTTTAGACTTAACGTACAGCAGAAGTATAACTGAAAACGCATGTTTTATAATACTTTCTGTATAAGTGTTCCATCTATACGCACTTTCCGTATGAAACAGTGTAGGCGGTCAGGATCTCACATACAAATGGACGTATATAACATATAGCTGATGAAGGTAACATAAGTATATGCATGTGATATACGGAAAACTGTTAGATGTCAGACATCCTGCAATGGCATGATGTAACATTTAAGGGCAGTGCCTATGTAGCATACGGATAACGTATGCTCCGTACTGATTTCTATAGTAAGCAAGAAGATACCGTATATTTGTACACTATTCCGCTGTCCGGAGAACGGAATTTTCTCTGTGTACTAGGGTTGACTGAAGAGAGGCCATTTTTTTTTTCGAAATTCGATTTTGGATAGGGGTCAAAACTTGCATCATATTATAGTACTTTAAAACTAACTAACTAACTATATGCCTATGGAACCGGAGGTTCAACGCCACGTTCACAAAAGCTCACCACTGACTTCTATCCTTAGCTAACTGCATCCAGTTTCTACTTTGTAGTCCTATCTCTGCGAGATCCAGCTTAATATTGTCCTCCCATCTGCGCCTAGGTATTCCTAATAATCGTTTTCCGATTGGTCTTCCATTCAAGACTTTGAAAGCGTTTCTACTTTCTACCATTCTAGCTACATGACCTGCCCACCTAAGCCTCCTAGACTTGACGACCCTAACAATGTTGGATAAACCGTATAAATTATGTAGTTCCTCGTTATGAAATTTCCGCCATTCCCCATTCCCGTTCCTCTTGGGTCCGAATATCCGTCTCAGGATTTTGTTCTCAAATATTTTCAGTCTATGTTCTTCCCTCAGTGTAAGCGACCAAGTTTTTCATCCATATAGAACAACAGGCATGATTATCGATTTATATATTTTAAGCTTCAAATTCCTCGACAAAATTCGCGACGACAAGAGATTTTGAACCGAATAGTAACACGAATTCCCTGTTTTTAGTCGACATTTAATTTCTTCGTGGGTATGATTTTCCTCTGTTAATATTAATCCTAGATATTTGATACTATCCATTTTATCAAAAGTATTATTTAATATTTTAACGCATCTATAAGTTGCTGTATTACGGTCCCAACGCACTTCCATGTATTTAGTTTTCTCTGCATTTACTTCTAAACCCATGTCCCTGCAAGCGTTTAATAAGATCTCTGCATTTCTTTTTATAGTTCTCCTATCATCCCCTATTAAATTTACATCATCAGTATATGCCATAACCTGGTGAATGCCGTTCAACTCTAGGCCCTGGTTACCATCTTTGAATTTCCTTATAGCGTATTCTAGAACAAAGTTAAATAATAATGGCGACAACGTATCTCCTTGTTTCAGGCCATTTTCGACGTGAAAGCTTGTGGACAAAAATTTTCCTACCCAGACTTTACTTTGGGATTCATTTAAACATATCTTAATTAATCTAATTATCTTTCTCGGTATCCCAAGTTCTGTAAGAACGTTGTATAATGTTTCTCTCCTAACCGAGTTGTACGCCTTTCTAAATTCAATAAATAGTTGATGTACCGGATTACTGTATTCCCACTTTTTTTTTCGAGTATTTGGCGAATGGTAAATATTTGGTCGATAGTTGATCGATTTCGTTTAAATCCGCACTGATAATCTCCAATAATTTCATCTGCATATGGAGTCAATCTTGCTAATAAAATATTTGAAAGGATTTTATAGGATGTTGACAAAAGAGAAATGCTTCGATAATTATTACACTCAGTTTTGTCGCCTTTCTTGTGAATTGGAACAATGATTGATTCTTTCCACTCTTGTGGCAATTCTTCCTTGTTCCAGATAAGGAGGCTGAGTTTGTGTATCTTGTTCCACAATTTTTCGCCTCCAGCTAAAATTAACTCAGCCGGAATTTCATCTACACCCGGAGATTTGTGTTTCTTTAATTTCTTTATAGCGGTTTGTACTTCTATTCGGTTGGGTTCTGGAATATACGGTTCTTCGGTGTGTATCTTCTTTTCTCCACGCACACTGGTTTTTGGTTGCTTGTTAAGCAAACCGTCAAAGAAATGTTTCCATCTATTTAAGATGCTATCCGTATCAGTGAGAATGGTACCGTCAGATTTCTTTAATATATAAGCATGAGGTTGATAGCCTTTCTTAAATTCGCTGATCCCCTTATACATGTCCCGGATGTTTTTATTTTTACTATTATCTTCAAGTTCCTTAATTTTAGCTTTCAAAAAATCGCGTTTGTTTGTTCTAATAATTTTGGAAGTTTCCCGCCTGGTATCTGCGAAATTTTATGTAGTTATTTCATTCGGATTTTGTAGCCAGCGTAATTTTGCCTGTTTTCTCTTCTCTGCCAAGGTTTGTTCCTACGTATTTCCGCGTATGCCAATTTTTCTTTTGCTGAAATTTTAATGCTATCTCTAGTTTCAATCCAGGTATCCTCAACACTAGTGCACTCCGAATCTTCTAAAGCCGAGAATTTATTCGAACCTTCAATCTGGTATTCCTCTCTTACCTGGATCTCTTCTAGTTTCTTTAAATTGAATCTCTCCGTTTTCGGACAATGAATATTACCTTTATTCAACGATAATCTCTCTCGTATTATCGCTGGTACCAGGTAGTGATCAGTGTCACAATCAACCCCTATAGAAAATTTCAATTCTCTAAAATATTTTTTTAGCCGGGGCGCAATAGGCCTTAAGTTCGATAGATTATGCAAATAAGTAAAAAGAGGTCATTTAAAAAAATTCTAAATTCAAATTTGGATATGGGGCAAAAGTTGCATCATATCGTAGTACTTTACCATGGAAAATTTCAATTCTCTAAACTATATTTAGCTGGGGCTCAATCGACCTTAAGTTTCGTAGATTTTGTAAACAAATACACGTTTGTTGTGTGTTTCTGTAATTATTAGACAACTTTTCGCTTAAAGTACGTAGACTGTAATTTGAGAGTGTCAAGATTCGTTGTCGTGACGAGTTGAATTTCTAAAGCTACCGAAATTCATATTCTATGTTACGGGCTTTATCAAGCCCGAATTCACCACTATAAGAGGTGGCTGTCGTCGAGTTCAATCCCACCCACCCGCCAACATTAGATTGAATCAGTGTTCGAAGTGGGAAAAAAAAGCAGAGGCGGTATGTTTTATCATGATTTTGACTAAACATACCTGTTATTTAAATATTGTCTTGATCACTGAAAAACCAGAGACGGTATGGCATACCACCGCATACCGTCTCACTTCGACTACTGGATTGAATGTTGATAAGTTTCGTTCACGTCTTTCTGCAAAAGACTGCGACTTTGTCTCAAAAGTAGACATGTATTTTCTCGAGTCAATTTTGCAACGAATAAAGAAATCGCTCTCTCGTGCCCCACATACTGAAAGAAGTTTCACTAATTATTTTCAAAGCATTGCAGTTTTTGTTTCTCAATTAATAACTGCTTTTCAATTTATTTCTCAATTAATATCGATCGTTTTGATTATTTTTACATATTAATCCACTACAAATTTCCCATATATATTAAAAGAGAATTTTTTTTAAAAAATGTTAGGACTACTTCTGTTTATTTTTAATAAAGAGTTAATATACTGAATTTGAGCTCCCCAAGTTGAACGGCTCATGAGATACTCAATTTTTTGCACAAATTCGGACCCCACTTCCCCATTAGGATATGTATTATGATGAAAGCTAGATAACACCCCAGTTGGGATTGGGGCTATATATCAAAAGTCATTTCATTTGACTTTGCCATTTGACCGTGATGATTACACATACAGTGGTTACATTTAATTTTTTATATAGTAATTCATATATTACTGATGATTCAAAATATATATTTGGGGCCGCTGTGGCTCAGTGGTAGAGATTTCACCTCTGGTGCTTGGGGTCCCGGGTTCAATCCCAGCCCCCGCCAAGTGAACTTTGTGGTGGACAAACACCGTGTGCGTGGGTTTTCTCGGGTTTCTCCCGTTTCCTCCCACTTTCTTCATTCCACCATTTCATTCATTACTCATCATCACCGTCTCCTTTAGCCTAACAGGCATAACCGTGGGACGTAAAGCTCAAAGATTTCATTTCAAAATATATATTTATTCCAAGAGTTAGGCTCTCTAAAACGCACAGGCTGTCTCGAATGCCAAGTAGTAAGTCCTATTGGTATTATTGCAATTAAACATATCAGTGTTCAAAAGTGCCTGATGTTCCTTTTTCACTTAGATACACTCATCTTAGGTATGTAAATAGAAACAAATAGAAAAGGAAGACAAATAGTCACCAATATTCAGAAAATACTGTTTACAATACACTGAGCAGAGTGGATGAGGTGGGTCCAAATAGGTCAATGGATCAGAGTGGGTCACGGTGAGTGGTGGGTAGCAGTGGGTTATGTCCTGTTGACTCACGACCCACTCATCTTTGATATAAATACTCATCTCTCAATGATTATTATATAATCAATTTGATTATTTATAACGCACTTGGTTTAAGTTCACAATCATCATGGACCTTATGGAGAGTCGTTTTGACGTATGATTAACGTCACACTAAAATCCTGACTACTGCAGGAAAAAAATGTTAGTCGAACTCTTTAGTATGACACTAATCACGTATCTGAACGACTCTGCATAAGGCCACATATGTTTAAAATTTAACACTATACTAGAGATTAAATTTACACACACACACACAGACACACACATACACATACACATGCACACGCACACACACACAGACACACACACGTCCAGTTCTTTGGTTGCCACAGTTTCTTCTGAATAATCATACACTTGTCATCTTCGTAATATGCTATTCCCATTGAGTATGAACCGATGTTTAGAGTACTCTGTCATCACTAAAGATCACCACCGTCAGTATGTTAGTTTCACAACTATACAGGTACACTCCACAGCATAGCTGAGTCTTTCCGCTCTATTATCTAGCTTTGGGTAGCAGAAGTGTTGTTTGTAATAGTCCAATCAGATTGATGGTTTGGTAACAAGATATCGTTGACGTAGTTTATGCTGAATGCAGTAACATTTCTTTCTGCGATACAGCTAGTATTTTACGGAATATTTCCCTATCACATTGTTTTCAGTGCAGTAAATGAAGCTTAAATTTTAATGAAGAAAGGAACAAATTAGCAACCAGCTGAAAATTGGTACAGACAGATGTTCGGAATGATGTTTTAATCAACATACTAAAAGCCTCCTGAAATCCCACGTGATCTTCGCTCACCATATTAGAAAATGACAGCTGGAAGTGTTAAATGAACAATACCCAGATAAAATAGCAATATCTTCGTTATGGTGGAATATAAAGAAATAAATTTAGTGTCGTTTTATAGAACATAGATAACACAATATTTTTATAGTGAAACAATTTTTCATCATCAAACGCATACTTTTAGAAATATTTAGCTCTAAATTCTAAAATTCCTAAAACTACTGTCAAACTGATTTAAAATGTTATTGAACTTAAGAAGTAATTATTAACAAGTTGAAATTTGACATAAATGTTGGCAAAGATTGTTTAAATGATATACCAAAATCCCACAACTTCGTTCACCATATTGAAAAATATCCAAATGTCCGAAATAATTGAAAGACGATGTTTTTTTTTACACTGAAATACAAAATCTGGACCAGGCTAAATATTTGAGAAATTGTGAATGCAGTCCATCCGAAGTCAATTGGGATGAATGTTGGTGGGAGGGGAAAACATTATGACGTGGTTAAGGTTGTCGTCCGCCATCTTGGAATCAAATTGTTTATTTTAAATGAAAACATGTCGTATGACATAGTAAAGAACACCCTGGTTCGAAGAGAAACCCAAGTGTAAAGTTATTTTTCCAAAACCTGCAACAGTTTTGAAGTTGTGAATAGATTTAGGATATGTTATGTGTGAAATGCTGTGCAAAGTTTCTAATTGAAGGATAAAGGTAAAGTGAAAAAAAAGCTTGCTAACATCTTACGTTATTTATTCTTTAATAACAAGGAAAAGAGAGAGCTAACATCATGAGACAAGTACAATCACATGGTATGTTCAACATGTTCACCGTTCTGTTGTATGCACATCCTTAACCATGCGATACAGTGCTTCTGCAGTCTGTGAAACATTGTCGGTGATATTTGTTTACAGGCCGTAATGATACTCCTTTATCAGGTGGCCAATGTCATTAATTTTTCCCTGGTAGAGAATAGCTTTAAAGTGCCCCCAAAGATAAAAATCCAACGGAGTTAGGTCAGAGGGCCTTGCTGGCCACTCAACTGGTCCATGCCGACCTATCCGACAACCGGGAAACTGTTCGTAGAACCATCGATTACATTACGACTATAATGCGGCATTATCCCATCTTGTTGCTAATATTGAGGAAATCTTCCCTTCTCTTTTAACAAAAGTGGCGTAACAGTGTATTCAAGCATATCACCATATTGTGCAGCATCCGAGGTCCCATCAATGAAAACAGATCCAATAAATTTTTCGTCCCATATTCCACACCACACCATTATCTTACCTGCACCTTACATCTTTGATACATCTTTCCAATTAAGATTAGTATTAGCCTAGTACCGAGAAATCCTACGATAAATTATTTTTTTTTAATCTGCAACGATGTTGAAGTTTTGAATGATTTATTATGGATTATGTTATTTTTTAGACTTAAAATTCGTTACGTGTGGAATATTGTACAGACGGAAACTGTCTGTCTCTTTGTTTGTTTCTTATAGGTAGGACGGGATGCTAACTCGAGAGGAAAGAATCGAAATTATTCTTTTGGCTGGAGAACGCAGCTCAGCAATAATAGCAGCCGTCTTCAATGAGCGACATCCTAATCGCGAACCGATGACAGACGTTACTGTTCGAAAACTAATTCGCAAATTCAGGACAACGGGAAATCTTGATGATTTACCTCGATCAGGGTGACCACGAAGTGTAACTGATCCATACATATCAGCAGCTATGCTGGGTGTATTGGGGAAAATTCTAAGAAGAGTGTGCGGGGTCTATCAAGTGAATATAACATCAGTGTAAAAAATGTTTTAAAAAATCTTAAAAAGAAAAAAGTGGCACCCTTACAAATTACAGTTGAAACAAAAACTGTCAGAGGATGATGCTGGCAGACCATTGAAGTTTTGTGAGTAGGCGTTAGCCTAGATAGTTCGTGACCCTGTGTTTCCTCATAACATTGTTTTCAGTGATCAGGCAAATTTCTATGTAACAGGAGAAATTAGCAACCAAGATGTTCGGTGCTGGGCTAATAGAAATCCTCATTTGATAGATGCGTCAAAGATGCAAGGTGCAGGTAAGATAATGGTGTGGTGTGGAATATGGGACGAAAAATTTATTGGATCTGTTTTCATTGATGGGACCTCGGATGCTGCACAATATGGTGATATGCTTGAAAACACTGTTACGCCACTTTTGTTGAAAGAGAAAGGAAGATTTCCTCAATATTAGCAACAAGATGGGACACTTCCGCATTATAGTCTCAATGTAATCGATGGTTCTACGAACAGTTTCCTGGTTGTTGGATTGGTCGGCATGGACCAGTTAAGTGGCCAGCAAGGCCCTCTGATCTAACTCCGTTGGATTTTTATCTTTGGGGGCACTTTAAAGCTATTCTCTACCAGGGAAAAATTAATGACATTGGCCACCTGATAAAGGAGTATCATTACGGCCTGTAAACAAATATCACCGACAATGTTTCGCAGACTGCAGAAGCACTGTGTCGCATGGTTAAGGATGTGCATACAACAGAACGGTGAACATGTTGAACATACCATGTGATTGTACTTGTCTCATGATGTTAGCTCTCTCTTTTCCTTGTTATTAAAGAATAAATAACGTAAGATGTTAGCAAGCTTTTTTTTCACTTTACCTTTATCCTTCAATTAGAAACTTTGCACAGCATTTCACACATAACATATCCTAAATCTATTCACAACTTCAAAACTGTTGCAGGTTTTGGAAAAATAACTTTACACTTGGGTTTCTCTTCGAACCAGGGTGTTCTTTACTATGTCATACGACATGTTTTCATTTAAAATAAACAATTTGATTCCAAGATGGCGGACGACAACCTTAACCACGTCATAATGTTTTCCCCTCCCACCAACATTCATCCCAATTGACTTCGGATGGACTGCATTTACAATTTCTCAATTATTTACTCCGGTCCAGAGTTTGTATTTCACTTTAAAAATAGCATCTTTCAATTACTTCGGACATTTGAACATTTTTCAATATGGCGAATAAAGTTGTGGGATTTTAGTATGTCATTTAAACAATCTTTGCCAACATTTATGTCAAATTTCAACTTGTTAATAATTACTTCTTAAGTTCAATAACATTTTAAATCAGTTTGACGTAGTTTTAGGAATTTTAGAATTTAGAGCTAAATATTTCTAAAAGTATGCGTTTGATGATGAAAAATTGTTTCACTATAAAAATATTGTGTTATCTATATTCTATACAACGACACTAAATTTATTTCTTTATATTCCACCACAACGAAGATATTGCTATTTTATCTGGGCATTGTTCATTTAACACTTCCAGCTGTCATTTTCTAATATGGTGAGCGAAGATCACGTGGGATTTCAGGAGGCTTTTAGTATGTTGATTAAAACATCATTCCGAACATCTGTCTGTACCAATTTTCAGCTTGTTACTAATTTGTTCCTTACTTTTTGGTAATTTGACTGCACTATTTGCTGGGTTAACAGCACAGAGAAGCGAACACTCTCGATAAGCAAAGTCCATCAAAAAATCTCAATTAATACGATAACACTCAGTTTATAATGCAAAGCAATACACTTGATGAATACTGAAGTCTTCCTACACAGATATACACTGCTCCACAAAACTTAAGCAACCCGAGAGAACGTGGTATAAGTGACGTGTGGGGCCCATTCAACAGTGGCACATACATAGTGCACATACACAGAGACACACAGGCAAGGGGAGCACTCACTCTATCGCATAAGCAGCACCATTGCAAGCGCGGTGAACAAATTATGCCATGAGGCGTACACCACAGCACAGCACAGCACAGTGTCCGAGGCTCCAAGCATTGAGTTAGTGGTTCCTGTGTGGGATACACACCTTGCAATGGCTGGTAGACGACATTTGAGTGACTTTGACCGCGGGCGAATAATTGGGCGGTTGGAATTGGGCCGGTCGCAAGTGGAAGTGACGCAGGAATTCAACGTGAACAAAAGTGTTGTGTCGAGGCTGTGGAATCGCTTCCAAAATGAAGGTGAAGCCAGTAGAGATCATGAAGGAGGCTGTCCGAAGAAGACGTCGGCCGTCGATGACCGATTTCTCACAATTTCTGCCAAACGTAACCGTCAAGCTTCATGCTCTCAACTGGTCAATGAGTTGTTTCAGGCTACAGGACAACGCATGAGTCGTGAAACTGTTCGCCGGCGGCTCAATAGAGCAGGACCCTATGCAAGAAGGTCTGTGCTGTGTGTGCCATTGAAACTGGAGCACAAACGTGCGCGTTACCCACGATGTCAGGAACATGTTGCATGAGGGGACACCAGTGGGCGCGTGTCATGTTCTCGGATGAGTCGAAATTCAGCCTGTCGTCTGATTCTGGTCGGACTTTAGTGTTGAGAGAGCCAAGAATACGCTATCATTCAAACTTCGTTGTTGAACGGGCGTCCTATAGCAGTGGTTCCATTATGGTGTGAAGTGGAATTATGCTGGATGGGAAAACGGACCTCCATATTGTGCAACATGGCACTTTGACAACACAACGGTACCGGGATAAAATTCTCAATACAATGTGCGCAATTTCCGCGGAACATTTGGCCTAGACTTCCTGTTCATGGATGACAATGCCCGTTCACACCGTGCACATCTTGTGTCCGAGTATCTGGAGAGCGAAGACATTACGCGTATTGCATGGCTTGCATATTCGCCGGACTTCAATCCCATCGAGCATGTGTGGGATGCTCTTGGCCGGCGAATAGCGCAGCGCAGTCTAACAACACGCACTCTCCCTGACCTGCAAACAGCTCTCCTCGAGGAGTGGAGCCATCTGCCGCAAGACTTGATCAAAACCCTGATTTGCAGCATGGAGGCCAGATGTCGTGCCTGTATAGCTATTCGTGGTGGTCACACGCCTTATTGACTGACTATGCTCTCGCACAATCCAGCTTCACCTGTTGAGGTATCGTTGTGCTGAATTTTTTGGTCACTCTGTACATCCTAATTGTATTGTTCGTCTTCACTTGTGTTGCATTGTGCATCTGGACCGTCTGTTTGTTCATTATACTTGGTGCAGTGATCGTGTCGTTTTATTTTCTGCCACTTTCTTCGAGTTGCTTAAGTTTTGTGGAGCAGTGTATAATTCCACAATAACCATTTGTAGAATTTTTACTGACTGTTATATTGTTCAGTCCTGCAACATCTTAATGACATTGGTAAAAATTTTACTGAATGTAATTGTTAATATGAGGAGAGATGAATTCACGTTTAATGTTCGGAGACTTAACATCGAAAAAGCTGTGGTACTCTGTAGAAAGGGTTTTGTGTAGACCTCATTACCGCAAAAAAATAGGTACTCACTTCCAACATGCCATAAAGCCAATGAACTCAGCTCTTTAAGGAGAAAACTTCTTTGATGGTTTTACACTCAATTTCGATTAAAATATTTGCACACGTTTGATTTTAATCTAATTTCGTAATTAATTCAATACTTTTACCAACAGCCACATAGTTCCCAATATTCTCTAAAGTATGTAGATTAAAATTATATTGCAATGTTTTGCTTGGTAGAATCTTTGAAAACATATACAGACTTACAAGAACTTTGTAAAAACTGTTATGATAGTCGGCTGATAAGTTCTCGGCCCGACCCCCTTCCGAATGTACTAGCCTGATGTAATTGATGTCATGTGAAATTTTGATCTTTTATATGTTTAAGTACCAAATTTCACCATTCTACCCATGAACGGTTTTTCTTTTACAGGTAATTGAATGAACCATGACGGATCCAGATGTCAAATTCACCAAAGAGGATGGTTACGTTAGAAAGGGGAACCTTAGGAAAGAAGAAAGGGAGGGCTTAAAAAGACTGAGGAAGAGGAAAGACGTGGTTATTGAGCAAGCGGACAAAGGAGGTGCAGTGGTAGTGATGCAGAAAGAATGGTATGAAAGAAAATTGGATGATCTTTGTGATGAAACATACGAAGTCATAGGAGAGAAGAAGATTAAGGATGAGGTACTCAAGGAAGTGGTGGAGAATGGAAGAAGAAAAGGGTTTAAAAAGTGGGTAAAAGAAGAAGGAAGGATTCCAAAGATGAAAGGATTCCCGAAGATTCACAAGGAAGAGATTAAGCTAAGGCCAGTGTTGGACTGTAGAGGAAACTGTCTAGAACCATTGGAAGAAGAGTTAAGAAAAATAGCAGAAGAGATACGGATAGGTCAAGAGAGTCATCGAGTAAAGAATACGGAGGAAGTGAAAAGAATGTTAGAATGTATAGGAAATAAGAAGGAGAAAACAATTATGTTTAGTATTGACGTTAAAGCAATGTTTCCGAGTATAAAGAGGGATTACATAGTGAAAGTCATAGAAGATGAGATGAAAGGGAGAGAAATAAGAGACTGGAAGAAAGAGAAGATAGTGAAAGCCTTGAGAGTAATATGGGACAATAGTTTTTGTACGATAGGGAACAAACTAGTCAAGATCAAGGAAGGACTAAGTATAGGTTCAAGATTAAGCCCAGTGTTGTCAGAATTGGTGATGAACAGATGGGAGCAGAAAGTGATAGAAGAAGGTGGAAACAACCTAATATTGTTTTGCATATACGTGGATGACTGTTTGGGAGTATGGAGAGGAACAAAGAGACAACTGGAAAAATTCGTAAAGAAGGTTGAAGATGAAGAAAAAGGGATAAGACTGGAAATGGAAGTGGAGAACAACAACATTATAAACTTCCTGGACATGACTATAGAGAGAAAAGATGGACGATTTACAACAAGATGGTATAGGAAAGAATGTGCAGCAGGAGTTTATTGCCACGAAAGAAGTGATGTGGATTACAGCACCAAAAGAAACTTCATAAGGAATATGGAGAGAAAAATAGAAGAAATAGATACTGAAGAGGAGAAAAAGAAGGAGGACATAGAGAAGTTCCACAGTTTACTAGAGCAGAACGGGTACAACAGACAGAAGTTAAGGAAGAACAGAATTGAAGAGGAAAGAAGGAAAGGAAGGAGAAAGGAGAGAAAGGAAGAGGAGGAGAACAAATGGCATGGGATAGAGAGCATCGGGGAGAAGACAGAAGTACTAAAGAACTTACTTAGAAGAGGTGGTGTGAAGACCTACAGAAAAGGAGGAAGAAGAATTTTGGAAATGATCAAGAAAGCGAAAAATAGAACGAAGGAAATATGTGAAAAAGATGAAGGTGTAGTGTATAAAGTGACGTGTAAGGATTGTGATATGATATACATAGGGGAAACAGGGAAAAAACTTAGGGAGAGAATTAAACAACATAGGGATGATGTGAGACTTATGAGAGAAAACAATGCCATATATAAACATGTTAAAGAAACGGGACATGATATAGATTGGGAAGGTGTAAAGGGGCTAGAAAGGGAGAATAGGCCAATGATAAGAAAATGGAAGGAAGCACGAAGAATAAAGAAAGAGAAAAGTGACAAATTAATGAACTGGACAAGTGGACTGTTAATACATGATCTATGGGATAAATTATTAGAACAAATTGAAGGGAAAAAACAAGATTAAACATATTTATATGTAATTTATAGTCATATATTTAATAGTATATATATTGTTATAGTTTAATATTGTATATAGTTATATAGAGTTTTATATATTGTTATATTTTATAGTTTATTTTTATGTCTATATATATATTTGTATTGCTGTATTTATAGTCAGTTGTATGTAGTATAGTCTGTTATTTATTTCTAATAGGCATCGGAGGTAGATTAAGAGAAAATGTTTTAAGGCAATTGGTCAGGATAAACAACAGGTGTGTCTGGAAAAGATAAACACAGGTGGGAGGGTAATTAAGTCAGGGCAGGTGGCTGGAAGATGACGCCCGGGGAAGTCCGACCCAGGTGGCTTCCCATGCACACAAGGACTTTCACTTTTAGTATATATAACTGCGCTCTAAGATATCTCTTTTAGTTAGTGTCTGATGAAGACAACGTTACGTTGTTGAAACTGTTACACTGGAATTTAGTTTTTAATAAACAAGTGTATATACTCTGGTCAGAAGTGTTTATTATACCAAAGAGGAGTTGCAAGGTGTAATGAAGTTCTTCCTGCAACAGAAGTCGCCCAAGGAAATCCATGGTTCCATGCTAGACACATTGGGTGGACAGTGCCCTTCATACTCCACTGTGAAGAAATGTCGTGCGAACTTCAAGCGTGGTGAATTTTCAACAGAAGATGGTGACAGGTGTGGCAGGCCAGTGTCAGTGTCAACTCCGAAAAAAGTGGACCAGATTCATGACCTGATTTTGAGCAACACACGGATTTCGCTTCAGGAGATAGCTGGCAAAGTGCACATATCCGAAGTATGTGTTGGGTCAATAATCCATGATCAGTTAGACATGCGCAAGCTTTCTGCGAAATGGATTCCGAAATGTTTGATCGCGGGTCAGAAACGCGAACGTGTGAGATCATCGCAGGTGATTTTATGGCATTTTGCGAACTCCAAGGACGATTTTTTCAATCGTCTTGTTACCCAGAATGAAACGTGGTTGTATTACTTTGATCCGGAAACCAAACAGCAGTCATGCGAGTGACGCCACTCAGGATCTCCAAGGCCCAAAAAATTCAAAGCACAAAAGTCCGGAGGGAAAGTGCTTGCCTCAATATTCTGCGATAAGAATGGTGTTTTGCTCTCAGACTACCTTCCAAAGGGCCAAACCGTAACTGCAGAGTATTACTGCAGTCTGCTGGCTAAGGTAAAGGACGTTTATTAAAGAGAAACGCTGGGGAAAGTTGACACGAGGTGTCTTGTTCTTGCAGGACAATGCTCCCGTCCACAATTCTGGCAGAACAATGGATTTTCTGAGGGACCTAGGGTTTCAGTACACTGACCACCCACCTTACTTGCCAGATCTTGCTCCTTCTGATTATTATCTGTTTCCAAAACTCAAAACAGTACTGAAAGGACAGAAATTTCACAGTGATGAAGAGGTGATAACAGCTGCGGAACAGTTTTTTGCAGACCTTGAGAAATATTTTTTTTTCAAGGGGTTGGAGAAGTTGCAGCATCGAAGTGCCAAGTGTGATGACCTTCGAGTGGACTGTGTTGAACAGCCTCATACTTTCATGCCTGCAGCTCAAATCCTTCTGGGTCGGGCCGAGAACTTATCAGCCCACCCTCGTATAAGACTATTTTTCTATATAACAAAAGGTGATGGGTTTTAATACCAGTTTCATTATTTGAGTTCAATAAAAATCCTCGTCACACGAAAGTGGTTTCAGAGTAAAAGTTTAATTCTCCTTAGCTTGTAATGTCCTTAGACATGTATTGAGGATTACTCCTTTGCTCATAGCAGGCTCAGGAGTGGGTGATTAAAGGATATCTCCTTCGATCATGGCAGCTTTGAAAGATAGTTAAAGGATCTCTCTTTCGCTCATAGCAGCCTCAGGAAATAGTTTTAAAGGAATTCTCCATAGCCCATAGCGTCCCCAGGAGAAGGTATTAATAGATGAATGATCAGCAATGAACTAATCGCTTCCTCTTGTTGAGGCCTTCTTTTATAGACATCTTCTTGAAGGGAGGATCCATGAGGGGAAGTCGGCCTTCTCGATATTTTTTCCGAATCCTCTACTTATCTTCCTTGTGGTCTCCTTCCATCATCTGCTTTTTATTTGGTATGAACGTGATAACACGTGTTTCTTAGTAAAAGCATATGTTCGTAGTAAAAACATGTTGTTGCTGTGAGTGAGGGTATGGAACCTTACAAAATATACAATATTATATATACAACATTAAAATAAGGAGAATACTTACACAAAAATAAAGGTAATGGTGCACAAAACGCTGCAATAATCACCCCTTCATCAACTACTTGCACTGCGGCGATATCTCGAAATAATCGAAAGCTTTAGCTGGAAGGATGAATGCCTGAATATATATATATATATATATATATATATATATATATATATATATATATATATATATATATACAGGTGCAACATTTGAAACACTTTAATGAAAATGTAATAAATAAGCATGGTGCTACAAAATTACACCTCGGCTACAATCATTCAGACATTTTATATATACAATGATAGTTGCATGACAATATCCAGATGCCTAGAAACACTACTGTTTCTAACTCATTACAGTAGAAAAATATTAGGCTGTTCCACAGAGCGAACATACCTTTCTTACCAGTAACACCCAAGGTGATCTTTATTTTAAAAATGAAATGCTTTTAGAAAAGAATAAGCAGAGTTATACTCAATTAAGATACATTTTGGACCAATTTGGTTGTTTTCCAATGATAATACATACTGCAGAACATATATATAGCAACAACAAAGCAAAAAGTTTAGCTGGTATGGGGATATGCAAGGTGTTTCAAAACAACACAAATAACGTTTGGGAAGTGATTCCTGACACCAAGATAAGATAAAACATATAGACCAAGTTTGGTGCACAAATGCTTCCTTTCGGAGTTATTGGCCGCCGAAAACATGAGAAAACAAACTTTAAAGGTCCATAGCTCCAAAACTATGTACCCTACCGTAGTCGGGTCAAGACTTCACTTAGAAACTAATATGTGCGACATCCAATAATACATGTTTCAGAATCCTAAGGTATTCACGCAACAATTTTTATAGAAAGGGGTTTGGTTATGGGTATATAATTTGAAGTACCCACCAACTACCTTTATAAAAATTATTGCAGAAGTACCGCAGAATACAGAAACTTGGATATTTGGAGAGGGCACATACTAGTTCCTAAGTTAAGTCTTGACCCGACTAAGGTAGAACCCATAGTTTTGAAGCTATGGACCTTTAAAAAGTTTTTTTCATGTTTTCGGCATCCTGTAGCTCCGAACGAGAGCATTTGTGCGCCTAGGTGGATCTATATTTTTTGTCTTATCTTGGTTTCAGGAATCACCTCCCAAATGTTGTCGGTATTGTTTTGAAACACCCTGTATATTCTAGGATAACTATTAGAAGTGTTGTATTTTGATGTAAGTTGAGTAATATAAAAAAAATCATTTTCGGTACACAGGAAAAAGGTCTCCCCAAAATTCTTTTCCGTTCCTCTTGTGCTCCCCAAAAATTAAAGCTGGCATCATCACTGAGTGAGAGAAGTTGATGCAACATAGTTTTTAAACGAATCTCTTTTTAACAAGTAAATATATAAATTGGTTTAGAATCTAAAATTTGAAGTTTTAACTTTTAAAAAATTGAGATTACGAAACCAAACATGTAAAATCTTCGCTGACTAGTACATTAATTTTCCAATTTCCAAACATGCAAATCTAGTTTAAAATGTTAGTTTTGCTTTCTCTTTCTTTACAGATAGCGTATAACGGAATTTTGTTGATAGAAGGGAAATTATATGTTTCGGAAGTAGTTGTAAAAGCAAATGACTCCCCAATTCGCATCCGTTTTTGACTTCAAGTAGTCAGAAACAAATTTACGGTCTAGAAAGAGAAAGGCGGAGAGAAAGGAACAACAAATGACGATCGACTTCCGTAACTTGTAGAATAAATTCTTTTAAAAGAAAAGATACAGACCGTGTCTAGTCTTAGAAAATCCACTCGCTAGTGGATTTTTCAACTCTTCTGTATTCCCTCTTCTTCTTCATTTTTAACGTTTTTTTTTTTTTTTTTTTTTTTTTGAAGAAGAGAGTTCAGTGCAAGCATTAAAAAATCTATTTTTGTCTCCCCTTTCTGGACTATTCATGTTACTCGAAAACCAAGCATCTATTTTTTTCTTTCTTCTTTTCAAGTGCACATGAATTCTCCAATATGACTTGCTAACAATGGCTTGGATATCCTTTTTCTTTCCATTTTTTTACCCTAGGGACATTCTCTCACGAAACGTAATGGTAAATAAACTACGGGTTAAATGGAGTAGAAACTCCAGATCCACGTGGACAAGAGTCAGAAGGAAAAGGTCACTAGCTACTTTAAGATAGAATAGATAGATCGATTTCGAAAGATCTCCAGTGACCAGGATAGGATACTTATTTTTTTTCTTTCTGTCAAGCTAATGTCCCGAAGTATAAGCATGGGTAGGCATATACTCCAGGTGAAGATTATGATAGATATATCATGAGTCAGGGGCGGATCCAGGACGGACTTCTGGGGGAGGCGGTAGGTAGGTCGTAATACTGCTACTTAGAGCTACTTTTAAGAGCTCTCGCATGGGTTTTATTTTTATATAAAATAAGAAAGTTTCCTCTTCTGGTGGGGGGGCGATTGCCCCCCCTGGATCCGCCCCTGTCATGAGTTTACAATTTTTCATGGCTCCTGCAAAAGTTTCCAACATAACTCTCTCCCAATGGATATTATGGCTGTGTTGGACGTTGACATTGTGTATCTCAAGTATTTTTTTACATATTGCATAACAGGAAAATTGCAACTGAAACTACAACTAATGTTTCAAAAATTTTCCGATAAACAATAAAAGGCAACGTTTACTATAAACTTTCAAATATATATAAATAATAGTTTTAATTATTGTTGTCACTCGAAAAACTTGGGAGCTCCATGGCGAAGCGGTTAGCGTATATGCCTTTGGCGTGGGAGACCCGGGTAGATCCACGTCTCATATAGCCTCGCTGCTAAACGTAACGTTAAACTCTAAGTGAACTCAACTCACTAAACTGAAAAAACTGAGGGAGCCAAGGCCCCTCCTACTATCCCAGACTAGATCCGCCACTGGTAGAGAAGTAACCAAAGGGCAAAATTTGAATTTTCCACGTACAAAATAATAATAAGGAATTGTTTTTAAGCATATAGATTGTACTGATAAAAACATATTTAAGAACATTCAATTACAAATCAAATCTGACGCAAAGCTGATACGCAAAAAAGAAATAGGCTCGTAATAAGTCGTAGTGATAGCGTCTGTAAGATATCCCGAAAATGTTCCTAACAGCACAAGATGTGCTAGGCATGTGCCATTTAGGTGACCCCCTTCTTTTTAGGTACCCGACACTTCGTGCATATGGTATTCATGTGCTAAGTATATACTTAAGCTACCGAAAGTTTTAGGTGCTTGTTACACTTAATTGATAGTTGCGACTATGTACCACAAATGCAGCATTTACATGCCTGGCTCAGTTTCGCACTGTAATAGTCATATGTTTTTATGTCGCCATTTGAGGCATATATCTTTCATGTTCGAGGTACTTCCTTTAGGTGTATACTTTTTCAGATACTTATGACACATAATTGATATCTGCAGCAACACACGAATGACAGTCAGCTGTTTGCATTTGCTCATGCGCAGTAACATGCAACGCTTTCTTGCGCTTTCTGCTCACTTTCTGTCCTTCTAGTACACATTCGCTTAGAAAAAAGAAGCAACAAATGCATCAAATTTGGGAGATGAATTTACTGTAGGAGAAAGAAATGACATAACTGATGAATAAAAATTAAGATGAATCTTTCATACATATGTAAACAGTTAATTATTTACGTAGTCAGGAATAAAGAATTTTATTTTTTAGATGCCAACTGTCGCCGATCATTTGAAAGTGAATATGGAAGAACCGTGAAGTGAAGTAGAGGCGCGCGTCACTTTGTTATAAAATTACATGGCGAGCGGATTTTACCTGATCCCAAACGGTTATCGTCGAATTTACAGGGTTACAAGAACACTCTGATTAGCCAAATTAAAAATACCCCAAGGATTTATCCCTCTACAAGTGATGTTTTCTTCATCCTCTTCGTGGCCAAGTCGGAAGAGCATGTGCCTAGTAATCAAAGGTTGGTGGTTCGCGCCCACTCCTGAGTAGCTTTTTAAAAACTTTTTTAGTGTTTTTAGACTCACCTTAATGTAAACAAATTACACATAAAACGATTTAACATATTTTGGGGGAGTATTTTTTGCTTGCGATATGGAGAAAAACATACCTAGAACGTACTAGGTAAGTTCCCCGGGTACATGTCAGGCATGTGTGCCTAGGGGCGGCCTTGCCATTCATGTGATTTCTCTCTCATAGGTACATAAGGCACATACTGGGCACATTCTTATGTACCAGAGGTAGGGATGCGCTCGAGTCGAGACATGTCTCGAATCTCGACTCGACTCGACTCGAATTCGAGTCGAGATTCGAGTCGAGACACACTTTGTAAAATTCGAGACGAGTCGAGACACGAGTCGAGTCGAGACGGCTCTTAAAAATCTCGACTCGACTCGAATGTCTCGAAAATCTTTCTATAATTTTTAATATTATTTTGAATAAAGTATTCACTCAGAAACAGCCTTGAAACCAATTCCAGCTTTTATTCCTTCAGAAAGGTACAGAACGCATAAAATTAATAGTTAATCTTTAAAGATCAAGATTTAATTTTCAGCTCAATTCAGTTAATTAGAACTAATAGTTAATGTCGTTGTATTTCGTTTTACTGCAAATATAATAATAATAATAATAATAATAATAATAATAATAATAATAATAATAATAATAATAATAATAATAATAATAATTGATTATCTAGTTCGTATAAAACTATTATCCGTAGTCTAAATCTAGTTTGTATAAAAATATTGCGATAAAGTGAACTTCATAAATTCTCTGAATGAGCAGTTGGTAGTCTATAGTAATTTAGCATAGTTATAATTATTGTGTTTTCGTTCCCATGAACGCAATAGGGTTACGTAACTTCTGGATTATTCGCTTGCCCAACTATTCTGAGACTTTAATATTTTGCAGCATATCACGAGCTACGGATAATATATAATGTAACATTTGTTGTACATCACATATTATGATACGAGACTATTTTACATAGTATATCTTATCTAATATAAATAAAATAAAGAGTTTGTTTGTGTGTTTGTCTGTCTGTTTGTGTGCGACCTGGGGACCAGACGAGTGGACCGAGAGTTCCCAAAATTTGGTCACGGGTACCTTAGTCCAGGCCCCAGTCTAAGGCGAAGCGTTTTTTAAATTTGGAACCAGGGGGTCTCGGGGGGGACGTTTACTGGGACCGACCTGGGGACCAGACAAGTTGACCGAGAGTTACCAAATTTTGGTCACGGATACCTTGGTCCAGGTCCCAGTCTAAGGCGAAGCGTTTTTGTCAAAATTGGAACCAGGGGGTCTCAGGGTGGCGTTTAGCGAGACATGTAGTAAAAGTAATCCAAATTGATCGACATTAGTGTCAAATCCATAGTTTTCACGGTCGCTGAGATCAATGGTGACACTTCCATCAGCGATGACTTGCAAATTCAGCTACTACTGTATGCGGGCCGGGTGTCAGCGGGTGAGGGATACCGAGACATGTATAAATAGCCCATATTGATTGATACTAGTGTCAAATCCATAGTTTTCGCGGTCACTGAAATGAATGGTGATACTTCCACAGGTGTTGACTTCCAAATACAGCCCCCATGCGAAGAATGGGTATATGAAGCTACACTGAGAAAAATCCATTATCCGGACAGCGGTATATTGTACAAATACAAGGATTCGTTATGTTTACTAAGGAAATCTGTACGGAGCGTACTTTATCCATATGCTACACAGCTACTGCCTTTAACGCGCTTGGATGTTATATCATGTCGCTGCAGGATGTCTGATATCTAACAATCTTCCGTATTTTATATACGTATACGTATGTTAAATACTTCAGCTATATGTTATATACGTCCATCTGTGTGTGAGGTCCTGACCGCCTATAGACACCTCTTTCTTGCACCATAGATGACGTCATGAAACAACTGTCGTATGCTTGCGAGCTGGTTTATAAACGAGGTTGTTTACAAACGGAAAAGAACAGCGGAAGGAAAGAAAAGCCTGGGTAAGTGCAATAGTAAATTATCACTTTAGTTAAATATTCCATTAATTATATATTCCTTTAGTATAACTTGCTTTAATATAGTACTAAACAAGTAATGTGATTTATGATCACAATTCTTACTATTGTAACTCGTTAATGGTTGAGGAGAAAGAAATGGGTTAATCTGAATTTTGAGAAATCTTTGAATATTAATGTTTTGTAACTTTTTACATTTCAAGGTACGCAAAATGAATGTTATGTGTTTATTCTTTCCTTTTTATATGTGACGGTTTATTACTTGATGGAGATTTACTACAGGACTGCTTAACATAATTGCTAAGAAACCGTTTTCAGCGCGAACATTTTCTTGTGTAGTGAAGATTTAGGATTTAGATTTCTGGGCTTTCGGCATCAATGACCTTGTTAGCCCGTCACATGTGAGTTATGACGTCCCTCGGTGAGCACACTATCCGGGGAAAGGGAAGGAAGCAAACGGCCTGGGACCTATATGTTGGGTACTACCCGGCATTTGCCTGGTATGAAATGAGGAAAACCCAAGAAAGCCTCATTCAGGATGTCTGGACTTAAAAGCTTTTGATACTTTTTCGACCGAGTGCCCCTACCGGAATCGAACCTGGGTCCGCTCGTACCGAAGGCGAGAGCGTTAGCAACTACGCTACGTGGAGCCACTTGTGTCTAGGAAACCTATTTTTACTAGGATATTTGCAACAAAATTTATTTCCTTTCTTTCTTTATTTTTCTTTTTCTTTTTGCTTTTTAACAATAAAACAAAACATATTTTACAGCCTCACTGAAATTTAAAAACAGCAGTCAGGGAGAGCTCACGTTTAAGATTCTTTTTGTTTTGTTTTGTTTTGTTTTGTTTTGCTTGTTATGTTCTCTAGTTAACTAATGTTTGAGTTCCTGAGAATTACATTATTATTATTATTGTTTCATAATTTTCGAACCAAAAATTAGATATTTTTCTTTTTTTCCTTGTGTTGACGTCATTGTGGCAAGTTGGGGTGTTTGTATCGTACCTTGGCATTAATTTGGTTACTAGCACATAGTTTCAAGGTCATAAGTTGTAGGCCGCTTGAAACAGCTATTACACAGTTGAGTGTCAGGCGTTTGACTTGCAGCTTTCGTTACAGCGTCTAAATTGCAGTATTGGATTGCGTCCAGCTTCTATGGCTGGTAAAAAAGTTATATCGCTTTCGTAATATGGTAAGAAATACAATGTAACAGTTAGGTATAGTATATATGACTAGTTTAATTAGTCGGAAATTACTCTGTTTCCTTGTCTTATTCTTTCGATTATGTTTAAGTACTGTGTCTTCATAGTATTGTTTCACTATTTCTAGAAGGAATTAAGTATTAACGAAGTAAAGAATAAGCAGAAGCCCACTTTGATTACCGTTTACTATTTCTCATACTTCATTGAGAATGTTTTGATCCCCAATTGCGCAAACTTCTAATATGTATGTGTGTTTCTTTTTGTTGTTGTTGTTGTTGTTGTTCTAGTATGTATGTGTGTTTCTTTTTGTTGTTGTTGTTGTTGCTTACACTGCTATAGATATGAGCTCCTTCATGGCTAAGCGGTTAGCGTACGCGCCTTTGGTGTGGGAAACCCGCGTTCGATTCCCGGCGGGAGTGGTTCGGAGTCCATGTTAATCAGTAAGTCCACGTCTCATACAGCCTCGTTGCAGAAAAGGATATTAAAATCAACTCAGCACTGCTTTACAGATGGAGTTGTTTGATTCAGGGTTCGAATGAAGCTTTTTACGGGAAGCAGGCACGTAGCCAAGGGGTGGGTCCAGACCCCCCCCTTCGGATCCAGAAATGAAAAATATTAAGGAAAGATGAAACAGAAAGAAACAGATGAATCAGCCTCAAAAATATAAAGCTACAATAAGCGTTTTGGTTACTCTTTCTTACGAGGAGCTTTGTGTGGAGGAAACGGGAGGGGGGCGGATCAAGTTGAAATTGGATATTATTATAACGGAACATTCCGAATTCCATCTAGCTCCATGTTAACCGTATGCAGCGGCGCAAATCTGTCTTCAACATTGGGAGGGACGGGTAAGACAGTTCTCATAATTTTTTTAAGGATGTTCAAATTATGAAGTTGAAAAACAATGCTGCGGAGGATCAGGGGAGCAGAGTTGTCTTCAAAATTGTGAGGTGGGCAGATTTAAGGCTTATTCTGGGGTGGGGACATCAATTTCATCTTACTTTCCTTTGTGGCAATCGGACACAAATCATCACATTTCTCTCCAAAAAACGCATTTCAAATCGGATTATTGAGGGGAAAGTCCCCCCCCCAGTTCTAAGATTGGAGGGGACATGTCCTCATCCCCCCGGGACTTGCGCCAGTAACCCTATGGACTACAAATGACGATCGATAAACCGGTTCTTTCAGATAGCCTGTCAGAACTTAAGCAATGCCCAGAATTACCAATAATATGAACCATTTTGAATTTCGCGGCAACACTAATCCATTTTATAGGATGTCTTTACTCCAGAAAGAGATCTCGTTGCTATCCTTGACGGCATTGAACTAAGATAAGAGAAATAGAAAGAAGACGAGAAGAACCGAGTTCGAATGACCTTGGAAGACTATGTCTTTGTCAATACTTTTTTCTATTCTTTTACGCAAGATTTCTTCATAATTCTTTAATTAAAATACTTACTAACATATCCTCATTTTATTGTCCTAACAAATCAATATGGATATGTTGTCAGTAAAATAGTTCAGATTGATCGAACCCCTGGTGTGATAACCACAGTATTTCGTCACAGACCTCCCGTATTGCGAAATCGTGGCTACGTGCCTGCGGGGAGGGGGCGACTTTTCAGATATACAATCCAAGCCTTTTATTTCTCAGTGATGCAAGATATAATATATAGTATATAATATGTAAAATATGAAATGAGGGAACATATTTTCCCGGCAAGGGAGAAATTCTTTGGCGAGTTGGGGAAATTATTATACTTGACGAGAGGGAAAATCTTCACCCTCCCGTTGATTCAAATCTTGATCGAAGATCATGCGAGTAGGATTCCATATTATGCTGTAGGTGTAGGTAGTACACAGTCTTGGCGCTGAATAGGACGCTAAGCTTCAAGCCAACCACATGTCTGTAATAACCTATTGCGATTGAATGGTAATGTAACGTAATGTACGATATGTGCATTTTCTAGATGCCATAAAATTATAATTTTAATTGAACATTCCACGATTATATACTTCAGGTTAAAGGAGTTTGATGATTAATTGAAGTGAATAATCGAGGCAGTGATTCTCAATCTTCTTGACTTACGACACACTTTAGTAAACCCCAATGACATCGATATATTTGTTTAGATTTTGGATTGCTTTCCAACAAGTCGAGCCGCGCCAAAGCTGTAGGCTTACTAAGTTAAGTGAACTGATCCTAATCTAAATCCATTGTTTTCGGGGGCGCAGAAATGGACAGTGACACTTCCGATACTATTTAAATCAAAATTCAGCCAAGCAACTTGGGGAGGGAAAGAGGGGAGACGGATCTTACAAATGATCGAAAATAACCGATATGAGAGAGCGTTTCGTAATAGTAAAAAAAGTGACTGACTAACGTAACATACATGTATTACTGGTTTTCTTATTTTCACCCAACGAAGCAGGTAATTAACGCTAGTACTAGGTATGTGTAGACTAAATGAGGTGATTTGCTTCGTGACCCTTCGAACAATGTACGAAGCGGATGCAAGCAGTTAGTACATGGAGTTAGCTTACCTAAATTTAGATTTCGCTTTCCGAAATCTTAATGGATGTATTAAGTGATTTCGTTACTTACACTCTTAATCTCTAAATACAAGGATTCAAAACACATTTTCGATTCCAAACTATGACTCTGCTAGACAAAGAAAGCATAGTCCAGTGTATGTTTTACTTCATTTTCATATACGTGCTCGTAGGTTTTCTCGGGGACTTGGTTTCCTCCCACTTTCTCATTTCACCAAATATTCCATAATCATTAACTTGCTTTAATCACCGACTCCCTTAGCCTAACAGCATAATAGTGGGACATTAAACTCAAAGACTTTATTTTTATTTTCAAGTAATTACTTTTCTCTCCCTTATTTATTTTTAATTTAATTTCTCTTTCAATTTCCCTCTTTTAGGAACATCAACATAATTTACAATTCTTTCTCATTATAATAACACTATTAAAAGTCCCATATGCAGCTCACCACGTTGGAACCCAGCGGAAACAGATGAACAACGAATATTGTCGAAAATATGCATTGCTTACAGCGGCGTAGCGAGCATTACAAGATTGGGAGGGGGATGAAACTTGAAATTGCCAAGTCTTGATTTTTATCTTTAAAAAATGTCGTCTTGATAAAAAAAAAATGCCAAGTGTTTCGAAAATCTTACAAACCCTATGAAAAACTATTACAGCAACCTTATTTTCATATTCGTTCCATTCCATGCCCCCCGTCTGAGACACGAATAAGATCAGCCCTTGTTCCGCTCTCGAGTCCAATTTAACATCTAACCTCAGGATCATTATCATCACCCACGAAGCACAACTGTTAATTTGATAACTCATGGCTATGTTAGGTAACCTCCGCCAGCTAATCTTCACGAGAACCTTTAAAGTTACAATCAGTTGTAGAAATGCATTTAAAAACGTAGAATAAGGTAGGTTATATTTACTGTTTGTGATGTAGAAGTGCCTAATTTACATATTAAACATTCAATTGAGGGGTTCAGTGAGAGACCAGGCTAACTTACATCCAGGTCAAGATTGAGATTTTGACGGAACAGCATACTAATGTCATTAATTGACCTTTGCCTCAACCACTTGTCTGTGTGGCTTGTCCTGAGACAGGGGCGGATCCAGGGAGGGTCTATCTCCCCCAAGAAGAGGAAACTTTGTGTATTTTAATATAAAATAAAACCCACCCAGAGTTGAATCTCTTAAAAGTAGCTCTATCTTGTAAGTAGTGGCATTACAACCCACCGCCCCCCAGTAGTCCATCCTGGATCCACCCCTGTTGTATACTAAACCAAACTATGAATATCAGTCGTATCCTTTGAAACGTGCTGTTTTCATTTGTTTCCTTTTCTTTCAGAAAGTTAAAATTGTCAGTTAGCCTAGTCTCTCGCTAAACTGTCAATTGTGACAAAACACACCAATAATTGTTGATGCCAACTAAAACATACATATCCAAAGCCTACAAAATATATCACATTATTTAAGTTTTTTTCTTTCTTTTTTTTTTTCAAAATTGCTTGCAATGTTTTTCTTCGTGCCAAGCATCCGAATGTCATCTTGAATTCTGACCTCATTTCACTACAATTCTTTGAAGTGTAAGACTGCGCAGCTTTTTTTCCCCTCTCTCTCGCTCTCTTCAGTCCTTCAGTCTCCCCCACTTTGATTTCATGATTTCGCACTCTGATGAAAAGTATTAAACACCAAAATGGAAAAGTACTAATATATAACCTCTCTTTTAGTAGCCCCTCCAACCACACGCCCGGGGCACGTGCCTTGCTTGCTCGCCCATAGCTCTGTGAGCTATATAAGTAAAATACAATGCGCGCGCATATGTAAACTTGGTGCCAGCTTTGATTCTCGCTGAGAGAGTATACATATAATGTTGGTTCGAATTCCATCAAAACCATAGGCTCATTTTTGTGTAACCTTGGTACTGAAGAAGACAGTAGACTTCAACAAATATTCCTGTCGGGCCTCGATGGCTCAGTGGCAGAGCGTTCACCTCTGGTGTTTGGGGTCTTTGGTTTGATCCCAGCTCGCGCCAAGTAAACTTTGTGGTGGACAAACACCGTGTGAGTGGGTTTTCTCGGGGTTCTCCCGTTTCCTCCCACTTTCTTCATTCCACCATTTCATTCATTATATCATCATCAGCGTCTCCTTTAGCCTAGCCGGTATACCCGTCATTATTGATACAACTATTATATACAGGATGCATCAGAAGTCCCTTGTCATCCTTTCTGAAAACTACAGGGATGTAGTTACATTGATTGCGAGATAAGAGATACACATTAGGCCCAGAGGGATACTTTCGGATTACATCACGCGGACGGTCGCCATCTTAGATTCGAAATTGTAATACGGACGATAAGTGGGTAGTGTGATACATGGCCATGCACTAAAATGTTCTGAGGATGTCAAATATGCAATCAGATATCATGTAACTTATTCTGGTGAAATGTTATTGGCAGTGAACCAAGTGAGACTATATGTAGTGGTATGTCATACCCTTCTTTTTTTTTTCAGTGATAGAGACATACCGCTTCTGGTTTTTTAGTGATCAAGATAAACCTTCACGGAAGAATAAATGCTAAATACCATTAATAAATCCCTTTTTTATACGTATTGACGAATAGCTTTGCACATAAAAAGATTTTATTTCTTATGTAGATTCTAAGTTGACAATACTGACATTTTTACCTTTTTCTACCTTTTGTTTGTAAAATGAGGTGTTTTCAAAGAAGTTCATCTAGTTTATATTTTGATGTGCCGTATTGAATTGTTTCTTTCGTATGTATGTATGTGTCGTCTTGTCTGAATTCTTATAAGCGTCGTATTTTGAGCATGGGCGGATTTAGGGGATTGCTGTGGGGGCAGATCTTACGGGAGTTTGAAATACCCCTCATTCGAGTGTGTGGTCCAGGAGTTTTCCCGCTGGAAATTGTTAATATTGAAAGTCGGTTTTTTAAGCACTTTCGTGTATAATTCTCTGATACAAGGTAAGGGCTATTTTTATTTATTTTTTTCCAGAAAGTTGTTCACGATGGATGGATCAGTCTCTCCGTTTTTTCTCCGTAACTAAAAGAAGCTTTCCAGTGGTTTTCAGACATTATGTAAATAGAAATGCAATCTTGTAGGCTTCACACCTCACTGCATTTGAACATTTAGATAGCCGATATGTCGAGTCAAAATCGTAATAAAACACACCGCCTCTGATTTTTCCCACTTCGAACACATTTCCCTGTTATAGTCAGGGGTAAAAGCGAGGGGGAACGCGGGGGACGCAGTTCCCCACCTCGAAAAATATGTAGGACGTCCCCCAGATCCTAAAATGGTACAATGGGCAGAGATAGGCAGGAGGAACGGCGTGGAGTGATGCCGCTACCTACCGTCCCCCCACCTTTTCAGGTCCACTTTTACCCCTGGTTATAGTATATGTTCTACATGTTCCTACTGAGCAATAAACATTTGCAGAAGCTTCTTCCAATTGCTGTGGACACAAAGTAGGATATAGGGTCAAATTTGTGCACAGACGATGGCGATACTTTGTTCTAGATGATAAAAATTATGAATATTTACTGCACAAACCATAGCCTTAACTTTTCCACTTAGCTAGAAATTGAACAGCGTTAGGTCCGGTGATCGAGCAGCCATTCAACTGCCTCTCGTCGATCAACCCATGTTCTAGAAAATTGTTCAAGTAGTGACGCAATACGAATCCATAATGAAGAAAGCGCCATGGTGTTGAAAAAACTGCGAGAATGTACCATCCTCGGGCATCGCAGCTCGCAATATCTATCCCTGTACGAGCGTGAGGTATTATTCCGCAGTTAATTTTATGGAATGAAAAAGTGACTGATTAGACGTATTCCTCATTTGTCTGCCAACAACATAATTAATTTTCTTTGCGCTGGTCATGTTGGAGGGGTCTTGCACGCGGGGTTGTCAGGTGACCAAATGTGCATGTTCTGCCTATTAACCTTCCCATTTACGTAGAGGTCAGCTTCATCTGAAAAGAGTATTTGCATAAAAATGTTAACCATAATTACTCACTGCACTTGGCGATCAACATCGTTCTCGTGGAGATGTTGCTTCATTTGCACCTTGTACGGATGCACTTATACACGCGCAGACCCTATGACTCAACCCACATTGCATTAATAAATGACGTGTGCTCCTCTGGGGCCACATCGAGAAAGAAGTCAGCACTGCCGTAGGCGTTGCTTCATCTGTAGCTCTCTACGATCGTCCGCTACGACGTATGTTCACGAATGTGCCCGTCTCCTCAAATTTAGTTAATTACTGTGACACTGCAACATGTAACACAGTCACATTGTGGATGATTCTGTTTGCAATCGGTAACCACTGTACAGGCACTCCTCCCGCTCCACAGTTTGAATCTTTCGATGCATTCCTCACGTGCTAACGGTATGGTTCTACATCTAGAAGAAAGAGGTAAATACAACGTTCAATTGGCAATAACTTTTCACCAAATTAAGCTCCATGGAATCTGATTGCATATTTGACATACTGAGAAAATTCTAGCCTGTGGCCATATATATATCACATTACCCACCAGTTTATAACAAACAAATTTAATCCAAAATGGCGGCCGTCTGTGAGAGTATTTCCAAACAGCCTAATGTGTATCACCCATCTCACATTCAATTAAACTACACCCGTGTAGAATTTAGAAAGGAACTTCGTATGATGTATACAGGGTGTTTCGAAAGTCCTCTGACGTTACAACAAAACGTAAGAGGAAAAACCATTTCTAAATATGTTGTTTTCATTCTAAAGTGAACACTTTTTAAATCGGAGGAGCCGTTTGGGCTGTACTCTTTATGCGCCCAATGTGGAATGAAAATGCAATGTTACCATTTACCTGGACCCACAACATATGTGAATGAAGTTACTGTTTGAAATGGGGGCTAGCCATCGACATGTTAGCGTAAAAATCAGTAACTTCATTCACTTATGTTGTGGGTCCAGGTAAATGGCAACGTTGCATTTTCATTTAACATTGGACGCATAAAGAGTGTACAGCCAAACGGCTCATCCGATTTTGAAAATTCCTTCAACTTACATTGGAAACATCATATTTGGAGACGGTTTCCCAATTACATTTTGTTGTAACTCTGATAATAATCGAGTTACTTAATGTCAGGGGACTTTTGAGACACCCTATATATCTTATGGAATATATGTTTGATGTCCCTATAACTGTAGTATAATTTAGTTTGTTTAAATTTACAAGTTATTACAAGTAGATTCTGACTTACATGCGTAAGAGTTTGTATGTAACTAACTAATGAATTCTATTTCATGAAATTTACATTGAAATATTTAACACAAAATCTTTTATATTCATGCTTAACTTAGTGACTTGGCTTTGGACTGCAACTGATTATTGTACCCCATTATTGCTTGAGAAGAAAACCGATGTCCGAATCTTCATTTGGAGAAACCAAAGAACTATTGGAATGCTGAGGATTGCAATCATTAATTTCTACACTTCAAGGTGCGTAAATTATATCTAGGTATATTCTGTGTTTATTGTTATAATTACTATTACTATTATTGGGTTTAGAATCAATCAAGTACTTCATGATATTTTAGAGGGATCAAGATGGCTGCCAGATAGATAAATATTTGAGCGTCAGGCCCTTATTTCTTTTCAATTTTATATTTAATCAATGTCTATTCCCCCCCCCCTCATTATTCCACCAAATCGTATTCCAAGATCATCAATTTTCAATACTCATTTGTGACTGTCAGCATACATAGCATAACCGTAGGAAGTAAAACAAAGATTTATTTTTATTTTTCGTTTTCATGTCTTTTCTCCATAGCTGTGAAAAATAACGACTTCAACATCATAAATTTGTATGCTACTTGCCTGCTTTCGAGCACAGTAATCAACTATTTGGACATTACGAAGCAAAGCAGGTCTACGTTGCAGTTAGCATACTTTTGAAAGGATGTGACATAATGATATTGGTGTTGCGATGTTCAGCCTAAACAGTGCAAGTAAATAAATCTGTAACAATTGTATTGGTGTTTAGCTTACATGTCCTCCAGACGGGCCAATTTTTTTTTTTTTTTTTTTTTTTTTTTTACATCTTGTTACTTCTACTCTATATGAGGGGTCGCGGTAGCTCAGTGGTGGAGCGTTCACCTCTGGTGCTTGGGGTCCTGGGTTCGATCCCAATCCCCGCCAAGTGAACTTTGTGGTGGACAAACACCGTGTGCGTGGGTTTTCTCGGGGTTGTCCCGTTTCCTCCCACTTTCTTCATTCCACCATTTCATTCATTACTCATCATCACCGTCTCCTTTAGCCTAACCGGCATAATCGTGGGACGTAAAACCCAAAGATTTCATTTCATTTCTACTCTATATGAAGTATATTCTGAGGTTGTGTTTTTGGGGACGTGGTAGCTCAGTGATGGAGCGTTCACCTCTCCTGCGTGGAGTTCCTGGATCGATCCCAGCACGTGCCAAATGGGCTTTGTGTTGGACAAACACTGTGTGTGGTTTTCTCGGGGTTTTCCCGTTTTCTCTCACAGTTTTCCTTCTACTATTTCATTCATTCTCATGATTATAGTCTCCTTTAGCATACCCGGCAAAATCGTGGAACGTAAAACTCAAAGATTTCATTTCATATAAACTTTGGTGCAAAGTAACCCCATAGATGAAGATATTTTGCACCACATACAAAAAAGTATGTTCAATATACTAACATAATGTTTGTCTGCAATGTTTTCTCTCCTGTATTTATACATTTCACTTTTTACACAAAACTGCATGTGTAACGAATTTTTGTTACGAAATTCGAGACGAGACATAGCTCTTCCAATAGAAACAGATACAGTTTTCGAGACGAGACAACTTTCGCGACACCTTTGCGAGAGGTGACAGTCTCAAATCATTTCTCGTGCGTACCCCTAGCCCATGTCGTGCGTTATCAAAAAGCATGTTAATGAGAAATAACAACATGTAAATACAATATAGGTAGTTAAAAACATTTTTGTTTTCATTCTTCACTAATGCATTATTATTAACCTCAGTATTTTATTGTCCATTCTTAATCTTAAGGTGATATATAATTAAGTTTTGAATTCGGTTAACTTATTTTGTTTCTCAAATTGTATTAAAAATGTATGTACAAACATGTTTATTTTCATTCTTGAGTGCTTAAAGTCACTATAGTTATTAAACATAGTAATTAATATTGTACTCTTAACGTTAAAATAATATACAGTTAACTTTTGAATTCAGTTAACATTTTTCTTACTGAAATTGCTTTAAAAAGTATGTAAAAACTTTTTTATTTTCTTTCTTGAGTGCCAAAAGTGATGCACAGTTATTAAGATTAGTACTTTATACTCTATTCTTAATTTTAAACTGATAAACAGTGCGTTTCTGAATAAATTATGTCAAGTTATTTGAGTGACGAACACTGGTACAAAACCCTAACTACCACTGGAACATTTCGATTTTGAGATGACTACTACCGGTGCAATACAAGGGATTTTAAAATATTGTTTTTCCTTCAACGGCTATTCGATTTTGAATTCTGACTACATGGTCATATATAGGAAGGATCAGTGTCTCTTTCCAACTATGGTACAGCTCCGACCGATTCACGGTGCTCACAGAAGAGACAAAAGAGTATGTTTTCAACCTTAAAGTAACGACCACTGGTGTTTTTACCCTGGTATGCAAAAGTAAGTGGGTACCCCAATGGGGTAGAGGGGTACTATGCGGTACCTAATTTCTGCATTTTAGATATATGGAAATACATGTGTCTAAAATGTAAAGAACTGATATTTGTTTACCGAAAACTGCAACTCGGTAAGCCTTACGGATACCGAGACATGGGAAAATAAAGAGCGACACGATATGTATGTGGGGCTTGCATACTTGAAGGTACAATTTGGAAAATGAATTCAAATATGACTAACGGCTATCAAGATATTGTCAAATAAAGAGAGGACCAATACAGGTATGGGATTTTCGTATTAGATGATAAAATTTCCGAAACCGCTCATGGAAAGTTAATAAACACCAGTAGCAATTCCATCTTCAAGTAATTAGATATTTCCATGGGGTGTTAGAACATCTTACAGTCTACCAAGATTAAATTTTAAAAGCTTTTGAAAATATAACTTGACATTTGTAAAGAGTATTAGAAATATGTATTTACCTAAAACTTGCAGCTAGTACATCTAACATATAGAGAAACACCGTGAAATAAAAGAGTATGAGATGTTGAAACTTCGGAAAAATTATTGGTCCCAACAAAATTAAATAAGATGGTATTTCTATGGGTTAAGTGAGTACCTCAGTACAATTTCGATGGAAAGATTAGTTCTAGGTTTTCTTCAGGCAGTTCCAAAGGTTCATCGAGCTGTGTAAAAGAGTGAAAATTCCCTGTGAATATCTAATATAGTAACCAAAATATAACGAGTCATTTATTTTATGACGTAAAAATAGAGATCTTTAAGGATTTGTACTTCTGGGTCTTTGCTATAAGAAAGAAATTCAAAAACCTACTGTATATACCTTAATATGCAATTAAATCAGTTAGGACACAGTAACTTAGTGGTGGGATGTGTACCTAGTATGTTTTGCAGAAACTACACTGGAGTATTCTCTTAATCCACAGAGATACGATCACACTTAACTGCCCATTTAATTTTAAAATGAAATTAAGGCAAGTGAATGTTGATGATAGAATTGATGGAGTGTAAAGGTGGGAGGAAAGGAGTACACCGAGAATACCCACGAATACAATGTCGACTACAAACTGACTTGGACACGGATCAAACCAGGGACCCAATACACCAAAGGTACGCACTCTACCACTAAGCCACCGTGCCTCCACCCATTTAATTGTCTATTAAGGTGTATACGGTAGTTTTCTGAAATTTCTTCTTCTTACAGCAAAGACTCAACAGTACAAATCCATGTGGGTCTCCATTTTTACGACCTCGTAAAATACATAATTACTTATATCTCGGTTGCTATATTAGATATTGACAAAGAATTGTCATTCTTTTTGTACGCTAGGAATTATCACGCTTGGATTTACCCGAAGAAAACTTCGAGCTGAATTAATCTTTCGATCGGAATTGCCCTGACGAGTGTGAGGTACTCACTTAACCCATATAAGTACCATCTTATTTAACTTTTATTAAGATCAAAAGTTGTTTTATGAAATTTCAAGATCTAATACTCTTTTATTTCACGGTGTCTCTCTAGCTGTAAGATGTACTGGCTGGAAGTTTTGGGTAACTCTATTCTCTTTTCTAATACTCTTTACAAATGTCAAATTATATTTTCCAAAGCTTTTAAAACTTAATCTTTTTAGACCCATGATGTTCTAAAACCCCATGGAAATACCCAGTTACTTTAGGATGAAATTGCTACTGGTGCTTATTCAGATTTCATGATCGATTTCGGAAATTTCACCCCTAACACGAAAACCCCATAACTGTGTGGGTCCTCCCTTTATTTGACAATATCTTGATAGCCATTAGTCATATTTTCATTAATTTTCTAAACTACTGTCAAGTATGGAATCCCCACATACCTATGGTGTTCCTATTTATTTCACCATATTTCGGTAACTGTTAAACATACCGACTTGCGGTTTCGGTAAACACACACCTGTAACGTTCTTTATAAGTTTATTAAGATATATTTTAGAATGTTTAGAAATGGGAGGTCTGCGAATGCCATAGTACCCGAAAACCCCCATAAGGACGTGTGTGTAGTGTATTGAATTGAAACTACTTTTGAGGTTGTTGATAGCCCTCAGTAATTACGTTTTCGAAACTGCACAATCTAGTACGCAAAACTCACACTTCTATGGTGTTGTCCTTTATTTTCCCATACCTCGGTATCCATAAGGCTTACCGAGTTGCGGTTTTCTGTACTAAACAGATATCAGTTCTTTACATTTTAGAGACATATATTTCCACATATCTAAAAATGCAGACATATTAGGTACCCCATGGTACCTCGAACGCCAGTGGGTACCCACTTACTTTTGCATAGTAATACATTTCGAGTTGTTCAGCATCAACAAACACTTTTTTTTTAATTCATCATTTTTCTACCAGAAACCCAAAAGTCCATACCTGACCGAACAGATTTTGTCCATTTAATCTAAAAAATGTTAAATATTTTAAAATGTAACATTTTAAATATTTTTGGATTTTTGTTTCAGGTATTTCATGTATCAAAACAAAACCAGGATTCTGCATGAAAGACAGCGAAAAGAAGCAGTGTAATTTGTGGCTAAAAGCACGTCCTTTCTGAAGACAGACCCGATTGTATTTACATTCTTTTGTACAAATATGTAACCTTAATAAATATACTGCTCCGCAAATTATTTCTTTCTTCCATAAATTAGAATAAATGTATGTCTGTTTAAAGAAAATGTTTGTTAGGGTTAAGTCCTTTCAACTCTTTTTCTCTGTAAATAAGAACATTATACCTTGCAACTTTTTTTTATCATTTTGCAATTCCGATTTTATAAAGTAAATCTGCACGAAGCACTATTATTTCAGTCATACATTAATAACTAATGTATTGTTCTGTGAATAAGGCAATGGTATAGTGAATATGTTTTAACATAAAATCTGTAACTCAGCTTTTCAGTAGTCAACTTTATTGAGAATCCGAAGAAAGAAAGAAAAAATGTTGGACTTAACAACGAATTTCAAAATTATTTTTGTTCGAATTCTGGACTAATCCAAATTATCCAGAGAAATCATTTATGTTGCTCTCTACAGATGTATCCTTTATCCAAATCGTATGAAAAGGAGACTTCATACATCGCTATATTTTGTATGTACTATGTTTCGTATTTATTTAATCACTTTGTACCTTTCTCTAGTGTTGAGAAGGCCGCAAGTGTCAATCGAATAATTTAGTGTTTCACTCATGTAACCTTGTGACTAATGTACGTCCTGTCGGTATATATATGTTACTGGGTTCGATTAGCGACAAACAATTTTTAGTGTTAAACAAATACAAAAATCTACACGCAATGAGATACGATGATCTTTGCCTCATAGACAATACCAAGCAACTAACGGTACTGAGTGTGGTTGAGTTTACTAGTGGTATTATCTGGCTAAAATCAATGTTCCGAGAGCTATACTTCTTTTTGTGCTCTGAATGCAAACTTTGATATAACCGTTTTAAATTATTGTACATCTATCTATCTATATAGCTATATCTATATCTATCTATCTATCTATATATGTATATAATTGTAAACTAGAAACTTCCGAGTAATTCTGAGAATCATCGCTCTTTCTTTAAATAATGTATGAGACTATTACACTGCTCGTTACTTAAAATGTTGAACTAAGAAGGATACATCCAGGAAAGTCCAAATTTGCAGAATGTATAGAGCAGGGAAGGATAAATATGTTTGGTCGATGGCTGCACAGCTTCTCATACCTGTGAACTCCGCCAGCTACAGTTGATGAGCTGTGGCATTGGATCGTAAGACGCATGGCTTACCATACCAGAAGAGAACATCCTCTCGATGTCTCGCTGTGTTACAGTCGTTCTGGTTGTCAATGTTGGGTCAGTTCTGCTCTGCTATCACCACGTTGTCACACAGCGAATACAGCGGTAAGTTTAACCCTTAACGTAGCAAGCCTAAGTCGTCAAAGTTGTTTACCAAGCTGGAGTCTTCTGGGGACCCCAAGTATTATTTTAATTTCTTAACATAGTATTGCAGAGGGTTACTCCAACTATTATTTTTTGGATGTCTAGAAGCATACTTAAGTTAAATGAACATTGTTGACGTCAAATATTATGTATATTTGAACACTATTCAGTTCTTCATACAATTTCATACTTTTGTGTTCGTAAATCTGAAACACAGGTTTAACAATGGAGTTTTTACATTTTGAAGTGTGTTTTTATTTTTTGTATTTTTTAAAGAAACGCATCTTTGATCTAATCATGTAATTGATATCTCAAAGGGTTGCAGGGTACATATAAAAATCGAGAATAAATTGATTCTTATAATTGCGGCAGTATCACGAAATATCACTCTCTGGGGTCCCTAGAGTACCCCGCTTGGTATGTTAAGGGTTAAGCATATTCGACACTTACTATTAGATATCGGCTTGGGAACTTTGGCGTAGCTACCCTGTCTCCTTGAAGTTGCATTTTTAACGGGGAGTACTGTTTAGGAATCATCTTGTGAGGGAAAACGTTTTCAGCTGACACCATGTTTTTAATTATAGCGTCATTTAAAAAATAACTTATCTGTTAATTAAAATGTGCAGAGAAGTTATTTCTGGAAAATCCTATTCACGCCTCTTATGGTAACAACTTCTGCATTTTGGAAGAGGATATTATTAAGGAAAAGAATGAGGTAAAGTCGTCTTTATATAGTACACACGGAAAAGAAAGTATTTGAAAGTTGACAAATTTTCTTTTGCCAATAGCTCGGCAACAAATTAATTAATTTGGATATTTTTGTTGTTATTCTTCGAATAGTTATAACTTGACAACCTGCCAAAGTCGGTACTCTGATAGGTTAATTTATTGTTGAGTTTTTAGGAAAACAAATTTTGTCAACTGAAGAATATTTTCTTTCGTGACTGTACAAGCAATGGATGATAATGGCTTAATAAATGACTGTACGTAAGTCTTTTTTGAGTTTGAACATAGGATTGTACATGGCTGTGCATTTTGCATTATTATTGAAGTGCTGCAACTAAGTTATTGCAAAAGGTATGATAAATTCTTACAGTAATATTGTCACATATTGATTTAATCTGTATGAAAACTAAAATAGTTTAACATATGGTTACCCTCCTTTGTGCCAATAATTTTAAAATTAACACTTGTGCCACTTTTCAACACTTGGCTTTGCAGTAGCTTTCCAAAGAATTAGCAGGAAGTCCAAACTTACACCCTGCAGATAAATACATTTCTCTGGACAGTTTCACTGCTCCAAACTAAGATTTGAAAAGTGTAGTATTTTTAATTTTATTATTATTGGCACAAAGGAGATCAACCATATTTTAAGCTATTTTTGTTTCCATACAGAGAAAAACAATATGTGGCAACATTACAGTAAGAATGTATCATGCATTTCTCAGTATGTTGCAGCACTTCAATAATGGTGCACTATACGTACAATCTAGATCCTGAATATGTCCAATTCATATATTACAACAAGGCAATACGTATGCGATACAGGTAAAATCCGTATATTTCATATGGACAATCTACAAGCTACATACATCCAATCCATACATTACATATGGCCAGCCTGTACGCGACATACGTGTAATCTATATGCCGCATGCAGACAGTCTGTAAGCTGCATATGTGCACTCTGTATGGTGCATACGGATATTCTGTATGCTGTATCGGGACAAGCTGTGTGCGACATAAGGAAAATCTGTATAATACATAGGTACAATACGTACACTGTATCTAGTCGTACGTACGGGGCACAAGTACAATATAGATGCTGTCTCGGGGTTGAACGCAAGAAACACACGTACAGAACGTATATTGCATACTTCTTGAAATTACGCTCCGTCCTGATAGTCAGTGAGTGTCGTCATTATTAACCCACATGCTACATACGATCCTGACGTCACAAAGCTAGATATTACCTCCGTATATACTTGTTACTGTAGATGACGTCACACGAATGACGTCATTGCACTTATGTAGACAGTACGTATAATACATACTTTTTCAGCTATACGTTTGCTGCAGGATGCTATATACGGTTGTACGTTAAGTCCAGAAACTACAGGAATTACGAATGTAACCTACGTTTTTAAGTATGCCACCTACATTTTTTTTTCTCAGTGTAGTATTACAATAAATGGACTGCTTGGATGCCAAGAACTAGTACAGATAAGTACCATTCACTTCTATGAATAGGTATTTTTTAAAAGGATTTTTGTAAACACTAAGTTATAAAACAATGAACTACATACAGTAGTTATGGTTTTGGTTCCCAACATAAAAGAAATATGGATTGTTCATGAGATATTGAACTTCAACTTTCACTCCTGGAAAATTTCAAATTTGGAGTTAGGCCACTTGTCATCAAAGCAGTTCACTGTAAGATAAATACATTCCGCACATTAGTAACATAGTTGTTCAGGGGCCTTCGATTTCCATCCTCTCAAATGAAAGCTGAACGATTGCTTGATACATGCTGACTATATAGGAGAAATAGGTTATTAAGTTTTCGAGCTTTGCTGCGTATCCGTATTTACACTCTGATATAACTTTAAGTTCACACTCAAATCGAGCTAATTGTTTAATGCATTTCGAAAGCTTTTGTTTTTATGCAGCTCATTAAGGAAAATCTATTTCATAATCGTAACATTTATGTACTAAGAAACTATGAACGTAAAGTGGACTCGACCTAGCCCCGTGGCCGCTGTGACTCAGTGGCACAGCTCTCACCCTTGGTGTGTGAGGACTCTGATTCTGTGTGTGTGTGTGAACTCCGCGGCTAGTGTACGCGTCTTTGCCGTGGAAGACTCGGGTTCAATTCCCGGCGCGAGCTCATGTAGTTCGGATTCCACGTTAATCAGTAGGTCTACATTTCATATATCCTCGCTGCTGAAAGAGACGGTAAAGTCAAAATCAACTCAACAATATATATGTGTGTGTGCTTATGTGAATTTCCTCGTGGCTGTATGGTTAACACATACGCCTTGATCGCGGGAGACTCTGGTTCGATTTACGGTGGAAGCTCATGAAGTTGTTACCGGTATCCCACTTTAAACTGTAGATCCATGCCTCATATAACCATAGATATAATATATATGCCTTTGATACACTTATTTTCCGACTTGGAAGCCATCAAAAATTTCCGGACACAGAGTCCCGTAGACCGAAAATGAGAAACATGGCTACAGAGTAAAACAGCCATAGAAATTTAAGCTTTTTAGGCTAACTTAATCCTTACATATAATGCAACTAGCTTGGCCAAGTTATAATGGAGGAAATGTTATCATTGCAACACTCTGAAAATAGAAAATGTTCGTCAGGTATTACTATCCCCCCCTCTCCTGCAGAATGAAAACCCTGACTAAAACTCAATACATATATATAAAACTATTTTGTGTAATGTAACAAACAGTGGCGGATAGTATTCATGTTTCCTTGCAGAGGTTCTTACGAGGGTTCGCTTCCATCTTCCTCTCCCCAAGAACTAAAATAAATTAAGGCTATTACTTGTTAATCTTGTACAAAGGACGCAATTAAAGTCCCAGTGTAACACCCCTTCACATTTAGATTTTTCCCCTGGAAGAAAACCAGTTTAAATTGTTTCTTGATTTCTCAGTCTCACCTACATAAACATACGAATAGAATTACAGGATAGGACATGTTTAGAATGCTTGCACGTGACATCTAACTATATTTCTCATCAAATGTGTCACAGATGAAAATTTCCGTTTGTACTGCCTCTATTTTCTGGTACATATGATTCATTTATGTTATGTTGCTAAAATTCGTTAGGAAACAAGTACAGACTGCGCCTGTGTGCCTGACAAAACGTAAATGTACTGGATAATTATTTCTTCACTTTCTTCCAGAAAAAAAAGTAACCCATCTCATGTCGGCTAACAAAAGGAGGTAGCGGACCAAAGATAGCCGTTGTTTATCTAAGGTCGTTACACAGCAGGGGTTTCATTCAGTCAGAGGGAAAAGAAAAAATAATTTAAGGTTTCTACATTTGTTTTGAAGTGCAATATACTTCCTCCTTTTATTTTAAGAACCAATTCCTTCTCATTTGTCTGCATCAGAAAAAAATGAAAAAAAATCACTAGAATGTGCCTATTTACCCAAAGTACGTACTAGATCACTAGTTCAATAGTAAAATCACTAAATCTAGTACGAAATCATAAATGTGGCATCCCTGGGTTGGAGCGAAACTAATGGTTGGAGTAAAAACTAGTCCGTATTTCTACTGCGTTCTGTTGTTGAATTCACAGAAATGTTCAAAAATAAATTCAAGAAGTAAAACACGATCCTACAAAAGACTGTTTACTTGCTCACTGGTTTTAGTATTGTGAACTGAAACTCAAGTGCGCAGTCATGTTGAATACTTCTGTCCCTTTCACTTTACAACTTGAGGTGGGATGAGGGTCAGAATAGATCTAGTGATATACTGCTAAAGGAAGTGCTTCAGTACAGAGTCGGAAGCGGTATGTATTGTTTATACTACTTACAACATTACCCTCCACATAAAATATAAATTCACCCTTTCTCCCTTCCCTTTTTCGAATACAATGAACCGACTCTTTTGCTGAAGAAAGATGCTAAAAGAAAATTGAAACATCTGTGTCTAAACTTTCTTTGAAGCACAGTCTTTTGTATTTGTAAGGTTTTGCGAGTGTTTTCGAGATAGTCAAATCTTTTACCATGGACTCCTCCTGCGAACTGACCGTGAGTAAACACCCGATCTCGCTGTGCTCAATTTCTCTCGCACACGTGAAATGGGTTTGTTGTTTTCAAAACAAATAGGAAGTTACCTTGTGCTCTTACATTTCTGCACGCACACAGGTACCATTGTTGTTTTAATGATCAGAAGAAATATCAAAACCATCCGATATATATGATACAAAACAGCTAACAGAGGGAGGCAAAGATAAAAGTAGGCCTATACCAAGTTTTCCGCGTGGTATCATTATGGAGAATAAATATTTGATAAAGTCACGTAGATGCGCTTAAACCTATTCCATCTGTCCTTATAATTTTTCTGGTCTCATCAGTTTCTCAGGAGAATACGTACAACATAATCCAAATTCCATATATACTCTTTCTAAACTAATGAGTAAACTCATTAAGAACACCAACTGATATCAATAAACAGGAAAGAAAACAATACTTTATACTTCTATCATTTGGTACACATCTCTATGAAGCACAGCTTGTTTCTTTTCGAAATAGCTCCTTCGTGTCACAGCTGTGGTTAGTTTTGTTTTGTGTTAGGATGAAAGAGAGAAATGCAACATTTGCTTCGCGGTAAAGTTATATATATTATTAAGATGAGCGGTGATAAGCGAGGTTTAACAAAGAGTGCCTTTCGGATGCACAATTTAACGGGTAGTTGCAGTCCGTGTTGAGAATCGAACCAAAGCTATGTAAGACATGTTAATATTGAGCTCTTTTGTGGTAAAAGTGAACTTCAGAAACACACAAAAGACTTGAAACATCAAGCTGTTGTAAAGCAATTGAAAAATAGCCTACCTATCGCTGCATCTTTTCTGTGGCTAGGAACATGCAGTGTGTAGCAACAAGAATCGTGTTAAGGACTTTTGTTTTTCGAACATAACATTCCCTTCCACACCATAAAAGACAATATAATGTTTCTTAAAAGAAAGTGCACATAATATTTTTAAATTTTGTTTGTGATCCTATCATGCATAATTATAAATAATGTCTTTCATACTACGAGAATGAGTTCAACTATACTCTAAAGCGGGGCCGCGGTGGCTCAGTGGTAGATCGTTCACCTCTGGTGCTTGGGGACCCTGGTTCGATCCCAGCTCGCACCAAGTGAACTTTGTGGTGGACAAACACGTCTGCGTGGGTTTCCTCGGGGTTCTTCCGTTCCTCCCACTTTCTTCATTCCACGATTTCACTAATTCCTCATCATCACCCCCTCTTCTTTAGCCTAACCGGCATAAACTTGGGACGTAAAACGCAAAGATTTCACTTCATTTCTTCCCTCGAAAGCGATATGTTTCAAAATTATTTATTGTTAGATATTGTAAATTTACGGTATCTATTTTAGTGGACGGGAAATTTTGCATCTAATAGGATAATTTCATGGCTTCTAACAGGAATTCGCAGTTACGAAATTTGCATCACTGTCTTTTGAAAGGATGCCTAGAAAAAATACTACTAGAAAATAACTGAAAACACAAAATGGATTTGATAGCCAAATTCACGTCATCTTGGTGCGTCATCATTTTTCTTTAAATATTTGTATTTATTATTAGATTAGAGTTTAGTGTCCCTTTCAGCATCAAGGCTATATGAGACTGAACTTACAAATTAACGTGGGTTCAGAACCACAGGAGTTCCCATCGGAAATCGAACCTAGGTCTCCCGCACCAAAGACGCGTACGCTAATCATATGGACAAGGGTGTTCGATAATTAGTAATGTGTACATAAAGTTGTGAAATTGCGCTTGTATAATGGAATGCAATTCCTTCTACTGACATAAACCTTCACAATACTTAGCTGGACAAAGTATCTTTAAAAAGAAAATGTCACTCTTTATGTTTCAGTTCCTGGTTCGACTGAAGGATGGAACAAATTGCAATGAGCGTCTTTGGATCCTACTTTGTGTAGTTGATTCATCATAAACTTAGTATTTGATACGGATATGAACTATTACACTTATTTGGTGTTTATTTCTAAATAATAAGTCCTAATACAACTTCATAAAGTTGTAATTTTTCTTTAGTTTGTATCACTTTACACAATGACAAATCCAAAAGGTGTGTTGTATCGGTGCAGTACCAGTTTTTCACGTTTTTCAAAATGTTCCAAAACCAAAGAATAATCTTTAATTTCTGATATTTTAGTCGTCACAAATTACAATTTTATAATGTAGTCAATGTTTATAATTACTGGGCAGTTGGGCGTTTAAACTAATGACATCATAATAAAGTCAAAACCATAATTTTGAGTTGAATTGATTCTGAGTTTAACGTCCCGTTCAGCAGCGAGGCTATGTGAGACGTGGACCTACTGATTAACGTGGAATCCGAACCACATGAACTCCCACCGGGAATCAAGCCCAGGTTTCCCACGCCAAAGGCAAGTATGCTAACCGTTAGCCACGAAGGAGCTCCACCATAATTTTAGTGGGCGATAAGAAATATCTCGCCAGTGCTTTTACAATAAATAAAATTTTATAAGTATTAAAGAATAGAGGTAAGAGATTTTATAATAGCTCTTTTATTTATGAGATATGAGTATTTTGAAAAAAAAAAACAACTAAAGAACAGGTTGGCGGAACCACAAAAGACTCGTAAAATAAACTTTCTTATAAATACATACGCACCTTACTCACCTCTTATAATTGCTATGCTTACGTTCTCCATAAAAACAGAAATTCTCTTTACTTTACAAGTGATACTTTACACAAGATCATGAAGTGGGTTCAAATTTAATTAAAGGCAAACTACAATACAATAATCCTCAAATATTGCCACAAGTGAGTTTAAAGATTTCTAAACACTAGTGCGAAACCGGGCTCTGCCATTGCGATCGATTTACAGGTCTTGAGACGAAAGTAAGAAGGGACTTACGCACTCAGTAAGTAAAAACAATTAATATGCCTGTAACTTTCCCCCAAATGGGTGTATCTTAAAACTAACCTCACCATTATTTTTCTAATTAAATTCTAGCCCGAAATTATGTATCATATTACCCTATTCCCATTTTGAAAACTTGACCTTAATTCAAAATGGCGGATTTCAAGATGGCTGCCATCAAGGTCATATCTACCATACGACTTCCCCCCAGGACTTATATGTATCCACATGGTTTTTCTTCACTTTTCTTCATTAACGCTCCGTTTACAAAGGGTAGTAAGGGACTTCTGTAGTAATCTCTAATAACCACATCACAACTCTTAAAAGTTATTTTTTTTTTAAAATAGAAAACATGCACCATGGCAAAAATTTGTCATCACAAGTAATGATGCATACATGCCTTCTATCAGCAAAAAAAGTTTCATTGAAATTGGAGCCGGACATTTGAGTGATGTCCCTTGTGGGATGTGATTGAACGTCACGTCAGAACACATCGCCCCCCTTTCCGGAATTTACGAGAATTAGGTGAGCTGTGTGAGCACATGTGGTGCCAGCTCTCTCCAGCGACCTATCAAGGATCATTGCGTGTATGCCAAGACGTGTCGCCGTTTTTATCCATGCCAAAAGTCGACATACTGACAATTAGGTAGGTAGTCATGATGGTCTGGCTGATGTGTGCGTATATTTTAACTCGTACATTTTGTCTCGACTCGAATTTCGAGACGTCTCGACTCGAATTCGAGTCGAGTCGAGACAGAGACTGTCGAGTCGAGACACGAGTCGACACAGAAACATATTTTCGAGTCGAGACACGAGTCGAGACAACATTTTCTCGAGACGAGTCGAGACAGGCTTAAATCTCGACTCGAATGCATCCCTAACCAGAGGGAATATGATAGGCATGTGCCTGCTATGTAATATTGCCGTTAGGGGTTAAATAGGTCGTTCACAGACATATCTTAATATTACTGTAAACTTAAAAGTTTTGGCCTCTTCGGGTGATGAAATGCATTTTTTTGTAAACAAAGTACAACTTTTATATTTTCTTAAAATTACAAATTGGTTCAACTATTACGATATTCTCTTGATGTTCCTAAAATTTCAAGAAATCAACTTGCGTCATGACTGATCTCTGTCCTGTGGATGCTCAATTGTCCTTAATTACTATTTTTTTTAATTAAGACTCGGAGCTCGGTAAGCAAGCATACAAGATGTGTTGTGCATGGAGAATACACTTCTTTTCCTTTTTCGACATGGACAAAGAATATATCAATAAATAAATAAATGAATAATAAAAAAATATTTTAAAAAAGTATCTTAGGGTGGAATTTGGCGAAAGTTCATATGGGTCTTGTCCGTATTAATCTATACTTTTATGCCTTCATAGATAATACATGCTGAAAGGAGTTGTTAAATTCTGAATAAATCAACTAATAAATGCAGAAACCAATGGCATTGACTAGCGGCAACTTTCACAACCCCAACGTAATATTCCGCGACACCGTCATCTTCCTAGCAGTGGAGCTGCAGCTATCGAAGTTGTGTATTTGACGATTGTGTGTAGTGAAGGACGAAACAGTTGCATTAACAATATATATATATATATATATATATATATATATATATATATATATATATATATATAAAGCTGCTATGGAATTGTGGCAAATATTACAGTAAATTACGGCGACGAGTGCAAGAGTTGATCGCAGTATTTTAAAGTGAAATCTTTCAATTTTACGTCCCATGGTTATGTCGGCTAGGCTAAATGAGACGGTGATGATGAGAAATGAATGAATTGGTGGGAATGAATATAGTGGTAGGAAACGGAGAACCCCGAGAAAACTCACTCACGTGGTTCAACAGAAAGTCCACTTGGCGGAAGCTAGGATCGAATCAGGAGCCCGATGCACCAGAAATGAACGCTGTACCACTGAGCCTTCGCGCAGTATTTTGAGTAGTGCATTCGGTTTAAGAGAGGAAGAACGCCGACTTGTAAAAATCACCGAAGCGAAAGTTCTTGTACGTCAACAGACAAATGTAGATGATATTCGTGAGTTTATTCGCCAAAATCTGCGTTTGACGATTAAAGAGATTGTGGGACATGTGAGTGGAATGCTTGGAATGCATGCATTTCGTTGCAGCAAAGTTCGTATCAAGTGTGTTAACCATACAGTAGGAAAAGAACAAAATGAAAACTGGTTCAGAGTGCCAGTATTGAATGAAACCTTTTGAAAACTATTGTAGAAGGATATGAGACTTGGGCTTAAGGTTACAACGTCGAAACCAAGCCTAAGTTAGAACAGGGGTGGAAAAAGGTTTGGACTAGGCCGAAGAAAACGCGTATGAGCCGATCAAGTTTGATCCTGCTCTTGATGGTTTTCTTTAACTATCAATTTGACTATCAAACCACAATCCACAGTGAGTACGTTCGTCACCTGCTGATCAACAATCATGCCAAATTTTGTTTTCCTAGGTTCAGCAATTTTGTATGTCTATCTTTTCGACATATGTTTTAGGCGGCCGTCTTAGATTCAAGGTGGACATACATTTTTCAATTAAGCTTTTGTTTACATTTTGACTCGCCGCCATTTTGCACAGGGTTGTCGTCGAGTGTGGAGACTTGCACCATTTTCTTTAATTTCAAAACAGCTTTCAAATGATATGCTACTTAATATCCCTTGCCATTTGAAACTTTTGTGTTGGACCCCGTCTGAGGCCCTGCGGTGAATCCTGGGGCAAACATTTTTACCTCAAAAAGTGTGCCCTTGAAAACGATGGGACACATGTTCGACGAGCTTTTCATATACTCAACGGTTTCCGAACAAATGATTCGGTTCAACCTATTCTGCCTCGTAATTTTTTTGTAGCTTTTACGTTACAAAATATGCTGTAACTCACAATATCCCTCCCAGTGACACGTATAACTTTGGAATTTGTCTAGTTATAATGTATCAAATGCAAACACAATTGTCTCGTTTGGATCTCAGAGGAGCCACTTCGTGACCCTTCCTTGTGAGATCAGAAATACATCTATAATGCATATTTCAACCGCCACTGGCATTACTCAAAAGGGTAAAAATTCAGATTCGCAATATTGCATTTAAAAAAATCTGTCTAATTTATGGCGTTCTTCCCAAACTAGTAGCTGCCAATTGAGTGACATGCCTGTTCTTTTCCCGCCAAACGCCGTTTACAATACAACGGAACTGTTGGTTCAGAGAAAGCAATTCAGGAGTATAGAAGCAAAACTTGCTAAAGAAACGAAAAAAGTGACTCTCTTATATTTCAGAATTGTTGAACAATTGTTTTTCTTTAGTGGTAGATTTTACTCATCTACATTAAGTAATGACTACCAAACAAACAAACAAAAAAAAAAAAAAAAAAGAAAGAAAGAAAAGAAAGAAAGAAAGAAAGGTGTTCAACAACTCTGAACATAAGCGAGTTACTTTTGTTTCGTCTCCTGACAAAATTGAAAAATGGATTTAGCAGGTTTTGTTTCTATACCCCTGAATTGTCGCATGCAAAATAATTATGTGCGACATATGACTGACACAGTCTCTAAGGAGTACGTCTGTTAGTTCTAAGAAAGGGAACTATATAGTTTTTTTTATCTCAGAAAATACAAAATTCTTTAAAATCTAGAATCTCTCTGACGATAGACCAGCAATATTCAGCAAGATACTTTCAGTCCATTTCCCACTGTAACGATTTTCAAATGTGACAATGTCCTGATGAAACCGCTCTCCGTGTTCATCACTTACTACGCCGAAGTTTTGAGGGGAAAAGTCAAGATGTGAGTGCAAAAAGTGTAATTTTAATGAGATGTTGCATCCCATGAGTTGAAAACTCCGCATCATGTCACTAATAATAGCTTCATAATTTTCAGCATTTACATTTCCAAGAAATCTTCAACATACCGGTTTAAATAACAGCCAAGCTAATTTCTCAATTTCTGAGAATTTAGTTTCAAAATCTTCACCCTGATGACTGTTTTAATTTGTGGACTAACAAATACTCATCCTTAAGTTCGGGGATTTCTCCTTAAGGTGCGTGAAAGCAATACCTTTTCTATTTAGTGAATTAATAAAAATCGTCATCAACCCAAGTTTTATATGTAACCGTGGCAAAAATACATCTTGAGGGTTCACAATTGGTTTAAGAGATATGTTCCTGGTGTAAGGAATTAAATCTTGTCTTTGAGGGCAGCAGTTAAGGACGTACCGTTGTGGTTTACTTTCTCACGGTGTCCCACTTACATTAAAAAAAAAAAACAAAAAAAAAACAATACTTGGGTGTCCTTGTTGCATTACTGTGAGAATACCAATAACTTTCAAGTCCCCCCACACACATGCCATTGAACTTTTTATATTCAATGAAGTCCAATATAGCACTCATAACTTCATATGTCCTTCGTATGAGCCGCGTATGCTACAGAAACAGATAGATTAACATTTCCAATATGGAGAAGCACTGCTTCAGACTTAATACCACCGAGTGGCACTTATTGACAGCTTGAAACTATGTGCATGTCCCAAAAACTGAAATAAGCCATCTACATCTTTGGAATAAACAATGACTCCGTTTTCAACAAATTAGTCCTCAAATTGACTTAGTCATTTTATAAACAAACTGATTTTAATATCTTGAGCTAAGAGATTCCAACCTTGAAGCCTGGAGTCCAACTCTTCGGCTTTTCTTTTAGGAAGATTTAAGTGTCGTATAAGATGGTTAAGCTCTTCCTGTGTGATCAAGTAAGGTGACGTTGACTGGGATGCAGATGGGTGAAAGTCTTCACTTTCCCCGTTGCTTGGTACGTCTGAGGTGCCACCTTCTGAATTAATAGTGTAATCTTCTGGTGCTTTAGATACTGGAAGATCTTCACAGTGGGGAAGTGGTCGAATAGCTGACTTTAAATTAGAGTACTGAATCTGATGTTTAGAAGAAAAGTCCTTCATATTTGTCAAGCAAAAGTAACAGTCAGTACATGATCTATTTATTTGGGCGGCAAATTTTACGGAACTAAGTTTTCTCAAATTCCTGGAACACGTAGTGCAACATATGTGTGAGACCCTAGACTTATACCCTAGTCTCCAACCCTACAGCTAAAGTACAGTTCATAAGCCTTTTTAACTAAAGGTGTACATTTATTCAACATTTTCTTGAAACCCAGATGCACAATACACACTACCACAAAAATACGCAACGCGGCAAATCCGACCACTCCTAACGAAACACTACTGAGCAAATAACAATACAATCGAACCAAAAATTACTCAAATGCTAGAATATATGGCACCAGATGTAGGCAACACAAATCTGAACTCGTTTATTATTAGATATTAATGGGCTACTTCCTGAAATGAAAATAAAGAGGAAGAGAAATAGAAGAAACTAGTGTTCCCTATTATAACACAGAAAAAGACTCGTATGTAGTAGGAGAAAATTTAAGGATGAGAAGAACCCCTCTTTAAATAGCGTATTCCTTCTGCAACGAAGAAAAATTGTTGCTTGGATGATGTTTCAATGAGAGTATATTTTAAGGTATACTACATATGCAACAACTTTTATCTTAAGCACATTTTTGCCCTCCCCGCTGGTCTAGTGGGTAGCACGCGAGCCTTCGGTGCATGGGATCTCGGGTTCGATTCTCGGTAGGAGAACATTGAACGACACGTTTGCTCGTGTTCTACCCTAAACTGCAGGATCACGTCTCATATAGACTCGCTGCTGAAAAAGTACGCTAAATTTCAGATACCTAACCAATCATTAATCATACTTTATCACCACTCGTAAAAATACGCTATTTCACAGTGCAAAATTTCAAACTTTTCAATTTTTCACAAAATTGGTATGTGATATACAAAAAATGATATACAGATTCGATTTTCTCATGCAAAAATACATAAGAAAAACATATTTTCATGTAAAGGACAGATTTCGTGTTCCACAGTGTAATCCTTCGGAAAGCAGAAGTAGCTCAAACTATGTCAAACTATGTAGTTTTCTGTTTTTATGGTTATAAATTTGAAATAGAAACACTTTAGTGTATTCCAGTCCAAAGATATCTCGTTTTGATTCGCAATAATGTTTCATATTTCGAACTTAAGTAATTGAATAATAATCTTTAATAACGTTACTACACTAAACGTCCCCGTATCTATGTTGCCACACATTTCTTAACTTCAGTAAAGATCAAAGTATTGATAGTGTGCGTTTCTGTTTTGTACTGTATCGTGTGTCTCAAGTAGATACAGTGGTCCTCCTCCAGTACATATCCTTATTATATTCTAAGAGAAAAAGCCGGTTTAGATTTTACAAAAATAATTTTATTACTCGAGAAATCTCTGAATGATATAGCAAAATATATTGTAAAACTTCATAATTTTTAGAATACCGATCTTTCCCTTCGGGCTTACAGCTGGATGCTTTGGAAAGTAAACATAGCAACAATGATAACATTAACTTTTTTTTTTTTAAAGAAAAAAATATGTATGTAAAATACGATGCTGAAATTGGGGCAGTTGTCTGCACTCCCTCTCCAAGAAAAAAGGACATTATTTCCCTATTTTCGTAAAAGCCCTCCCGGACCAATTTTGTGCAAGGGCGCCGATCCTGGGGAAGCCGAGGGGGCCCGGGCCCCCCAAAGCTCATGCGGGTTCCCTTATTGTATTTATGAATATACAATATTTGGCATAATTTGAGTGTAATTTGTCTTAAAATCTTAATATAAAATCTGTATATATCTTCTGCATCTGAGTTGAGTTGATTTTGAGTTCAACGTTCTTTTCAGCAGCGAGGCTATATGAGACGGGACCTACTGATTAATGTGGAATCCGAACCATATGAGCCAACGCCGGGAACCGAACCCGGGATTCCCACGCCGAAGACTCGTACGCTAACCGCTTAGTCACGAAGGAGCTCGACTCTTCTGCATCTGAATGCCCCCCCCCCCCGAGTTTACAGAGAAATCGGCGCCCTTGATTTTGGGTCCCGAAAAAAAGGCCATGTCCGAATGAAAGAGTACATCTGGTAACCCTAGGAAGAAACATGAATTGAAATGTTTCACTGATGTCTACATATAGTATTGTTGTCAAGAAATTGCCATAAAGAAAGGACTTTGACAGGTTGGTGTACTTTCAGGTGATATTAGGAGGAACGACCGTAAATAGAAGTGATAATAACCTATATATGTGTAGTTTGTTATTTCAATCCTTTTATTTTTTTCTTAATGTATCTCTTTCTAGCACTGGATTCAGTTCCGACAGCAACAGAGATTTGTTTTGTTTTGTTTTGTTTTGGTCATTATTCTGTAGTATCAAGAAAAGAGTTCAGGCAGTATTGCAATTCGCGGATCGTAGGTTGTAAGTCACAACAGCTTGCTTTTTTCTGCTATAATTTGCGTGGATATTAAAGAAAGCCAGATGTAATTAGTTGTAAATAAAAATATTGAGGAAAAATATTCTATTGTCAGCACAATCCACTAACGAAATGCGTCGAATTCCACAAATGTCTTTAATCTCAAAATTGAGTTTTCACACTATTTTCCTTCCTCTGAAAAACCACAGATAGGCCTATGTCTGCTCAGTCTCAGAATGTTTATATCCATTTACTTTGGAGCAGAGAAAACGGAGAGCTTCACAGAAAAATGTCTAGGATTATTCTTATAATCTTTTACACTAGTTAGACCCAATTGTTTTTTTTTTTTTTTTTTTTTTTTTTTTTTAATTTCAGACTACAGGCCCCAACGAGTCTTGGACTCACTTTAAGGGGCAATACAGTTACATTGCTTATACATATTGATATACAAATTTAAATGGCTGATACATAATATACATAAACAAGAATAAAAGTAATGCAATATCTGTTGAGTCTATCCTTCCATTTACTTGCTACTTTTTTAAATGCTGTTCCTTATATAATTACACTTCATGTTCTTAGTTTTTGCCATAATAACTCTCTTATCCGTTTTTTGAATAAAAATTTTGATTTCAACTGTTTGTATTCCGTTGGAATTTCATTGAATGATTTTATGAGATAGTTCTTAATCCCTCCTGTTCCGTATGTTTTTGAAGAATAAGATTCCGCATGTATTTGTTCTTTATGTCTTGTCTCATAATTGTGAAAGTGACTATTTCTATTTACTATTATATTATGATGTATATTATTATTCATAACATTAAACATATAATACATAGTTGATTCTTTAGCTAAATAATCTATTGGTAATACTTTAGACGTGCTATAGGTATTTACATTTGGGTTTAAGCGTGGTAGATTGTAGAGGGTACGCAATGCCCTATTCTGCAAAATTTGTAGTGGATGCAGTGCACTTTTGTTCGAACGTCCCCATAATATGTTCATGTAAGTTAGATGAGAGTGTACATAAGCATAAGTACAGAGTGTACATTTTTTTTAAGGTTCGGCGATAATATATTTCTAAATCTATTAAGCACTCCTATTATTGGTAAGATTTTTCTACACAAAAGTTTTATGTGTGGTCCCCATTCAAGATGCTGATTAATTATTATTCCTAGGTATTTAGTTTCAGTGACTCTTCTTATTTGTTGACCTTGCAAATAAATATTTATATTATGGTCTACATGAATATCTGTTTTCTTGTGGAAACTTATATATACGGTTTTTTCTACATTTAGTGAAAGTTTATTGCAATTCAACCAATCCTGCAGTTGTTTTAGATCCTGCTGTATTATATTTTCTAGTGTATTTTTATTTTCCGCTGTGTATGATACATACATATCGTCAGCGAATAATACTAACGTACCATTTAATTTGATATTTGCCACATCATTTATATATATTAAAAATAGGAGAGGCCCCAAACAGGAACCTTGTGGTACCCCACATGTAATTGTCTGTTCTGCACTTGTGAAATCGTTTACCTCAACATATTGTTTTCGTCCATTTAAATAACTTTTAAACCATTGCAATGCAAGTCCTCTAATTCCTAATTTACTAAGTTTGGCCATCTACTTTAGCCATCTACGGCAACAGGCCCCATGTTTTCATTAAAAGCATTTGTTCTGTAGATTAAAATCAAGAAGAACTTAATCTATACTCTTACTTACTGTTGTCAATATATATTGAGAGAGAGAGAGAGAGAGAGAGAGAGAGAGAGAGATAGGTAGGTATATAAAAATCGGATTAATGGGGGTTAAAAGAGTGATTTCGTAACTGCGAAGTGGGTGATCTCTGACATCTGGTAGCGGTGTTACGTAACACACACATTAGAAATAAAGCTTCGAAACGACAAATTGCACGTTGTGCCGTGGATAAGTGGGTAAGGTGTCTGCTTATTGAGTAGACAACTCGAGTTCGAGTCTTGAGTACACCAATTACTTTTTCCTTCAAAATACATTTCTATATTTTTATATATGTTATTAATAATTGCTTTCCTGCATTTTTTGTAAATTATCTTAAATTAGTGAAGGTTCAGTAAAATCAAGAAGGTTAAAATACATATATATGATTGTTTTATCCGTATGTACAGTCCAGAGATGGAGCGGGTCGGGGAGCCGCGGGTCAACAGAACGTGACCCACTGCAACCCCCCACTCTGACTTAACAACGTATTACGACCCACAGACTCATTCTGCTCAGTGCATTGTAGACAGCTTCCAAACACTGGTGAATTTGTCTTCTCTCAAGGCATCCTTTTTTTTCATTTGTTTCTATTGACAAAAGAACTTCAGGCAATTTTAGATATTGATATTTGCAACTGTAATAATAGCAATAGGACTTATTTGAGACGCAGCCTGTGATTTCTTAGAGGAGCTAACTACTGGGAAAAATGTTTCAATCATGTGTAATATATGAATTATTATATAAAAAATTGAATGTAACTATCTGTGCATGATCATCATATCCAAATTGCAAAGTCAAATGAAATGATTTTTTTTATATACTTAGGCCTCAATCTGAACTAGGAAGTTATCATAAATTCAGTATCGATTTCATTATATTACATATTCTAAGAGGGTTTGAATTTTTGCGAAAAATTTAGTATCTCACAAGCCGTTCAAGTTGGAGAGCTGATATTCAGTATATTAATTCTTTATCTAATATAAATAAAATAAAGAGTTTGTTTGTGTGTTTGTCTGTCTGTCTGTCCGTGTGCGGCCTGGGAACCAGACGAGTGGACCGAGAGTTACCAAATTTCTTTCAGGGGTACCTAGCCCAGGCCCCAGATCAAGACGAAGTTGTTTTTTTAAATTTCGAACCAGGGGGGTCTCAGGGGGCTTTTACCGAAACCGGCTTGGGAACCAGACAAATAGACCGAGAGTCACCAAATTTTAGTCACAAATACCTTGGTTCACGCTCCAGATCAGAGTTAAACGTTTTTCTCAAAATTCGAACCAGGGGGTCTCAGGGGGCGTTTATCGGGACTGGTGTCTTGTGATTCACGTGTAGGGAATTCATTTATGTCTTTTAATACTAATTTAGATAAAGTAAGTGTAGACATTGCTTCAGACAGCTTTAGTAATTTATATAAACAAATCCCTATTTGTGATGGACAAGATGATTATGTATTATTTCAATTTCTATTGTCAGTTTATAAAATAGCTAGATTAAAAACCTTCCCTGAAGAAAGCATTCTCACGGCACCTATAGGAAAAGTCATAGCCCATTCAGCCCTGACCCACGCAATTGTGCACGTAGAATGAATGACCAATCTTTCCATCTTTCGTAATTCTTAAAATAAAACAATACTGTTTTTGTGGAAAACTGAATTTGTGACTTGTAACGTAGCCTGAGTGAAAGAGAAAATATTTCCACAAAAACTAACGCTATGGGACAAGTACTGGTAAAGTACATAAACAATTGGTTTTAAATAACTAAAGAAATATATATATATATATATATATATATATATATATATATATATATATATATATATATATGTGTGTGTGTGTGTGTGTGTGTGTAATAAATAAGCTGAAACAGAAGCATTAATACTATCAACTGAGTAAATCGCTCAATAGGCTATTTGAATTATGCAATGAAATAATACATAAAGTTCGTCGGATTATAATATGTAAATTTCATTAAGGAAACAGGACATAAAATTTGACTTAAATAATTTTATAAACAATTTGATCACTCCAAAATAGATCCTACAACAAATATAAAAAATCAATAACTGTGTATTCATTGATTATCAGCACAAATATATTCAATATTCTATTAAAGTTATTTTATTTGATAATCTTCAATAATCTTCAATCAACTTAATAGGATAACTTTGAGATAAAAGAGTATTCAATTAGGAAAGTTAACATTTACCAATATTTTTCGCATATCACTACAACATCTTTCATAGCGAATATTACACTTTATACAATAAATATATGGTTTTGTTCCAAAACAAGCTAATAAGGAACCTTCGAAACAACTTTAAACACAATTCATTTATACTCAATACTCACAAGAATTTGACTAATACATACACTATAGCCGTATTCACAAAATTCATGAAAAGCAGAATAGCATTTGCCACTAATAAACTTCAACATATTTTCGGATCAATCACAGAATATAGAATAAATCTTGAGATATTGGAAGAAATTGCTATATAACTCTACTATCCATATAGCAATAACTTGAGCGTTGTTATCACAAAATTTCATACAAAACTTCCCGTAATAACATACAGATTCTTGCCTTTCACGTTTCTCTTCCAGTTTCGGAATGAAATTGTTACAGAAAACATTTCGTCGATATTTGATAAATAATACATTTCTCATGAATTTGTATACATTTCCATGTTTTCACTTCTGACTATGTAGAACTTGTAGAAAACTAAAATGAAGACCCAGGGTCAGATACTGAACCTTGAGAATTTGACTGTCCACTTCTCTATCGTAGTCGTAATTATGAACATACGGACGGCTACGGACAAATCACAGCCTAGCGCACGAGTTCCAATTCTATCCACTATCACATGAGTAGTGCTATTTATACTTTAAATTGACTGCCGATTTCCTCACCTTTTCAACTTCAATGAAATCGTTACACACATCCAGCAGTATATTTACAAACAAATGCAACGTATATTTTTTCCCAATTATGAATGTAAAAGTACAATAGTCATCTGTCAAAACAAAAATTAATAATTTAATTATCTATACCCAAGTAATAATAATATTCTAACTACAAAATAAAAAATCCCCAAAACTAAAAATTCCCAAAATAAACTACCTAAATACAAACAAGAAGTCCCAAGTCTAAACGTCAAAACGTAATCTATAGTCTTAAAAGTCCAAGTACTAAATACATTCATAAACAAACATATAAATAACTAGAATCCTGAAATAATTATAGAAATCAAATTTTCCATAGATGTGTATAAATAAATGTACCAAAATTCACAAAAGTAAATCCCCACGTTAAGCGGGTTTTCATATCCAGGCTCCTAACTATGAAAACATTTACGATCACTCCAACCCCAATCATTTCACAGATTCAACCTGTTGTATATAAGTTATTAGGACGTAAAATTGAATGTAGTTTATACGAAAAAGACTTTTATGCATTGCAACACCTGTAACGCCCAAATATTCACCACAAACTTATAGTCATATCGAAATAAACAAAAAAATGTGGAGCAGGAAACTACTTTACACAAAAGTCTAAAGAAGCTCAGTGAAAACGTACGAACTGGTGGAGCGGTTTGGGTGAATAGTCTATCAATCATAAGTGTATGTGTTCAAACCCTGTAGGTATTATTCAATTTGTTTTTTTTTCTTTCTTAAAAGTGTGTTCATATTTTCATCAGAGGACTGAGAACATTTCTTTGAATAAATCTTTGGCAACTACTTTTCTCTCAAATTCGATTAGAAAGGAACATTATATGAATGGCAGATCTAAAATCCAAAGCTGAAAACAAAATATTTAGTATGTTCAATATTTCATTATTATCCTTTGATTTGTAATGAAAAACTAATTATAAGCATTGATAATTTCAGAAGATTCTCCCCGGGTAATGGTCAAGATATGAATGAGAGAAAACTGATAAAACATTATTAGTTCACTTTGAGCATGATCGAAAATATGTCCACGAAGGGGAAAATTTATGTCGACAAGGTCTCAAATTCTCGAACAGGTAATGCCCTGAAATCATCACTGTTTGAAAGGTTTCCTTAACAAATACCTAGGTAGAATCAGGGGCGGATCCAGGAGGGATCGGGGCGATTCCCCCCCCCAGAAGAGGAAACTTTATATATAAGGTTTCTATTTATATATAAAAGATAACTTTATAACTTTATATAAATACACAGGAAGCTACATAACTTTATAGTTACTTCTTGTTAGTTAGTACGAATAATTACGACTACGATTTTGTTAACATAGTCTAAGTGGGGGGAATAAAATATTCCAACAAAAACTAACGCTATGGGACATGTACTGACTGGCAAAGTACATACATAATTGGTATTAAAGAACTAAAGAAGTATATATATATATATATATATATATATATATATATATATATATATATATATATATATATATATATATACCAGCTGAATATACCCGTTCTTCGCATGGGGCCAGTACTTGGAAGTCAACGCTTGTGGAAGTATTACTAATCAAAAGAGTGACTTCGTAAATTTACGGAACGCGTGTTAACACAACAGTAAGGACATCTCGTAACGTTGTTACTTAACACACGCAGTGTAAATGAAGTTTCAAAACCAGAAGTCGGAAGATATACCGTGGATAAGTCGGTAAGACGTCTGCTTGCTGAGTGGAGAAATCCGGGTTCAAATCTGGGCTGTAAGTTTTTTTTTCTGTTCCGTTGAAAATACATTTTTGCGTTTTAAATTGCTTTCTTTCATTTTTTGTAGATTATCTTAAATTAGTGAAGGCCAAGTAAGGTCAGATTACATATATGTCTGCTTTATCTGTGTGTACAGTGCAGAGATGGAGTGAGTCAATTGGGTCAAGATTTGTGAGGAGGTCAGTGGGTCAACAGGACGTGACTCACTGTGACACACCACCCACCGTGACCTCTCTTACTCACGCTGATCTTACGTTTTAAATTTTAAGGTCTCCCTCTTTATTTGGCCTCCCTCCTTCAAGGTCTCCCTCCTTATTATTAAATTCAATGTATAGATAATTATTGAGTTGAGTTGATTTTGAGTTTAGCGTCTTTTTTAGCAGCGAGGCTATATGAGACGGGACCTACTGATTAACATGTAATCCGAAACATATGAGCTCCTGTTGGAATCAAACCAGGGTCTCCCACGCCACAGGTATATAATTGTGTCTCATATAGCAGTTAATATTCTTGCTATAAAGTATAAAGTTAAAGAAAACTTGTAGCTTCACGAAAGACATTTGTTGGTCCTTCAAGGTCAACACAAGAACAAAAAACTAATACTAGGTGTGCCTTTACAAATGACTACTATGATAACAACAGAATGCTGCCTCCGGGGGTTAGTAAAACGCTTAACTGTGTGGAAATCGCTGCACACAACAGGTCTTAGGAACACTCACAAATACGTAAAATTGAAAGAACAGAAAATAGTGCATTTTTTGAAATGAGCATACAATTCACACTTCACGCAAAGTCCTAATATGGGAAATCAGTCAATATCTTCAGTTGGAATTACTGAAAAAGACATAAACTGGCTATTTAAAACTCCAAGTGTAAACCTGCGCTTTGAGCGATTCTATTAGCTATATCAGAACGCATTTTCGCGAGTTGCTCTGTGGTCACGCGTGCTTAATAGCGCTGTTAAAGTTCTAGAACCGGAGGGCGGCGGTTCGAGCCTGAGTACAGTAAAATTCTTTTTTCAAAATAGGGGTGGCTTTTTAAAAATATATATAAAGTTGTATTTTGAAGTGATTGTAAAACAAATTCAGATGAACTTTCACATTTCCAAGCTCACTCGTATTTATTCGCCATGTCCCAAATTTCACAGAAATAAATCCCTACGTTAAGCGGGTTTACATATCCAAACTCCTAAATATGAAAACATTTACGCTCACTCCAACCTCAATCATTTTATGAATTCAACCTGATTTACGTATGTTATTAGGACGTAAAATTGAATGTGATTTATTCTACAAACACTTTTGTACATTGCAAGACCTGTGACGTCCAAATATTCACTGAGAACTCATAGTTGTATCGCAGTAAACAAAAGCTAGTATGGAATAGTAAACTGCTTTCACAAAAGTTAAAAGAAAGCCCGCAAAAGCATGCAAAATGGTCGAGTGGTTTAGGTCGATACTCTATCAATCATATGTTTGTGTGTTAAAACCCGATAATAAGTTTTTCTAAGTGTCTTCCTATTTTCATTTGGAGGCGGAAAACATTTCTTTGAGTAACTCATTGGAAACTTCTTTTGTTTCAAATTCGGCTAAGACGGAACAATATATCAATTGCAAATCTAAAATCCATAGCTGAAAACAAAATATAAAGTATGTTTCCCCATTATTATCCCATTATTATCCTCTGATTTGTAACGAGACACGGGTTCGATTCCCGGAGGGAGTTCATGTGGTTCGGATTCAACGTTAATCAGTAGGTCCACGTCTCATATAGACTCGCTGCTGAACGTGACGTAAAACTCAAAATCAATCAATCAATCTCCAAGAGAGAGAAATAAAAAAACTTTGTTATTGTAAATTCTAGTTCAAAGTTCGAAACACTTGCTTTGCACGTGATTTTTTGTTTCTTTTTTCAGGGAACAGAAAAGTTCTGGCGCCTAAGAAATTATACCATATAATATTACAAATTTGCAAGTGGATGTATTTACATTGCAATTTGTGGTAATAAAGATATTATGATTAGAAAACAATATTTTAATAAGTAAGTTTAATTTCTTCATCCATCGCAAGTCTTAGGGGCCCCTTATACCTCGCCGCCCCCTGAATATCGATATCGAAAATTTCGAATGATATATTCATGTCCACATATTCGCGATATCGAATGTTGATATATGATTATATATATATATATATATATATATATATATATATATATATATATATATATATCGACGATAGCGATCTATCGACATATCACAGGCCCAGGTCCGAGAAGTGATGCTTGAAATATACTGGAATCAACAATCAAATTCTAAATAAGTTCTCCATTTCCGTATTCAATGTTGAGGGGGAAGAGTGTAAACCCGAATAGAAATTTTAAGAAAAACAAATGTTAAGATAAAAGTAGGTTTTCGTCTCTCCTTGAATATAAAAATTAACAGAAAACTATTACTGCAATTTACCTTTTACTTCTGTTTCTGATTGTTATCACAAATCAGCGACAGTACAATACTTTACATAGTATACCAATACACTCTATAACTTTTCACAACCAAGCAAGCCGGAAGATGAATTTCCTGTGATATTAAAGTGGAATGTTCTACAAAATAGTCATAATTCATTGGCCATATTTCTATCAGTACTTTGGTACGGACTAAGAGCTACAAGACTAACAGAACTAGAAATTAGAGATTTCATTCCTTCTTTCTCTCAGACTAAAAGACTTCTGCATTTTCCTAAGATTTTCATTTTCTTAATATAAGACCCCTATCCTGGGCTAATTCTGGCTACCGCGGTTTCGAGGTAATCGGTAAACGAAAGAGTAAAGTTTGTCGACTCTCAACTCTCGACAGTTTGTGAGAAGATATTTCACAGTTCATGTTGTTATTTCTTCGTTACAAAAACACTTCTAGCTGACTCTATTCATGGTGAATTACTGAACTTATAAACATTTACAATTATTGAAAAATGAATAATTATTTTTAAACATAAAAAGTCGTTACAGTTCAGTAGAATGCAGTAGTAGAATGCAGAAGTGAAAGAAAATATTGTTTATTTGTTGAGATGTGCAAACTGAATGTGAATAATAAGTGTTTCCCATTCTCTTGTTCAGAGGTGGATCTACGATGGACTTCTGGGGCCTGGGTAGTTGGTAATACTCCTATTTAGAGCTACTTTTAAGAGCTCCAAACTCTGGAATGGGTTTTATTTATATATAAAATAACAACCCTTTCTGGGAGGCAATCGTCATGATCGCCCACTGGATCCGCCCCCGCTCTTGTGAAGCACACTTTGAAGATATTTAGCTCGTGTATGATCCTGCGATGGTGATTAAGGATTGTAACATCTGGATAATTTTTATACTGATATCGGATAGAAACTTATCCGGATTTGCAATATCCGGTTGACGGACAAAAAAACGGATGACGGATAACGGATAATATCAGGATAATGGATGACGGATAATATCCGGATAACTAATAATGGATAATATAGAGATAACAGATACTATCCGCATGATGGATAACGGATGACGGATAAGATCCGGATAACGGATTTATCCGGATAATTTATAAAATTAAGATAACGGATAATATCTGGATAATAGAAAATTCGGATAACTGATTACATCCGGATGACGAGTAAAGGATAATATCCGGATAAAGTATGTGGTTTGAAAAAGACATTATAGGAGAGGGACTTATCAATGCTTTCTCCTCATGGAGTTATTAAAAGACGATAATCGGGCAGTGGTCTTTACCATTGAAAGATTTGCTTCTTAAAATGTTTCCTAGTAAATTCCAATTTTCTTGTTCTTGTTGGGCGCGGTGGCTAATGGTAGACTGCTTGCTTTGGCGCGTGGGGTCCTTATTGTTTCGATCCCCGGCCAAGTAAATTTGCAGTGGACAAGATCGTATCCGTAGCTTCTGTCAGGGTACTCCCGCTTCTTGCCACTTTTCACTCCAGCACGGCAGCTCAGTGGTAGAGCGCTTCCTCTTTTGCATGGGGTCCTTATTGTTACGATCACCACCCAAGGAAATTTGTAGTGGACAATATCATATCCGTGGTTTTTCTAGGGTATTCCCACTTCTCCCCACTTTTCATTCCACAAATTCCTCTATTATTATTGACTGGCTTTAATCATTGCGCGCGATGGCTCAGTGGTATAGCGCTTCCTCTGGTGGACCAATTAAGTTTGAGGTGGATGAGATCGTATCTGTGGGTTTTGTCAGGGTACTTCCGCTTCCTCCCACATTTCAATCCACCAATTCTTCTATTATCACGGACTTGCTTCAATCATTGGGCACAGTGTCTCAGTGGTAGAGTGCTTCCTCTGGTGGGCCAATTAACTTTGTAGTGGACAAGATCATATCCATGGGTTTTTCAGGGTACTCCCGCTTCCTCCCACATTTCATTCTACTAATTCTTCTATTATCATTGACTTGGTTCAATCATTGGGCGTAGTGGCTCAGTGGTAGAGCGCTTCCTCTGGTGGGCCAAGTAAGTTGTGTGGAGGACAAGATCGTATCAGTGAGTTTTGTCAGAGTACTCCCGCTTCCTCCCACATTTCATTCTACTAATTCTTCTATTATCATTGACTTGGTTCAATCATTTGGCGCAGTGGCTCAGTGCTAGAGCGTTTCCTCTGGTGGGCCAAGTAAGTTTGTGGTGGACAAGATCGAAACCGTGGGTTTTCTCAGGGTTCTCGTGCTTCTTCCCACTTTTCATTCCACCAATTTCTGTTTTATCATTTACTTGCTTTAATCATTGGGAGCGGTGGCTAAGTGGTAGAGCGCTTCCTCTGGTGCGTGGGGTCCTTATGGTTTCGATCCCCAGTCAAGTAAGTTTGTTGTGGACAAGATCGTCTTCGTGGTTTTTCTCAGGGTACTCCCGCTTCTTCACACTTTCCATTTCACCAATTTCTCTATTATCATTGACGCTTTAATCGTTGGGCGCGGTAGTTCAGTGGTAGAGCCCTATCTCTAGTGCATTGGATCTTTATTGTTTCGATTCCCGGCCTAGTAAGTTTGTGGTGGACAAGGTCGTATTCGTGGGTTTTCCCAGGTACTCTCGCTTCCTCCCACATTTCATTCAACCAATTCTTCTATCATCATTGACTTCCTTTAGTCATTGGAGATGCCTTGGTCCCTTGAGCATTGCGGTGATGTCAGAAATCAGATTCGGTCCCAAGCATTTGGGTTGTGATGTAAACCTTTGCTGTGGTTCAGTCTCAGTATTTTATTACGCGAGATAAAACCATCCATACAGCTATAAATGTCGTTCTATCTTGTGCAAGCAGGTATTGAATTTGAGCCAATTCGGAACCACATTTTTGGCGCTTTGAGGCCAGAAACCGATTTCGGACATTACGCTGTCCTCAAACTACTAGGATCTTTCCAATGTTACCATCCGCGTCCAACAACCCCATGTTTAAAAGGGAAACAGAAAGGACTCGTGTCTAAAATTTCCGGACCCAGTTTCTTGAGGTTCAAGTTTAGGGATCGATTTCTGATATCACCATTGTGCTCAAAGGATCAAAACCTTTCAAATGTCGCCAACGTCGTCCAATAACTTCATCTTTAATAGGTGAATAGAAGGGACCTGAGCCCATAACGTCAGGACCCCATTCCTTGAGCTTCGTGGCCTGAGCCTGATTTCTGACATTACTACTGCACTCAGGGACAGTGGTTTGGGATGGGCACGAGCGAGTTCGAGCGAGTTTTTTTGAAACTTGATTCGACTCGAAACATGCATCTTTTAGCTCGACTCGAGAACTCGACTCGAAAAATTTCTTACAACTCGACTCGAAACTCGACTCGAATTTGGATCGAGTTTCGAGTCGAGTTGAGCCAAGTCGAGCCAAATCTTATGTGTAGTTTCAAGTTCGTTTTTTCACTTATTCTGCATAAACAATATAATTATTATCAATGTTGCTACTTCCACTACAACTTATTATTATTATTATTATTATTATTATTATTATTATTATTATTATTATTATTATTATTATTATTATTATTATTAAATTCTGTAATTAAACTTGAAAGATAGGCGGTTTGCGTATGAATACTAAAAACTAGTTCACTGCCGATCTAGGAAACAAGGACATCGTTCACGAGGTTCTAGGTTTGAGTTCCAGAGGAGCAAGTATTCGTGCTTGGGCCAAAATTTGTTAAAAGTTATAGCGTGCCAGGCAAATATGTTTAAATCTGTTCTGCCTGGGTCTACGGTTGTCAACGACTTGTGCGGCTTGGCTCACAGCTTATTCAATATCGAACCGAACCGAGAAGTAGGGATGCGCACGAGTCGAGACACAATTTGTAAAATTCGAATCGAATCGAGACTGCTCGTTAAAATCTTGATTCGACTCGAATGTCTCAAAACTCTTCACATATTTTTAAAAATAGTTTTGAAGAAACTAATTACTCAGAAACAGTTATATATATATATATATATATAATTATTATACAGGTGTGGATCCAAGGGGGCTACAGCCCTCTTGACACTCAGGTATATACTGGATAAAATATTCTTCAATCCTGCTTTACACTGAATAAAGCGGCAAACTGTGATTTAGTCGCTCCCTTGATCATATCCTGGATCCGGGGCTTTAAGGGTTCATAGCTGTAAAACTATGGGATCTATCGTTAGGGATGCGCACGAGACGAGTCGAGACAGAATTTTCCTGACAAATTTCGAGTCGAGACACAGCTCTTGCAATAAAAAAGAATACATTTTTCGAGTCGAGACAGCACATTTTCGAGACGAGAAAGCCTCAAATCTTCTCTCGTGCGCATCCCTACCTATCGTAGTCGGGTTAAGACTTCACTTAGAAACTAATATGTGCGCTATCCAAAAATACAACGTTTCAGAATCTAAAGTACACATGCGACAATTTTTAGAAAGGAACTTTGGCTATGTGCATATAATTTGAAGTACTCACCAAATACCTGTATAAAAATTGTTGCAGAAGTATGGCAGAATTCTGAAACATGGATATTTGGATAGCTCACGTACTAGTTCCTAAATAAGGTCTTGACCCTACTACGGTAGGTCGCCTAGTTTTGGAGCTATGGACCTTTAAAGTTCATTTCTTCATGTTTTTGGCAACCTATAACTCCGAAATAAAGCATTTGTGCGCCCAGGTTTGTTATTACCTTTTGTCTTATCTTGGTGTCAGGAACAGTATTTCTTGCAGATATGTTTTTGGGGCACTGCCCCCCTCCCGGAGGTCTGAGAGTGCCCCCCGGAGGAGACCAAAATATTACGTCTATAATCCAATAATAAATAGAATAGTACCAGCAGTGCCCCCCTCCCCTCACCCTGAACATTTTTTTCTGAAAGAACAACTGGTCAGGAATCTCCTTGCATTTTTTAAATGGAGTATCGCATCGCAGTTTGCACTGCAAATTGAAAAATGTATTGCAAATTGCGATACATCTTTGTGTTTTAAATTACTACGTAAGCTAAAATAAGGAGCAAGTTAAAAATATATTACTATTATTTCAAGAAACTTCCCCCGACTTGAAGGGTCGGTTATTGCAAGAAAAAATGCCTCGACTTTGGATTACAATAGTTTTCCCCTTTTGTCTTTCCTTCTCTTTGTCAGTTTATTGTTACTGGGTCATTCTTCAGATCTTCTCACAAGTAAACTTTACGTTTGGGTGAATCGAGTTGCTGACTGAGACACATATGATAAAGTAGTACTAAATGTGGTCAGTATTTCAGTGAAGTTGTAGGTGCGAAGCTCCAGGGGTTTAGGAGATACAGCTACCAGAACATCACATGGAAGTACAGAATAGTCTTCATACAGTTGGAGGTAAAAGCTCTATAAGACCTCTTGTAACGACAAAAGGTGAATAACAAATATATGGGTACATATTAGGACTAGGGGGAAGTCATATAGTAAGGGTATACCTGACGGCGGCCATCTTGAAATCCGCCATTTTGAATTAAGGTTAAGTTTTTAAAACAGGAATAGGGTCATGTGATACATGATTTAAGGCGTAAATTTAATCAGAAGAACAATGGTGACGTTAATTTTGATTTACGCGCAATTGGTAAAAAGTTACAGGGAAATTAAATATTGTTGCAGCATATGTGTTAGTCCTTTACCCCACCTTGTAAATTTTGTGTTAATGATAATAATTAAATATAAAGCAAGTGGATAAATATTAGATCTATGGTAAGAGTTGCCTTGATAGCGGCCATGTTTAAATCCGCCATTTTGAATCAGACAAAAGTTTTAAACAAAACGCATAACATTGACACCTTATTAATAGCAAATTTTACCATAAATCCAACGGTATAACCATTTTTGCTTTATCATTAACCAGCATTTGTTATCGCATAAACAAGTTGCTAATTTAAGGAAAAATGACCAAAGTGGAATTTAGTCATAATTGAACTTGGGTCTTTCTTCCGGAAAAGTAATAAATTAGTACAATCAATATGTAGTTCAGAAAAGAGTGCATGACTTGCACAAATGCTCTGCTCACAGTGAACACACCTGACAAAGGCAATCGAGTTACACTTGACACATTTGTCGTTAACAATTCCGTCAAAGCAGTAGTCGTAAGGAGCGATCCATTTTATTTTGTGCTGGTTAATGATAAAGCAAAAATGGTTATACCGTTGGATTTATGGTAAAATTTGCTATTAATAAGGTGTCAATGTTATGCGTTTTGTTTAAAACTTTTGTCTGATTCAAAATGGCGGATTTGAACATGGCCGCTATCAAGGCAACTCTTACCATAGATCTAATATTTATCCACCTGCTTTTTATTTAATTATTATCATTAACACAAAATTTACAAGGTGGGGTAAAGGACTAACACATATGCTGCAACAATATTTAATTTCCCTGTAACTTTTTACCAATTGCGCGTAAATCAAAATTAACGTCACCATTGTTCTTCTGATTAAATTTACGCCTTAAATCATGTATCACATGACCCTATTCCTATTTTAAAAACTTAACCTTAATTCAAAATGGCGGATTTCAAGATGGCCGCCGTCAGGTATACCCTTACTATATGACTTCCCCCTAGTCCTAATATGTACCCATATATTTGTTATTCACCTTTTGTCGTTACAAGAGGTCTTATAGAGCTTTTACCTCCAACTGTATGAAGACTATTCTGTACTTCCATGTGATGTTCTGGTAGCTGTATCTCCTAAACCCCTGGAGCTTCGCACCTACAATTTCACTGAAATACTGACCACATTTAGTACTACTTTATCATATGTGTCTCAGTCAGCAACTCGATTCACCCAAACGTAAGGTTTACTTGTCAGGTTTCGGGTGATTATCCTTGTTTCTGAGCGTGTAATAATAATAAAAAAATGTTCCTTGAAGAAAAGGCGCGTTGGCATCAGATTGGACCTAGCCGATATATGGTATATATAGCATGATAGTGGCTTGGTTAGTAAAACGCAGAAGTGCGTACAGTAGATCAGTAAAACAGTAACGGTATTCTTCAATGCCAAAAATACAGTATAGGAAATTACACTCATCTTTGTCTCTCTTTTCTTTTTGCTTTTCATTTGAAGTACTGATATACCTGATACCCATTTACGTTCCTTGTTAAAAACAACATATGTTTTAGCAAGATTTCTTCTTGGGAGACGCCGCGAACCTCAAAAAACATCCCGAACAAATGGACTCTGTCTTTCTGTGTGTGTTTGAACCAATGCGTTATTTTTCCTTAACCTAATTGTTGAATTTGCCGCTGTGGTAAAACTATTTCGCTCAATTTGACAAATAATATAATAAAATATAATACTTATCCAGCAATGAGCGTGGATTGCAAGGAAAAGCAGTGAACCCTAAAGTACCCCTGTAGCAGGGGCGGATCCAGAACGGACTTCTGGGGGGGTGGATTGTAATACTACTACTTAGCTAGTTTTAAGAGCTCCAAATTTTAGGATGGGTTTTATTTACATATAAAATAAGAAAGCTTCCTCTTCCGTGGGAGGGGGGCGATTGCCCCGATCGCTCCCTGGATCCGTGTCTGCGCTATAGCCTCTCCCCGAAATTAAATGCATTGATCTATTCTATCCAATTCGAAGTCATTTTCGCTTCCATGTTATTGGTGACGGAGCTCTTGTTCTTTGTATCTCTGTACTCAAGAAAATAATAATAATAATAATAATAATAATAATAATAATAATAATAATAATAATAATAATAATAATAAAGCATCTGAATAATAAAGATACCTTTCACCCTTCTTTAAACTTTCTGTGTATTTCTCTGAATCTGGATAATAGTGTATAATGCAAAAAGGCTTCAAACAGCAATCTGGCAAAAAGTGTTTGTGTAAAAGACACAAACGTCTTATCAAGTTGTTCTACAAACAACTAAACAGCTGACCTTGTTTCTGTTTGCCTTTAAACACAATGTTACGATTTACAAGGCACAGACAAAAGTAGAGAGCAACATCATATTCGCCTAAGGGCAACTTCGTCGCTAAACTGAAGACTAGCACTCTGTCAATATATTGCATAGCTATCAATAAGTCAGACTCGCAGGTTCTTTCGAAACGTTTTGTATAACAGGTTAATCAAACTACGTTGTTGTAGGTAAGGGATGAGACTCTGAAAGGCCGATCCTGAGGTCAGAGCCGTAGCTAGAAATTTCGTTGCCCGGGGCAAAGTAGAATTCGGCGTCCCCCGACACTCACCTTACCAAGATTTGACTTTACTTTATGTGCTTTTATTTTTAACATATAAGAGAAACACCCTTTTGTTGTTATGCTACGCTTTTTTTTTACCAAGCCGCTTAGACAGCCAAAAGCGATCGTTATGTATTCTTTAACAAATAAGAGCCACTCTCAAGAGGTTTATTTTAGACCTGCTGCTAAACTTGCCAAACTACCTTGTATACAAATCCATTTGGATAATAATTATGAAAAAAGCATGGAGTCGATTCTCCTACGTAAGGACGACCATGGAGTTGCTGGACGCGAGTGGTAGCGTTGGAAAGGTCCGGGTGCCTGAGTCGAGTCGAGTTGTCGAGTCGAGCTAAAAGATGTCTGTTTCGAGTCGAATCAAGTTTTAAAAAAAAACTCGCTCGAACTCGCTCGTGCCCATCCCTAACCACTTCCCCTGAGTGCAGTAGTAATGTCAAAAGTCTGGCCCAGGCCACGAAGCTCAAGAAATGGGGTCCTGACGTCATGGATTCGGGTCCCTTCTATTCACCTATTAAGGGGATTTTCTACCTCTTCGCTTATGTTTCTAACTTCCCATTTGAAAACATGTAAATTTTAATATGGTAATTTCTAACAAAGTATTGCAGGTGATGACTTGAAATTTTTAATACAAATACACTAGACCCATATAAATCCAACCACGGTTTCCAATTTACGTTACATGCGTTAGATTAATTGCAATATATTCTTCAGTAAGTTTGGCAACAGAGAATAAAAAGTATGCTGCAGAGGGGAGAGGGCTGACCATCTGTTCTAGCTGCTTTTAATGTGATTCTCACTTCTCAGTGGTTAGAATGGTCTGGACTGGAAGAGCCCAAAACCACTTCTTTCTTCCTTTCACGGTTTGTTTGTTTCTTCCACCCCCTGCAGTCACAAGAAGACAACTTGATTCGGAAAGCATTTTGAATTAGTAGCAAAAAGCAAAACTGAATGACACCACGGACGGATTAAAGGGAGGGGCGGTCACTCCCTCCGAGAACATTTGAATACTTTGAGTAATCGGAGTAAGAAACTAGAAATTGCGTAATCTAATAAGAAAAGTTTCTTGAAGTATACAGATCAAGACGCATTTCAAGTGTCACAGCATTGTACTCTCCTCCCCTCCCCTCCCAATTCCCTTCTGAATAAGTTCTCTTTTGTTCCTCTGTTCCATATTAGCCTTTACACTTACACTTTCACTATCCAGTATTGATTTTGACCATACCATCTGCACAGCAAGGCGAGTAAGGTTTACGAGTCCTTTCTGCTCCCTTTTTCTGCCCCTTTTTTAAAAATTGCTAATTATAATAAAATTTATCGAAAACAATTCATCCCAACGATAAAGACTTATACACATTCATTATTGCAATCTTAAAATAAACTCGCCGCCTGTCGCGTATGCTAGCGATCTAATATATACGAATAGATGAAAAGTTAGTTTGAAGCCTTATGTATTTTTTTCTGTAAGTAAGTCCGAATTCATACTTGTTTCTATTGTTGCATCGACAATAGTGAGTGCCAAATCGATTTAGGCTCGTTGGTCTTTGCGAGGTCCCTAAAGATGCAAGGCCGTGGGCAGTCGCCCACCACTTGAAACACCTCTGCACTAGAGGTCTGCACGTGCTCGGGCCTACAAAGCATGTATCACTTCGAGCCCGGGAGGGGTTCGGGCAGTAGCGTCATTTCAGATTTGGCTTGGGGGGCAAGACCCCTTGATATATGTAAAATTTCGCGTTTTTCACTGACTTACTACTATTCTATTGATAAAATCTATATAAATCTCAAACTCAGGGGGGCAAATGCCCCTCCCTGCCCCCTAAATGACGCCCCTTGGTTCGGGCTGTGAATTTTAAAATATACAACCATATTTCTTGGACTTTTTCGGGCCTAACTTTGTAAATATAGTGTAAAACACAAATTGCACCGTTCTTTCCGAAGGACTTTCAAAACACAACTGCAAAATCAAACCTCGAATTGCTGTAAATAAAAATATAATCTTGCATTAATAATTAAGTTTCTGTGATTCGGGCTTATTTCGGGCTTATTTGATTATCACGGAGCTCAGTTCGGGCTCGGGCCTAAATGCTAAGACATATTTCGGACTCGGGTCGGGCCTCACATTGTAAATTCACGGGCCGGGCCCAGGCTGAAAATTCCGACCCGTGCAGATCTCTGCTCTGCACCCGCACACATTCTTTCCTAGTCCAGAAAATCTCCTCCCCTCCGCATCGTCAATAATGGTAAATTTGATCCTCGTATATTTGCTTATTATTGTAAGAGAAGTGCAAACGAGAACTCTAAACTTTGTTCGTTCTCTGGGGTAATGTGAGTAATGCAAATGAAGAAAGATATGCGTAATATACAAATGTCAGAAAAACTTGATATCAATTTGAATAGACCTTTTACGTAATGTTTATTTTAAAAATAATAAACTTATGCAAATATATCGAGACATCTGAAATTTAATGTTAAATAGTGGCGAGTGAGCCAGAAGGGGCGTGCACTATTCAGTTAGTCAAAGAACTCATATATGTAGCTTGAAAACTACTACTATTTAAACCAATATTGAATTAGACAAATTTGTAAAAAGTAGGATAACTATAGTTGGAAATAGTGTGTGTATTTTTTTAGGAGGAAACCCAAAAGTACATTCTCGATAAAATAATAATAATAATAATAATAATAATAATAATAATAATAATAATAATAATAATAATAATAATAATAATAATCTTCCTCACTTCAATCATAGGTTGAAGCGCAAGAAGGAAATTTTAAAACTTTTCTCTCCCCTGGGAAAGCTGTTTTATAATATGATAAGGTCTCTTCTTCGTAACTGCATCTATCCTTGGTCGGGCCGCGGTGGCTCAGTGGTAGAGCGTTCACCTCTAATGCATGGCGTCCTTAGTTCGATCTCAGCTCGCACCAAGTGAACTTTGTGGTGGACAAACACCGTGTGCGTGGATTTTCTCGGGGTTCTCCCGTTTCCTCCCACTTTCTTCATTCCACCATTTCATTCATTTCTCATAATCACCGTCTCTTTTAGCCTAACCGGCATAACCGTGGGACGTAAAACTCAAAGATTTCATTTCAATTTTTCATTTACCTTCCATGGTTTTCATACTGCGGGCACTGGAGTTTCCGAACTATATCATGGCGGCCATTTTGAAACTGGTGCTCCATATGAAACATCTTTTAGTACAGCGTTACTTAGTTTTCCAAGACCTTTCGAACGAGGTATTACTCGACCCATGTTCCCATTTTACATTTCAGAGTTACCCCCCGTTACCCCCATTTACGGGCGGCGGAGAGGGGTACTTTTGACGGAATTGGTTTTCCCCCTTAGCAATATATAACGTGTACTTCAAACATTTCTTGTATGTTTTATCATTTTTGAGATATTTCCGTGGATTGATTAAAATGGCCCACCCTGTATATATATATATATATATATATATATATATATATATATATATATATATATATATATATATATATACATATATATATACATATATATATATATATATATATATATATACATATATATATACATATATATATATATATACATATATATATATACATATATATACATATATATATATATAGATAGATAGATAGATAGATATGTTGGTGCACCAGTAAGCTCACAAGAGTACAGATTAATTCATTCTTGATTTTAATCTACAGAACAAATACTTTTTATGAAAGCAAGGGGACTGCTACCCATAGATGGCTAAGTGAGGTAAATAAAATTTAAACTTCAAATGAAACTTGGGTGGCTCACCGACAATGGCTCATTTAACACGTTTGATAACAGCGCGGGTAATAGGTGATTTATAAACGTAGTAGATAGAGCCTGTGTAGGTAAGTGGGTACCGCGTGAGACTGTCATTCTAAGGGTCTGGGGTTCGAGTCTCGGCCTAGACTGAGTTAAATTTTTTTTCAAGGAATTCAACACTAAATGATGTTCGCGTTTGATACTGAAAGAGATTTATCCTATGAAGGAAGAAAACCCAAGATGGGGGCAGCGGGAAAGACGGAAACTGTTTATCCTTAAGTGTTAAAATTTAATTTATTCCCATATCTTTTGCTCTTTCCTTTCCCTCTTTCCTTCTTTTCTCATTTTGTTTAGCTATCCGTACTTTTTTCGGTTTCTGCATGAAGCGTATTATTCTTTTCGTTTTCTTTGCATTAATTCATATCTCTTTGAACTTAATGTGAATGGAATTTCTGCAGATTTATCTCGTGGTTGTTTCTCTAAATGATGCTCTCAGATAGTAATACTTTTTTCTCGAAGTGGAGGAATATCCTGGCATGTTATGTTTTCGGGCATGTATTTGCTGTCATGTTGGTTGTCCAACTATCAGACATCGAGTGAAACTATTCTGTTACTGGAAAAAGCTATCATTTCTTATGTATCCAACCTCCATTTTCTACTGTCGCTGACTGTACATGTTCCGGAGGAACTATTTTACCTTCGATTTTTATTGTGAAATGTTGTTTGTTAGGGAAATCGTTTGTATTTCTTATTACTTCATTCACGTTTTTCCAAAACTTTTTAGGATTATCTAACGAATTATTAAATTTATTTTGGTAATATATGTTTTTGAGTTTTCTCTTTTCTTCTGTTACTTTATTTCTATAAAAGATATATTCTTGTTTTAATATTTCATTACTAGGATTTCTCCTGGTTTTTGAGAAGAGGATATCTCGTCTACTGATTAATTCAAGTAATTCTTTACTGACCCAAGGTGCTACTGGTGTATAGTGTTTAGTGTTTGAGATTGTTTTCTTTTTAACCGAAGTGGAAGTTGTTATTCCATTATTTAAGAATGAAATAAAATTGTTGTAATGCTTATTTACATCATTATCGTCATTATTAAAGTTTTGCGTTTCAAAATATTTTTTAGTTTTATCATGATCAATCTGGTGAGAAACCCGCTCTTCTGAATTTTCATGTTTTCCTCTATGCTCAGTTTTCCATCCTTTAATAATTGTTACTAATACCCTATGATCACTAATATCATTTTCAATGGTACATACAACATGCTGTAATTCATAATTGTTAGAATACATATGATCTAAAAGTGACTCATTTGTGTTACCAGATCTAGTAGGGTACTTTGTATTACATAGTAACAAACCATAGGACATCATTAACTCAAGTAAAGGTACTCTATAAGTATCTACATAATTAATTATATTAACGTTTAAATCTCCGGTTAATATTATTTTTCTATTACAATATAGTGACAATATTTTTTCAAGATCTTCCATCATTAGTGGACTACTTTTGTTACTGGGATTATATATACATATTACAATCATATTTATGTTATCTTTTTTTACTTCAATCCCTAAAATGCTGTGTTCTTTTTCAATTTTATTTAAGATATTAAATTGCCAAGAGTTATGGATATATATTGCTACACCTCCTCCAGTCCTATCTCTATTCACATGTACTGATACATATTCTCTTATATTAAAGTAATCTATTTCCAATTTATCAACCCATGTTTCACTAATTACCAAAAAATCCACTAGCGATAGTCTATGCAATATTGTCTCTATTTTGTGTAATTTATTTCTTATGCTTCTCGCATTGATTGTTACACATGTTACACCTTCCTGTTGTAGTCGATAATATTCAGACGATAAATATTCTAAAATAGACTCATAATAAAGATCCTTACATATAAGCCCTAATCCTAAATCTAAATAACCATCCATTTATTGCTAAGTTGCTACATAATCATCTTAACTTATTTCTTTAATAAGTCAATATCCTCTTCACTCCTAATCCATACCACTCTGTCATTTTCGCTTTTCCTTGCCAATATCTTGCAGTCACTAACCCACACATACTTAACATGTGGACGCAGATCTCTACCTTTCTTGAAGAGGCCCTTGTTCCGTTCTGTCAAATTGTCATTCAGATATACTCTTTTGTTTCCATCAGCACCACGAGTGTCAAGTCCTATTATGTCTTTACACTTGATTTCCTTTTTGTTCTTTTTTGCTTCCATAAGCTCTTCTTTCTTCCATCTATTCTTGAGTTTTACTAAAATTGGTCTTGGAACCCCTGTTGCTCTAGTGGGAATCCTGTGTGCTACATCTATGTCTTCTTTAGTAAGTGGAACTTGTAGAGATTGTGCTAAGTTTTTCCAGACACGTGCCCCCCGGAGGAGACAAAAATAATACTACCTATACTATAATAATAAATAGAACAGTACCAGCAGTGCCCCCCCCCCCCGAAATACTAAGTGTGCCCCCCGGAGCATTTCTTCTGACAGAACGACTAGCTTAGACCTTCAGTCTCGGATGCCTTATATCTCTTTATTCTTGCGCAAAAAGATAGAAGAATTGAAGAGGGTGAAAATTATTGTCTACTGTATCACTTGGAGATATTAGTTGGTTTGTACGGTAGTAGTAACAGTAGACTCAAAGCAGTTGGTCTAATACTTGGCAGGAAAAAGAAAAAACTCTTGTCGGCTTATGTGGAAATACGTAAGAATTATTATTTTTTTCTTGAAGAAGAGGCGCGGGGTGTTTCGCCAGTACTGTCATATAAACTATATTATGAATTTTACATCATCGTCCAATAAACAACTTCCAGACTGAAATAAATCAAACTGGCTACCCTGACATCAATTCCCAAGGCAATATGTCAGTTCCAATTCCAATACGAGTATATTCACGCATAGATGTAATTTCAGATATTGATGTCTCATAATGTAAAATAACTTCATAACGTTGAAACATCCCTTTGTGTTTTATTTGCAGAAAATAGCTACATTAAATAGGCCAATAATATTCTATTCTTCATCTTAATATTCAAATCTTATTATTGCAATTACATAAATACAGATTTATGAGTAACAATTCTCGAATTCAATGCTTTTAAAAATATTATTATTTAATAGAAACTACTGTTATTTAATATTTTATATTCTTTCTACACAAAATATCACAGTATATTTCAATATTTTTATTTCTTTCTTGCCCAATAGATGAGATATGAGTTGATATTTTATTATCCAAGCTCTTGTTCTTTTCTTATTTATCATTCAATAACTTTTTGTTCCCTGGCTTTTATTATTTTTGTGATGTCACTTGAATTATTAACTGGACAGGTACTTTGTCGTAAAATGTCTTTTTCCCATTCAAATTTCATAATAAAACCTGTTATATCAAACAGCATCACGCAATATATATTTATATTTGGCTATGCTTCCTTAAGAAAACATTGTTAATTGTTTTCTTACAACCATACATCGGATTGAGTATAGCCCGCTCCCCCCAGTGATTTTTAACGAATCATAGTGATTCTAACGATTCATATTAGTTCATAATGAATCGGAATCGCATGTTATAAAGATTTAAGATGTAAATCTTGTTTTAAGGAGGTTTTAGTATAAGTAGTAGTAGTAGTTTAGTAGCAGTACTAGTAGTAGTAGTAGTAGGAACGGGTTAGAAGCCCCGCAGGGGTTGGTTGGGTTCTGTTCTCGATATAAGTAGTAGCAGTAGTAGTAGTAGTAGTAGTAGCAGTAGCAGCAGCAGCAGTAGTAGAAGTAGCAGCAGTAGCAGAAGCAGTAGTAGTAGTAGTAGTAGTAGTAATAGTAGTAGTAGTAGTGACTTTCAGTTCCGGTGACAAAGAACTGGGGGGAGCGGGCTATACACAAGCCCATACATCTATGCCTCTTCTTCTGGCCCATATCTACCGCCTCCGCACCCGTTATATTGTGCAATACATAATCGGCCAACATCCCATCATAGCCGAATTATTGGAGCAAACCCCGGCAATTCCACGCAGAGCTTACCCACCACCCCTGGACCACCTACTTGCAATGTACGAACGAGAAACAAATACCGCCGATTACAACCCTACTCGGCGCATATATCACAGCCATCCGTCCATCTATCCCTCATAACTGCAATCACTTCAATGCTTACTCGTCTACCGTAGCACACTTCATTAAATATTTCATTCTAGCTTGGCACAACGGCTGAATAACATACTTCAATAACTTTCATTATATCCTTTTGCCCATCTATCTTTGCTTGTTTCTCTAGTTTAATACTAACTCTGGCCAAAGAGAAGGCGTCACCTTCTGTGGCCCGCCCATCTTCGGATGGGAATGAAACTGCTTTTGATGATGATGCTTCCTTTGATTCTCAATAGATAATACCGAAAGAACTATTTAAAAATCTGAGTGGGTAAATGTGCCTGGTCATCATGACTTAACAACAAACTAGTAATTCCCTCCACTTGTAATTACTACCACCAAACTGTACAGTACACTGTAGAAACTAACGAAGTGTTTAAACTAGTGCTGTCGAAATCGGTTTTTGAAAAAAAGTGAAATTTCATAAAACCGAAATGTCGGTTTTGAAAACCGCTTTTGTGGTTTCATTTTGAAAACCACATTTACAGTTTCGGTTTTGAAAATCAGATTTGCGGTTTTCGGTTTTCAGAAAACCGGTTTTCTCAAAAATTCGAAAACACTAGTTTAAACTATTTTATAATAAATTTGCAGAGAAAATGGGTTAGAAAATGTTGAAAAAATGTTCTGCGTGTATCTAAAGAGAGTAAATTCTCAAGATAGTGTTTCAGTAGGTTGTATAGGTTGTATTTTTAAAAACAACACTTCTTGTTAAATACTTTGAAAACGAAGTTGCGACATATTTTGTAATGCAGCTGTGACATAGTTGGAAAACTCACTATGGCAACTACGTACATTTGGTCTGTGCAGTACATTTAAAAATTCAGTTGACCAGACTACAGGAGGTGATTCCTCATATCAAGAGAAACAAAAAGAAATTCTGACATAGGTCGAGAAACATCTTTTACAGTTATAAACTACCGAAGGTGATAAATATCACGATTTAATGAACAGCCCTGCGAGTCATAACAACTATCCGACTTATCGCAAGGAATTACAAGTTTCGGTTGGTTTAGATTCAGATTACTTTAGATTACACATGTTTTTGTTCGCTTACAATAGTATAGGTAATCGTGACCGGACTAGCGGAATTTAGCCCATAATTTTGGCCTAACGCTAAGGTCATATAAAGAGTCCACAGACAATAATGTACTGTACTTTGCTGAGATGTCCGAACTCACGGGTCCACCTGTCTGACTCAATTGTCCTCGAACTCAAGAATTGAGCGCACAAGCACGAGCATGAAAGGCTATGTAGCATTCTGTAGCTCCGCAAATTTCTACAAGCCTCGGTGGCGACAGGGTTCTAGTATACTGCTCTGATTTCCATTAAGTTGTAATAAAGCAAATAATCAACCCTGATTACTAACCTGCCTTCAGTCACTATCGCTCATTCGGCGTTACTATGTGAATTGAGTATTGAGCTATGATAAAGAAAGAAACCAACCTGGCTACTAACCCACCAACACATACTGTATATGTGCGGGCCAGCATTCTAGAACATTTCTCTGTGCTCAGCTGTAAAGCGTGCATCTGTTGTGTCTTGACTGTTCTAACCGGGGTCTCGTCTGTTGTATTTTGTAAAATTTTATTTTGTTATATGTAATTGCATTATGTAAATGCTATTTTTTTTAAAAAGAAAGTCTCCTCTTAAAAAAATAACTTTTGAACATGTTTGTTCAGGTCTCCAACAATTCCTAAAAAGGGTGAATAAATTGCATGCTTGGGTGTTCAAATAGTGTCAGAAATGTATAAAATGTTTTAACTATGTTCAAAGGTCGTTTCTGAACTTGTCCTCATTACACACATCAGAAGTTTAGATATATTTTGAACACTTTTTTGGTATGTTAACCACTGTTTAAAAGTAGTTTGTAAAAAGTGTATTAAACACTGAGTATATTTTGCAGTGTATGATTGATCCACTCTCGGTGACTTTAGTAGCCGCATTTCGTAGGTTTCCTTCTCAACACAAATATTCATGACTTTGAACTGCCAATTTGTTTCTAATTTTGCTTCATGTATAGTATACACAATTATATTCCTGCTACTTAATAAGCAGAACCAAATGCATAATAGGGTTCCTAATTTTGAATTTCACTCTAGTGCTGCAGGTATTGTCATCGTGCTATATACGCTATTTTCTTGAAATAACGTTGAATTAGAAGCTCTTTTTATAGACTCAGTGTTCACGAATGATCCTTCTTAAAACATTGAATGAAAATGTTCTAATAATTCAAGACCAATTTATATTCCGTTGGCAAATACCCAATATCTCAAGGACTACATTTTACTGATGCGGAATAATACATCTTTCTATCCTGAATCAAAGGAGCCCTACATGGAGTGCCTTCTCTAGAATTTTTTTAAATAAAAAAGAAATACGACTGGAAGCAGGATTTTAAAAAGGTTAGAAACACGTGGAGCAAAGAGAGAGAGAGAGAAAAGTACAAGAAAGCGGGCATTCGCACATCTTGTAAAAACCTTCGCATAAGAACTGTTTACGATGCAGAACATGTGCGCGGACCTGTGTGACTAGAGCGGAGAACACCGCGAAAACTGACTCATGCTGCTACGCGTCGTAAAATATCAATATATTCGTTGAACTTGACAATTCTATAATCAAGGAAAGCGGCTCTTAAATTCAATGATGCAAGAACCGTATACCCTTCCGCGCACTAGACACACAGCTGTCACACACAGCAAAACATTTTGCCGGTTTTTGATCTTCTTATCTTTTAGAGTGAGTTGTTCAACAAACAATGAGACATTATTTTTCTCGCAAAAGCAAAATGTGTTAAAATATTTTAGTTCGCTATCTACTGCGTGCACAATTAACCTTTCGCCACGGACTGAGATATTTCATCGTTTTAAATCCGAAATTAGCTTGATTTTAGATCAGTAAATATTGATACAGATAACAACTTTTACTTTTCACTTTAATGAGAATAACGTAGACATATTCATAGCTGTTTGTTCTGGATGTCCCTGAAAGAAGTTACTATTTAGGTCTTATCTACAAATGAGACAGCTATAGCTCGATTGCTTCTATTAGTTTTCTTTTCTTAAACTTGGGTAAATGTGCTAATTAACAGAATAGTTAGCAGTTCAAATACCACCAGCTTATTTGAACAGGGTAGTACGTGATACAAAATACACATTTGACTCATATGCATACAATCAAGGCTGTAATTGAACTCTAGTTTAGTTACACGCTAATAGTGCAATTGCATTATACACTGAAGTACCACTGAATTAGAAGTACCTAACTAATAACGTGTTGCTGTTCCTTTAGTCTTGATAATGGCTGCCACATGACGAACGCATGGGTCAACAAATCTATGGACATGGTCTTGATATCTGGCCTCCACAATCGTCAATAATTTCCCATAAATCAGGAAATGACGTCAATGGTTGTTGCAAACCTTTTCCCAGAGAATTTTCGACGTGTTCAATGGGATTTGGTCCAGGTATCTTCGTGGTCATTTCAACAGAAAACAGAGAACAGAGGAATGCTTCTCGAACCAAATTGTAGCCAAGTGGGATCTGTGACAGGAGCGGTCGTCCTGTTGGTATATTCAATTTCCATCCTGATGGTAGAAAAACATGAAGGAATCTAAGCGAAGGAACAGATTTACGTGCTTCGATGGAATGAGAGTGCATGTACCATGTACCGAAGGTCACAAACAGTAAACACTCTAGGTTATCGCGGAATCGCTATGACCTTGTGCAGTTTCAAGATGGATCCATGACTTAATGGCACGATTTATCCATGACGTAATGGAGATGGCGTCATACTCGTAGCCTGCCATCAACGTGGTATAATCAGAATCGAAACTCATCCCTCCCAGCTACGTAGGCACTATGGAGTGGCTAAAAGAGCTCCATTAACTTGGAACGCCTCCATCCCAAAATTCATTGTTTTATATCTCATCGTTTTGCACCCATTTTGTATCCTTGTGCACCTTGATTAAAAAATTGTGTACCCTCAACATTACTGAGAAATTCAAAATGCAAAATGAATTTACTTCGTGCTTCTACTTTTTAAAGAACTACAGTAATAGGTAAGATTTTATGAATTTACTACTCACTTTTTAAAGACATCATTAAGTTTTTACCTCCCCCCCTCGCATTGCTCTACACTGGTATGCCATCTTGAGCTACTGAGTCTTGAATTTTGGTTTGAGTACTCACTTCAATAGGTTACTGCTCAGTAGATCTTCCTATATTAAAAATTCAACAATAGCAATTTATTTAAAATTCCAGTCTATTTATACATATCACAGTGTATCATACAATAAGCACTACTTCTTATAATTTGTTTCAACATACCAGAAATGTAAACCCTCCACCTTAAATCTGTATTCTATAATGTACGAATTATAAACCAACGGCACCTTTATCAGAAAAACGTGTAAAGAACGATCAACAAATCGCATCACAACTCAATCTGTTTGATACCTAATGTAAGCATTTCTCACCTTCCATTCTAATCAATTAAATAAAACCGGTAATTACTCACACATTGGGAATCAAACCCCTAACATCCACCTTCGCTTAATAAATTTCAAACATAAAACTACCTCTGCTCATATTTGTTTCCTTTTGCGAAGTGTCTGTGCTTAATTAACCATTCATTCTGCTCTTGTTTCCCATTTCTCTGTCACTTTTTCACGAGAAATACAAAAATGTTGATTCAAGTGCTGGTAAGTGAATAAATTCCTAACAATAATTAAAGTAGGATTAAAGTGGCTATCATATGATTATTACTACTTATCAATAGCAAAAACATATGAATGATACAGGCCTAAATGTGCTTTTCGTAAACGGATCTCTTTCAGTTATTATCGTAAAAATCTGCGGGATGCAGGTTGGTAGAGACAAATGATGGTACACGAGATTTTGACTTTCTTCCTAAACCGATTTTATTATAAAATTCCACTACGATACAAAACATTATAATACTTGAACAAAGGCAGCCCGAATACCAATAACACCCCTTAATAATGTGCTATAAGATAGGTTATCGGGATTTTTCTTGACCGTAGCAGTTGGAGAATAGATACACTATGTAGGATGTGCAGGCTCATCCGCCCAGCCTGAGCAAGGATTCCCAGTTTGGCGGCTGAGAAGGCAGGAATTTCTCGTACGAGTAGCAACTGCTGGGAGGGTAAAATATTTCTTCTGTCCCTTGCAGCTGGAGAAGATTAGGCGAGGTTGACCAATCAAATGCCAAATTATATTGACAGGCAGATACATTGTTGGCTGGTGTTTTTGGGTCTGCCCCTTGCCTTCCATGTTATCGTTTACCTGACGTATGATATGGTGCTTGATTCGTAGCTCATCTTCCGGGCCACAACTGTCGGTAGCTCCCTGCCTGGTCATCTGTGTTCTTTATGTAGGACTTGTAAGTCTGTATAGGTATCTGCGGGGTTCCTGCGTTGCAGTGGTGCGGGTATACAGATCTTCGTCTCTGTCGTCAGAAGGAGGCTGACTGATGTTGACTGGTCTTGTCAGAAGTGGTAAGTTGAGATTCTGTATTTGCATATGTATTTGAGCCATCCTATTGTCCCATGAGTGTCCTGATATCCGAGGGTTTCAAAATGGGTGTGAAGAAGAATGGAGAAAGATTGCTAATCGAACCTGAAACGAATGAGAAAATGTTACAAAAGTAAACTGGTTTGGACATAGTCTTAGAACGAACTGTATCATGACAGATGTAATAGAAGATGAAGTGGAAGAAAAAAGAAGAGGCGAAAGAATCTACAATTGGTGGACGATATCAAAACAGAATATCCCTACAACCAGGTCCAGAGGATATCTGAGGGTCGTGGTGCGTGGAAGCTTCTCCAGCAGTGGTGGCTCTTGAGGGAAGTCATATCGGTAAAATTTCGCTAACTATTATCGCTACAAGCTACATAATGTACTAATTCTTCTAAATAAATTCTGAAGCTATAAGAAGCTTTTTATCCTTAGCTTGTACCGATAAAATTTAAATTATTACCGATATTATTTCTCTCAAGAGCCGCCACTGCTTGCCAGGTTGCAGCAGGTGATCTGCAATAAAGGCATAGTAACAATGAACGACCTGCTTGGGAGAAGGTAATGCTCCCGGAAGTAGTTTTTTCGCGCGCAACTCTAGCCAGCTGTTTTACGCGCTATCCTAGCTAGTTGTTTTAAGTTGGTCACAAAATTTAAATCATGGAGTACAAGAGGAACAAAACGAGCCCTGCGGGGCTTCTAACCTGTTCCTACTACTACTACTACTACTACTACTTATCTGCACAAAAGTAAGTAAATCACTTTTTTGAGTATTATTTTCATATTATTTTAATTTAGAAAGTGTTATAAAAATGTAAAAAAAAAAAAAAAAAAAAAACTTTCCTCGGGCCGGGCTTGAACTCACGCCAAAAGAGATTTTCATCACCAGCATATGGCGCTAGCCCACCTGGCCACGAAGACCGACAACAACAAAGGTTTGATTTCTGCTATTTGAATCTAACGTGGCAAGAAATGGATAACGCCAACCAACCAGAACTGTGTTTTCCGTTCCTACTTCCGGGAGCATTACTCTCCTGAACTAGTCCTAACTATGATGACGATATATGCAAGATGAGTCTGTCGTTTCAACAGAACTTTCAAATTCCGCATTCTATCCCTCTTTCTTTCTTTTTTTAATTATTATTCACTGTCATATGTGGCCAAGGAGAAAATTCCAGGTCAAGTGTGTAAGAAGGGGCCGTGGATAGTTATCTGCAAAAATACTTAAGATACATCAGGGGCGGATCCAGGAGGGCGATCGGGGCAATTACCAAACAGAAGAGGAATTTTCTTATTTTATATATAAATAAAACCCATCCTAGAGTTTGAAGCTCTTAAAAGTAGCTCTAAGTAGCAGTATTACAACCCAGCGCCCTTCCCCCCAGAAGTCCGTCCTGGATCGGCCCCTGGGATACATGCGTCATTTTAGTGCAGCAAAATGATGCATCTATCACGCTCAAATTTTAATGAAGGAAGTAACAAATTAGTAGCAAGCAGACAATTGGCAGAAATGTGGGGAATGATGTTTCAAGCAACACACTGAAAGCTCTCTGAAATCTCACCTGAACTTCGTCCGCTGTACTGGAAAATGGCCATCGGAAGTGACAGATAAACAATATTTTTGTTATAGGTGGACATAAACGGATATTTATTTTTCCGTTTTATAGAACATTGGACTTATTTTATAGAGAAACAATTGTTCATACGACACATAGTCTAGAGATATTTAGCTCTAAATTCTATAATTCTGAAAATTTTTCTTCTTCAATTTTCAACCTTAAATTTCCCATAAACGACTAGAAATTGGCTATGATGTATCTTCAAAAATAAGCGAGACATTTTACGAGAGATTTGAGGTCGAACTGGTGACGATGAAGCAGACAGTTAACGTATGCGCGTTAGTTACTTCCAAACTCACAAGATAGATCGCTAAATGAAGTGTTTTCGTACATTAATTCGTAATCCTTCTGTAACATTTCTTTAATTATTTTCTGACCTCGTAATATAAACACTAATAGTAACTTTGTTTTGATTGCTTTTTTCCCTCTTCCTATATACGGATTTGTTGAATATCTCGACATCTCCAAGCAGCCACTGAAAGAATGCTTCATACTATGGTAAATAAGTTATGAAATAGTCTTCTGTCCCAATGTTCACAAGTGGAATTTCTTAATTTTACATTGTTGGATCACGTAATTTGTTGTAGAACTACACCGCATTAGTGATGGGCAAAACGATTCATTTCGGAGAATCGATTCATTTACTTTGATTCACTAAAATGATTCGATCATTTAATTCGTTCATATGAATTGGTCGTCCGCGCATTCCTTTTGCGCAAGTGAATTGGTTTGGTATGATTCGCTCATTGAATCAGTTAGGTTTCCGCGCATCTCTTTTGCGCAAATGAATTATTCGATCATATGAATTGAGTGAGAATTATTCGATCATATGAATCGCTTGGGCTACTGCACTTCTTTTCTGCGCAACTTAATAAACTCATTGTGAGGAAGTACAACCTCGTGTATCACCTTTGCCACGTGACACGGCCAGCCAGGGGACTCTTGATTCAGCTTTTCTGCTCTTATTTTTCCCAGGATACTTTGAGACCGGTGACGTCACGTGGAGGTATCGCGGTATTTTTCAACAGAACAAGTAAAATAGAGCATAAACAATTACGCTACTGTTTCAAGATGAGCAAAAACCATGTTAAATGAACAGTAGCTTATTGAATTACAGAGGAAGGAGTACAAATGAATTAATGTTCCATCGATTCCCTAAAAGAAGGTGGATTTCCCGCTATAAGCAAAATAACACGTTTAATATGGATAACGCACGAATATGTTCTGCTCACTTTTCACCACAGGATTATCAAAGGGTTTTAAAAATGAGCTTGTAGGTTTCCAGCAAAAGCAGTGTTTAAGATCTGACACTGTTCCTTCATTATTCATACCAAACTGGCATGGAAAAAAAAAAGCTAGACGCTAGTTAAGTTTAAAAACAGGTGTACGCTTTTATTGGCATTTGTTTCTGAGGCCCTAAAGCGAAGTGGAAGAGGGTACCAACGAGGATATAAATGTATATTCTCATATATTGTTTAGTTTAAATGATATTATTAAATTTTTTTGGGTATCTGAATCGTTATTCTAGCACTCTTACCATTATTCTTATAATTGAAGGACTGACCGACAGAGAGAGCTAAGCCACGGAAACTAAATTCCAAGAAATCGAAGGGTATAGTGGAGGACAAACAACTGCAGATCTTCCCCTGTGAAAGTGGTTCTTTTATGTATGTATACCACTAGATATCAGTGCAACTTGTAACCTGTAATAATAAAGTGTGTTGCATTGAGTAATAAACGAATATTAGTAATGTAAGGGAAATATTTTGCAGTGATGATATCTGACAGTTTGATTAATACACACGAAATACAATTCGTTAGGTTAGATTTCTGACCTAACCTTACCAAATTAAGCTAGGTTCGAATATGTTAGGTTAGGGTAAATTACATTTCTAACGTAACCTAACCTATTCTAACAGAACCTAATCTAATTTATTACATACCCGGAATCTGAATAGTTTGAATTATGTTTGTTTATGTGTTTTACTACCTGAAATGCTGTCATGGAGAGGATTGGTTTATGGAAAGTATTTGAACTCCGCCCCCCTTAGAATTCACGTTTCAATGAAAGTGTAATGACAAAAATCTATAATGTTACCCCTTCCCCACGCTCAAAGAGGATGAATTTGGATTTAAATGGTATCGATAGGGTCACTATTCATTTTAGTGACACCGAACATTATGGAAACATCAATTTCGGCTGTTTTCGATTGTTTGTCGTCTCCTTCCTATCTCATCTCACCCCCGAGCTAAAAAATGATAAGATCCTGAGTTATGGGGCGTTTACACTTGGTCGATTTAGTCGCACGACTAAATCGACTCGCTGCATTTGCCACTAAATCGAAGCAACTACGCCGAATCAGATCAATGGATGTGTTCAATTATTTCAACCACACGAAATAGAACGTTTTTCAATTCAGTTGCCAGTCGATTAGTCGCCTTCGATCAACAAGCGATTAAGTTGAAGTCCCGTTTACACGGTCGATTAAGTTGAAAGTGACGTCAATTCAACTGAATCGAACGCAAATCGACTAAGTGTAAACGCCCCATTAGGCCTGGGTGCATTAAAGTACCAAAAATACTTGATACATTAAGTTGGTCGAGGAGGAGTTAGCAGTCAAACATAATTACAATGATTTTTATTTATATGATTAGAAAATGATCCTTCTTCCCCTTGAAAAGGAAATTTTCAAAATAATGGGACATGTATTTCCTTAAGTTTAATGAGGAGCTTATATACCGAGTTTCATCTTCTAACTTAATAGGCTCGTGAGATACTATATTTTAGGTGCAAATTTTGAACCCCTTCTACCCCCTTAGAATTCGCCCTTTAATCAAAGTAATGTGATAAAAATTTTAGTCAGGCCATTTCAATTCATGTACTAAAAATTATAAAGGATTTAGGATTTACATTTCTGGGCTTTCGGCATCTACGGCCATGTAGCCCGTCACGTTTTGAGGAATGACGTCCCTCGGCGAGCACACAATCCGGGGAAAGGGAAGGAAGAAAGAAGTGGGGAAGGAAGGAAGCGGCCTGGGATTTATAAGTTAGGTACCACCCCGGCATTTGCCTGGTGTGAATGAGGAAAACCCAGGAAAACCTCATTCAGGGTGGCTGGCCTGAAAAAGTGTGTTACACTTTTTCGACCGGGTGACCCCACTGGGAATCGAACCCGGGACCGCTCGCACCGAAGGCGAGAGCGTTAGCGACTACGCTATGCTGGGCCACACACTAAAAATTATAAAAATCGGCCCACAGGTCTAGGATAAGTTAGCGAGCAAACATTATATTCAATTTTATTTGTATAGATAGATAATTAATCATTATTGATGGTATTTATTTAGTAAATCATATTTTCTCATCTGTGAATAGCAAAAACTCATTATTTGTATTTGGAAAGACAAAGAAGTTCATAATTATGGTTTGAATCCATTTTTACGAGTAAAGCGCGAAGTGTAACAAGCAGGCAATCGAAAAAAATATTCAGGGATACCTCCACATGACGACACAAACGGGGAGCCAATCAGAACGCTAATCGCGAACTGGGGCTACCTGTTATTTTATATACCTTGACGGCCAGCGTTGCATTGGGGTGAGTGTAGTGGCTCGGGAACTCTTAAGCTTCAGTGCAATTATGAAGTTTCTATAATATGCTGTTGCTCTATTCCCATTGTTGTTATTTTTGCATCCTGCTTTCATATTCGAGCTTGAGACAAACACTGAAAGTGTTGCAATCTCCACATTTTTCTGCCAACTTAAGTTTTTCGAGGAAATATTTTGTTGAAATATACTCTAAGATTTTCGCGGGATATGAGCAGTTATAACAATTTATTTTCAACTAATTATTGTCGTACATATTAATATGGGGAAAAATATAGAGCACTGTATAGGCGACATTAATGCTTTTGGATTTCAATACAAAAAGCATTATACAATGAGTCTGTAGTGTTATTTTCATTTCTAGTGGGTATTATTTGCTCAGGTCATAAACTTTGTAAAGTACACATCATGTTAATGGATTTCTTTTGTTGTTATAAGTCAGAGTTATACCCTGGAGGGTAAAGAAGATGTGCATGATTAATTAAAGTAAATTATCTCGCAGTCCAGTGGCGTATTTAGGGGGGCTTGCGGACTTAAGCCCCCCCCCGAAATCTTACTTACTATACTAAAGTATATGAAATATCTTGCATAATTTTCACATTTTCAGGCAAAGCCCCCCCCCGAAAGTTAGCAAAGCCACCCCCGAAACAAAATCGTAAATATGCCACTGTCGCAGTCCATTCTATCCTATCCTAGGGATCACCGTGGCTCACTGATAAAACTCTTGGCTCCTTTGCGCGGGGTCCCTGGTTTGATCCACTGCTAAGTAAGTTTGTGGTGTACATAATCTTGTCCGTGGGTTTTATCGGGGATATAGTATACAACAGGTCTTCATCATTTCCCGAGGACTCACGAAGTTCAGCCTTTTACGGATTATTCACTGAGGATCTAGGAACTTGAAAATGGGGTAACAAAGCGACTTTCATTTACTTATCGACTGAAACTTGTACATGACATACCACCATTTCTGTACGTGGTGCAAGAGTTTGAACTATCCTCGAGTACGGTGCACTTTATGTGCGCCTTTGTAGTGCCCTTGTACTTTATATTTCACTATGTGTGTGGGGGGGGGAGGGACTTGATTGCATGTCTTGTGCTCGTGGATAGTTCTTACTGTTGCACTACGTACAAACGTGATGGTATTTCATGTAGAAGTTGTAATGGCACACATAAGAAACGCAGATCACGGTGTACTCATACTGCATATTCCAGTGTGAGTACAACATGATCTGGGTTTCTTATGTGTTCTATTACCACTTGTACATGACATACCACCATTTCTGTACGTGGTGCAAGAGTAAGAACTATCCTCGAGTACGGAACACGATGAGGAGCTGTTGTATACTATTACCTTTATCGGGTACTCCCCTTTCCTTCCACACTCTCATTCCAACTATTCTTCCATCGTCATTTACTTGCCTTAATCATTCGTTTTCCTTCGACTAATGGACATAAACATGGAACGTTAAACTGCAAGATTTCTATTTTATTCTATTATATTCTAAAATATGTTCTATTTTATTCTTGACTGGAAAAGATAGTGATCTTCGAGGTAGAGAAAAAGAGGGAGTTTACACATGAACATATATCTAATACTATTGTGATAACTTTAAAAGATTTAGCTCGGGGAGACATTGAATAAATGCAAAACGAAATAAAATTTTAAAGTTTTACGTTCCATCGTGTCGACTAAAGGAAACGATAATGATGAGAATGAATGATATGGTGAAATGACGGAAGTGAGCGAAAACAAGAGAACCCCGAGGAAACCCACACATATGGTGTTTGTCCACCATAAATCCCATTTGGCGCAAATAGGACAAAGCCAGGGACCCCATCCAAAAAATGTGAATGTTTTACCACTGAGCCAGCACATCAATAAACAAGAGATGAACATAAATTTTGCGAAAATACTTGTAACCCCAGTTGAACCCAATCTGAGAAATGCCCCGGGGGAAACTTATCAGATTTTCTCCCCAGCCACCCCTGGAATCATCAGTGTTTGTCTACATTCTTAACAGAAAACCGTTAGTTAGTTAAATTTCAGTTGAGTTGATTTTCAGTTTAACGTCCGGTTCAGCAGCGAGGCTATATGAGGCGTGGACGTACTGATTAACATGAAATTCGAACCACATGAGCTTCCGCCGGGAATCGATCTCGGATCTCCCACGTCTTGTTTACATGGAAGCTCAAAAAAACTATTTGTGTCTTCATGTATGTTTCAATAGAAGTAAAGCGAAAAGTAGGTACCACTAAGCTTCGTTCCATGTGGACAAGTGTTTTTCCTGAAATATGCTATACACTGTCTTCCCAGAAAGAACCTTTATTCGTCTTTCTACATATACATTTTTAAAATCAATTTTGTACAGTACAAATAATTTACAGTGCACTTTTTCTGTGTAAGTACTGTATTTACATTGAATATAATATAGTACTTTGAGTTGATTATAAAACATTAAAATTGACCTTTTTGGCTACTGCAGTTGAAAGTGATGAAAATAATTTTATCCAATGCACGTACAAAATCTTAATAAAATGGATAAATGTTCATCAAAAGTATGTTGATATTAACTACGAAATCGTATTACATCTAATTGAGCAACACTGCAAGTACTTCACGACAAGAAGCAAGCAACAAGAAAGTTTATTCTGAAAGTAATCTAACACCGCGGCTTCCTTTCTTCCTAGGAAACAACCCTACTACGCAGAAAGAAAAAAAATCGCATGCATGTACAAAAGCAGGAAGAAAAGGCGCGCGTATGGTATTCTTTCTTTTTCACTCCCCGTGAACTGCAAGCGCATTTGCAGAAGCAACCTCACCAATTGTCTCACACAAGCTGGCAGTTTGTGATTCTCAATTCATTTCGATCACGGCAAACAATTCAGGGAAGTACAAATGATTCATTAGAAGAATCGATTCATTTGTGAAAAGAATCATAATTCATTTGATTCACGCCATGATTCGTTCATAATGATCTAATCGTTCATGATCGACTCAACACTACACCGCATCCAATCACAAAGATTTTTATAGCTGAAAGAATGCTTATTAGCAGTATGTGTGCAAATAATTTTAGAAGTTTTCTCTCCGATTGACCATTAATTTATCTGGCAGAATTTAAGAAATATTTTTATTTTCTTTGCGTGATGATGCCAGTGTAAAAAAGTTTTAATAGTTGTGTTTTTATATTATCTATATTCTAAAATTGAAAGTGACTATGTTTGTAACTCTTAGGACCTTATGCAGAGTCGTTCTGACGCGTGATTAGTGTCATACTAAAGAATTCGACTAAATGTTTCCTGCAGTAGTCAGGCATTTAGTATAACGCTAATCATACATCAAAACGACTCTGCATAAGTCCTTTAATCTCTTGAACCACCCGACAGATCTCGATCATTTTTTCAACATAGATGAGATTCGGGCCTGGGTTGTTTTTTTTTTTATCTATTTACTTTGAGGGTAGAACTTTGGGGAGGGGGAGGAGAGTGAACTATCCGACCTAAATTTTTAATATAGATGAGGTTTAGGCTCGGGATGATTTCTATCATTTCACTTTGATGGTGCAATTTAGGGGAGGGGAAGATATTTTAAAATGATCGAAAATGACCGATATTACTGTCGAATCCATAGTTTTCGGAGTCGCTGAGATGAGCGGGGACACTTCCGATCCCGTTTCAGTCCAAATTCAGCTCCGCAACTTGCAGGAGGGGAGGGGAGAGATATAAAAAATGATCGGAAATGAGCAATACAGTGAAACCTGTCAACTTGGCCACCTCTCTAAGTTGGCCACCTGCTTATCTTGGCCTAGTTCGTCTGGAACCTGCATTTTCCCATAAGACATTCGTTACTTACTGCTCTATAAGTTGGCCACCTGTCTATCTTGGAAGTTGGCCACACTGAAGCAGTGTTTACCCTATGATGATAATGATAAATTTAGCTGCATATCTTGGCCACGAATATTCCCATATAAGAGGCAGATGTTTTGTATTTGTGACTGAACACAAAGAAGCATAGATTCGCATGATTTGTTCTTGGAGGTCAAGGACCAGAACACTACCCTCATAAAAGGGTGGTGAAGGAAGATGTGAATAAGAAAAAGCACGTACAGGAATTCAGGAAATGGTTGTACGTATTTGTTTACAATGTCTGTTTTGGTAAAACCATTAGCTATATCGGCTCCTTTCATCAGTGGGAAGCTTTAGTAACTCCGGAAAATTCTCAAGGTTAAAGCTCAATTGTCATTTATTGCACCTGACTGCATGTCAAAAGATAGCGGAGGTTTTGAGATATGAATTCCCTCAAGATTTTTTCAAAACATCTTTTGCTCCGAGGGAAACACTTCTAGCTCATTAACAAGAGGTAGTTAACTACAATATTAGAATGTGCATTTCTGCCAAAAAGAATACAGCAAATATGTCTAGAATGAACCATCATTCAGTAACAACTGAAAATAAGTCATATAAAATTGCATATGAATTTCTCAATTTAAAACAGCTTTTCTTGTTTTCAATCTCAATCACTCAGTGTGCTATAATATCAATTTCAATAAACTGCGTACACACACTTCTATTTCATGGTTGTTTGTGTTATTGTGTTTTCAATCCGAATAATCCAATGTACCAGACTAGTTTTCAGGAAGAGAAAGGTATGCATATATATTAAACATACTATCAAGAACGCCGATCCTGGGGGAACCGAGGGGGCCCGGGCTCGGGCTCCCCAAAGCTCATGTGGCCCCTATTTTATTTATGAGTATACAATATTTGGTATAATTTGAGTGCAATTTGTCTTAAAATCTTCATATATATACATTCTGCATCTGAATGCCCCCCCCCCCAATTTACAGAGAAATCGGCGCTCTTGCATACTATAGTAATATTTTCTAGTACTGTATATTTTCATGATTACTCTATATACATTATTTATAAGTAGCTGTCGTGCCACTGCTTATTAAAATTTTACAATCAAGTAATACTAGAAATTATATTCTAAAAATACACAAATCACACTTATTTTCTGTAAGTTGGCCACCTGTCTAAGTTGGCCACTTTTCGATGGAACCGATGGTGGCCAACATAGACAGGTTTCACTGTATTAGTGTCGAATCCATGGTTTTCGCTGAGAAGAACAGTGATACTTCCGATGCCGTTTAAATCCATGCCAGTAAAAACAAAAACAGCATATTTCACGAGTACGAAACACGTGAGAGTTGTATATTTCAAGGGGCCGCGGTGGCTCAGTGGTAGAGCGTTCACCTCTGGTGCTAGGGGTCTCGGGTTCAAACCTTGCTCCCGCCAAGTGAACTTTGTGGTGGACAAATACCGTGTGCGTGGGTTTTCTCGGGGTTCTCCCGTTCCCTCCTACTTTCTTCATTTCATTCATTACGGTAATCATTATCACCGTCTCCTTTAGCCTAACCGGCATAACCGTGGGACGTAAAACTCAAAATTTCATTTCTATATTTCAAATTTTTATTTTAACCCGGCGAAGCGGGTAAAAGATGCTACTTTTTAATACAAATACATTGTGTGGTGACTTAAATCCTTATTACGTTGACCTTATAGTTTCTTCTTTCCTAAATTTCCCGTACTCGTGTGTGTCACTTGCTAGTAAATGGTGCGAGTCACGTAAGATATTTCGGTTGAATATTTGCAGTAATTGATTATTTTTATTAGCCGCCAAATGCATACAGTCGCTGCAAGTAATGCTCAGAAGCAAACTCGTTCGCTGATCACGTTTGATAAACAGCTTTTAAGAGTATTATTTTGATATAGTCTGTGTAGCTTACTACCTTAAAAAGTAACTATTGGCAAATGATATAAATAACTCAAGGTTTGAGAGAGAAAGCTTGTAGAATAGAAAAATGGATTGGAATAAAAAAAAGTGTTATTATGATTATGAAGAGGACCTAACTTGTGGAGAGTATTTAAACGTTACTCGTGGACTGGATACTATAGTCATATGTAGTGTTCAACGAAAAGGTGGGAAGTATGAACTTTTGCAGAACAAGGTCTCCACTTCTATGCATAAGATGCACGAACTTTTCAGCTGCCATTCATAAAATTAATGTTTATTTTTCCATAATAGCTTATTCAAGAGGGTTTAGCTCCCATTGAGCAAGATATTATGTAAAAATAAACCCTTACTATGTAAGATACTTATATAAACAAAAATCACGCTTCTCAAAGGTATGGGATTGGATGCTTGAATAAAATTCTCCGTACGCCATTATCAATTTTAATACGGCAGAAAGTCCCATGTCCTGTACTAGTATACAGTAAGGTCCAACAGTCTTGTCGTGTTCTTGCTTGTTTAGTGATCCAGAACAAGCCATCATTGTCGTGGCACTGTAACAGCCAAGGTGGGTAATGTTGCCATTACCATCCCTTCCCAGAAAAACTAAATCTTTGAAAATCAGGAAAGAAAGTTTTACGTTCCCTTTCCTCTACTCAAACAAGTAGCCCCTCCGAGAAGAGTTTCCCGGGCCAGGTATGTGGTTTACAACGCCGCTTAACGCACGTAGAAATGTAAGCTACTGAAAGAGAATGGTATGCTAAAGTTCAACAAATAATAATAAGTCTTCAAAAGTTTGCAGAAACATAACTACTTGATAAACAACACAAAAAAGAATTCCGATAGCATTAACAAATTTTATTATTATTTAAAAAAAATAAATAAACGTAATGTTGAATCTAACAACGAATTTGTAAAGTTCGTAAAAGTTTGTCCGATTTTGAAAACTATTTTCAACTACTAGTAGATTTAAACAATTTCGATTCGTGCAAAAACCACAAGAAATTTATAATTACTGACAAATTTATCAGGCACATGTTGCATGAAGTAAAAGTCCAAGATGGCTCCTTCCTTATCACAAGACATATTCAGCATAAACCGTATTTGAAATACACATATTTATATTATAGAAATTCAATACCAATATTTGAACTGATGGTTCAATTAGAATATTTAACAATTTTCTATCTACATGTTTTTTTTATATACCCACGGAAAAAACCAGAATAGATTTTAAATTCACAAAATAAAATATACTATACACAATATTAAATATGGTGTAACACATACTTCGCGAAGAGAACAAGTGACGAGCCCAATCACTTAATTTCAAAGCTACTTCATCGGAAGGATAAACAACCAATCAAATTTAAGTATAGCAATCACATGACATTGACAAAAGACTAACCATAATACCAGATCATTTAAATTAAGAAAACACCAACTCTCTATCGCAAAAATATACTGTAGTGGAATACAGGGAGGAAAAAGGAAGGTGAATAGGTTGCCAAAATAATAATAATAATAATAATAATAATAATAATAATAATAATAATAATAATAATAATAATAATAATAATAATAATAATAATAATAATATAGAAGGAAACAGTATAGAAGGAAACAGCGCTGTTTCTAATCTTAAATTAAATCCCTTTTTCATTCATTTTACTGTATAATACTAATGTAAAGATCACTACGGCACAACATCCCCCTCCAAAAAACAAAAATTCTTCAGAATATTTTTCATTTTACCCAAAACACATATGGACAATACAATATAGTAATGAGCATGAGATGAAATGATGATGAAAAGGGTTAGTAGCGAATGAATGATGAACATGAACAATAAATATACAATTCAAGAAACAACAATTTTCCTTACATGGTTCCACCACACACATTTCTGGGCTCTCTGTAGAGCTTAGCTAAAGTAGTATGCGTCACGACTATTTTATTATCGTTTGTTTTGCATTTTAATGTATTTTCCGTAGGTTTAGCAATCACAGTAACAGAACCCCACCAATTAAAGGCTAATGATTTTGTAACCTTATCCTGTAGGGATGACTTTTGCTGTGATTTGATCAAAACACGATCACCGACACGAACACGATTTGCTTTGATAACAAGCTTGCTCGTTGCATTACGTAAAGGAACTAAATGAAGGAATCGAGACGCATTATCGAGACAAAGTAGAATGTACCGGTATCCATAACTACACGGGAGAGGCCCAGCCAAATCTACGTAGTTATGGCCATTCACTTCAGAACAATATTCTGAGATCAACTGCCCTTGAGGAAGATAGTTTCGAGCGAATTAGTCTCAGAAGCGACAGTCCTATTAGCGACAGGAACTGTTATCTGTCCTATGAGCGACCGGTTCATTTACATTGAGATGATGGAAGATGATATGATTCCATCTCGTAAAGTATGTTTGCTTCTGGCGTTATTAGCGCCCGAACAACCTTGATATGAAATATCTAACTGCCAGTGATACTGTTCGTCAAATATATTTTTCCTCTACAGTGAATGCAAATAAAACTTATTTTAATTTTGAGTTAGACTTGACATAAAACATATCAAATAACTTACCGAGACAACAGGGATATTTCCATGAAAAGTATATTCCTATGTAATTAGTGAAAATCCAGTTGTAATATCCCCTTTCTTCAAAAGTTCTTTTTTCTGTACTTAATTTGATTTTAATCTAATTACTTATTAAGTCCAGAAAGAAAACACCCTATATTTTATTTTGAAAAACTTAAACGTGTAACAGTTTTGCCGTGAATAAAATGAAAAAAAATTCAATGACAAAAGACAGCTTTTGAGACCCCTTACATCTGATTGGCTATTCTCAGCCAATCCCACCAATTACAATGCAGTTCTCTCTAAACAATCCAAAAGGTGAACAAACTCTTTAAACTACCTTCTTCCCTATTGTAAGCTACTAAAACGTAAACTAATTGCTTAATTTGCCCTCCTCCCTTGTTTTGACTTATACACAAAAGCTTGTCATGTAGCAATCTTAAATAGTACCTTATAATTAGACGAACTGTTTAGTCCTGCGAGAGATTTATAACTTGTGTAATAATTTCTTCGAATACATCGTATTTTTTAGATTTCTTTGATATCCTCAAATGGTGAGCAACTTTTTTCCATGGGCGCCCGGTGGGAAGGCAGGGGTCGCCCCCCTGGCTCACAAAAATGTATACGTAATATAGCAAATCACGTATATTAAATACCAGATATACCAGACGTAACACAGCAACCATGGAAATACCCCCCTAGAAAATTTTCTTCGGGCGCCCCTACCTCTTTCTGATTTCTTTCTTATGCCATAAACATATTCAATCTAAACTTATGCTCCGTATCATTTTAACATGAAATTTTTAATTAGAATCATTGACAAAGGGGGAGCTACTCTAAATATTTAGTTAGTTAATGTATTCATAGAAATTAATTCAAAAATATAATATTAGGATAAACGTATAAAAGATTGTTAATGTAATGAGAGCATTCTCACGTATTAAATTCAAGTAAAGCAAAATTTTTCATAGTACATTTTGTTAGGTTCTAAATCACATTAGCATGAAACAAGTTAAAGAAGAGAGAACCTTATCTTCTTCCATTATCTTAGTATGAACGAATCGGTGACTCATAGGGCAGTTAACAGATCGAATCGGTCGCTCATAGGACAGTTAACAGTTCCTGTCGCTAATAGGACTGTCGCAAGTGGGAAGACACCGTTTCGAGCCTTCGAGAGTTGGCACTCATGGCACCCTCTCACATACTCTCGAACTTCGTCGTACATGTTCTTCCAAGTGAAATACTTGGAAATTTTCTTGTAACTCTTCAAAATCCCAAGGTGAGCCCCATTAGGTAACATTGAATGATAATAACTTAATAACATAGGGACAAGTAAACGGGGAACCAAAACCTTATAAGGTGAATATTTCGCTTTAGTATTTTGATACAAGATATCCTTCACAATCTTATAATCTTGGTATTCCCCACCATGTCCAACCACCTCCCGATAGATATCTTTAGTATCAGCTTCTGTTCGTTGATGTTGTACAATATCTGTATGTGACAATGGTAAACTCCATAGACTAAACATACAATTCTCCGCGGAATTAATGGAACAAGGATCAACATCTACATCCGTGGGGTTGATTTCATAAATCCGCTTCAAAATATCCACTTGGAAATTCTTTGCACTCAAAATGTGCACAATTTTGAATTTAAATTCAAATAAATTCTGTACTATATTACCATAACGACCTAAATTCTTCGGATTACGTAACATGTGTACGAGAGCATTATTATCTGTAAATATAGTAAATTCGTTACTCAAGAATGAACGAAAGCGCATCACCGCATTATATATGGCAAGCAATTCCAATTGATATATTGTTCTATTAAAATCAGCGGGTTTTAAAGTTTTACTGAAAAACCAAACTGTTCCAACAAGCCCTCGTCCGTTTTCTGAGACAAAATTGCGGCTTGAGATCTCAACGTCGAATCTACATGCAAATAAAATATTTTATTTAAATTGGGGATGGACAAAATAATCTGTTCTTCAAAAGCTTGCTTTATTTGCTCCAAACAAGAGTCCTCTCTGGTACCCCAAACAAATTTCTCACGTGGAGAACGCATTCTCGATAAGGGTTCGATAAGGCCCGCGAAATCATTACAGAAACGAGAATAGAAATTTAAAAAGCTCAAAATCTTCACAAGGCCACGTCGGTTTTGAGGGGGTTTAATATCCCTAATTGCCTGTAGCCTTTCGGGTAACATCTTAATCTCACCGTCCTCGATCAAGAAGCCCAAAAATTCAATTTTTGTCCTCAATATCTTATATTTGTCGGGAGAGAGAGTGAGGCCTCTGTTCGAAAAACGAGAGAGAACTTGTTCAAGCATGGAATTGTGTTCCTCAATAGAACGTCCATATACGACAATGTCGTCAGCGTAGAATTCAACTCCCTTTCCTCTCAAGTCTCCCAGTATATCATTAAGAGCCCTCATTAAGGCCTGTGTCCCAATGCAGATTCCCATCGGTACACGCCCGTATTCATATAATTTGTCTTGTACAGCAAAGGCGGTGAGCTGTCTACTCTCAGGGGACAGCTGGACCTGGAAGAAAGCTCGACGGGCATCAAATATTGACATAATTTTTGCATCAGAAAGCGAACTAATACACTCGTCGAGGTTCGGACACGGGACCCCATCTCCACAAATTATATTGTTCACCCGAGCGAAATTTACTACTAGCCTGGAAGAAGTATCCCTATTCTTAACAAGAAAACAGGGAGATCTAAACTCAGAAAGTGAAGGACGAATAACATTATTTTCAAATAATTGTTCAATAATATGGGATAATTCCTTCTGCTGAGTTCTCGAAAAAGGGTACTGTCGATCACGTATCACTTCATCTGATTTTCTTTGGATATGGTATACAAAATCACTAATGTAGCCTATACGATAAGTGATCACATTATCATATTTACTCAATAACCTATCTACATAAGCCCCTAAGCTCTTGTCTTGTTCCAATAACTTTTTATCTATACCATCTATAATTTTCTTTCTCTCTTCTACAGTAATATCCCACTTACTCTCATCACCTGACTGTAACATTCATAACAATGGATCGCCCCCTATTTCATTATCATAATTGACATTATTAACATCACAATTTACACGTTTCTCACCGAAGTTTTCGTCATTTACTACATTACAAGTATCAGGTCGCGAAGAAGGCCCAGGCACGGGCTCATTTTCTAACATTGAAATATTATTTTTCTCAAAATTAGAGTCCGAAGTAACATTTGTTTTTCTTTTTAAATTTGATGAAGGCAAATGAAATGTCCTGGAAGAAAAATTTTCGCTGCAAGAGTACCTGTAACCATGTAGTCCCACTGTGTCGCTCCTGGTCGGCTTAGAAGACTTACGGCTCCTTATCTGCGGTGCTCTAGTCGCATCCAAATCTTCCCTACTAGGATGTTTACTTCCGTTGTCAAAATTTCTCTTACAAGTCCAGGGCCTACGGGAATGAGGCGAAGAATCTCCCAAGAAAAGTTTGGCGGCAGCTTCGCTCACACTCCCCTCCCTGGAAGGATAAAAACCAGCAACAGACTTCCATTTGTTATAAGTAAGAGGGGAGGGGGGAGAAGATTTTACTAAGGGAACTTCTATTTTTGACTTGGTCCAATATAACGTGTTTTTATCAAAGTCAATACATAATCCCTCTCGACGAAAACAATCAAGTCCCAAAAGAATTGGATATTCAAGATTTTTCATCACATAAAACTTGCACTGAAACTTATATCCATCTATAACCAAGGGTAGCAACACTGAAGGACGTAACACCAATGCTTCTCTGCTAATAGTTTTTCCACGAAAACAGTCTTTATAATTAACACGGACTTCATCTAAGTTCTTAACTTTATTAAAAAGGTCCAAACTAATTAAATTAGCCGTGCACCCACAATCTAAGGCAGAGACGACTGAAAAATCCCCAACTTTAAGGTTCACCAAGGTAACGCCCCCACTATCTTCTACAGAGCACACTTTCTTTTCATTATTTCCAACAAACGACATAGATGAAGACGAATTTTTATTTAAACTACAGTTCCGTTTTAAATGCGGACCGCCACAAAGAAAGCACGCAACAGTTTTTTGTTTTTGTTTATTTGTAAAGTTTTTATTCAGAACTGGCAACCCTACTTGAGAGCGCACCTTAAAATCAAATTGTTTAGAATAGAGTTCATGAAAGGTGTAATCGTTAACCAATCGGTGTAATTCACTCATAGTTTTAGGTTTCTGGTTATAAAATAACCTCCCTTTAATTCGAGGCAGAACGCCACTGGTAATGAAACTTATTAATCTCTCAACACCACAATTTAATTTAAGCAAGCGATTCACTGTGACTAAACGTTTAACAAAGTCTTTCAAGTTCTCTGCCTGGCCTTGGGGCTTATACATATATTCAACAACTATGGATTGTATAGCACATTCCGATAATAAATTATGAAAAATATAATCTCGCGTGAGCTCCCAGGTACGAAGCTGACTAGGCAATTCCAGTAATACATTTTTTAAAGGACCTGATACTTTTCCTCTTAAAGAATACAGTAATGCCGGGAAAGGAAAACGGTCTACATTATAAAACACGTCTATTTGTTTAACAAATTCATATAATACTATAGGGTTAGATCCGTCACAACTTGGTAAATTATCAAAGAAAGATCGAAGTACCAAAGCTGCGGAATTCTGTTCTAGTTTTGAAAAACAAGCATTCGAAGAAGAAGTTAAGTTACATTGCTGACCTTGCACATTCTTATCAACTAGCGAGCCAGCAAAAGGTGAATGAACACTTGGTACAACAGGCACCGTGTTTGTATTACTCACAGGTGCTACGTTAACTACCTCGTGCTTATCAAGGTCAACAGACGACTGTGGGTCAGCTGTTTTATTAGCAAGGAATCTATAGAGCAATGATTTTGCTTCTCCTTCTGATAACGTTTCTACGACCTGTCTTTGGTAAATTGGATTCATTGTAGCAATTTCTTTCAAAAATATTGATTCGACCTTTCTTTGCTCTACGTGTTCTACATTTTCATTTTCCTTAAAAAGTGATATCTCATCCATAAAAAAGGAACTATCACCACCAAAAGCCATGATGAATATAAACAAGTAAGCAAGGATATTGACTAACATGTGCCAAGAATTGGGTTCAATTCCGCCTGCTTTATATTACCAATGAAGACTATAACTGGCTTTAAACTTTTAAAGCATACCATTAAAAAAATGACTTGTTCTCTTCTTTTGTAACAGCCAAGGTGGGTAATGTTGCCATTACCATCCCTTCCCAGAAAAACTAAATCTTTGAAAATCAGGAAAGAAAGTTTTACGTTCCCTTTCCTCTACTCAAACAAGTAGCCCCTCCGAGAAGAGTTTCCCGGGCCAGGTATGTGGTTTACAACGCCGCTTAACGCACGTAAAAATGTAAGCTACTGAAAGAGAATGGTATGCTAAAGTTCAACAAATAATAATAAGTCTTCAAAAGTTTGCAGGAACATAACTCTACTTGATAAACAACACAAAAAAGAATTCCGATAGCATTAACAAATTTTATTATTTTTTTTAAAAAAAAATAAACGTAATGTTGAATCTAACAACGAATTTGTAAAGTTCGTAAAAGTTTGTCCGATTTTGAAAACTATTTTCAACTACTAGTAGATTTAAACAATTTCGATTCGTGCAAAAACCACAAGAAATTTATAATTACTGACAAATTTATCAGGCACATGTTGCATGAAGTAAAAGTCCAAGATGGCTCCTTCCTTATCACAAGACATATTCAGCATAAACCGTATTTGAAATACACATATTTATATTATAGAAATTCAATACCAATATTTGAACTGATGGTTCAATTAGAATATTTAACAATTTTCTATCTACATGTTTTTTTTTATATACTCACGGAAAAAACCAGAATAGATTTTAAATTCACAAAATAAAATATACTATACACACTATTAAATATGGTGTAACACATACCTCGCGAAGAGAACAAGTGACGGCCCCAATCACTTAATTTCAAAGCTACTTCATCGGAAGGATAAACAACCAATCAAATTTAAGTATAGCTTTCACATGACATTGAAAAAGACTAACCATAATACCAGATCATTTAAATTAAGAAAACACCAACTCTCTATCGCAAAAATATACTGTAGTGGAATACAGGGAGGAAAAAGGAAGGTGAATAGGTTGCCAAAATAATAATAATAATAATAATAATAATAATAATAATAATAATAATAATAATAATAATAATAATAATAATAATAATAATAATAATAACAATAATAATAATAATAATAATATAGAAGGAAACAGTATAGAAGGAAACAGCGCTGTTTCTAATCTTAAATTAAATCCCTTTTTCATTCATTTTACTCTATAATACCAATGTAAAGATCACTACGGCACAGCACAATATGAGGTGGAGCTATGCTCTGTGTGAAATTTACCGCAGCATGGACTGTGTGATTTCCTTGAATGTCTCTCTAAGAGCTTGCTTCAAATCTTCAGTGGTCTGGTATCGTTGTTTCGATTCATGCTATTTAATTATTCCACTCAGAGAATCGTCGCACGACTTCAGATCTGGGTTCCTGGGAGGCCACTCAATCGGTGCTGGTATGTTCACATATCCTCTCCCTATGCACTTCTGAGTTAACATCTCATCCAAGAATTCCCAGACAAGGAAAGCATAATGGACTGAAGCTCCATCCTGTTGAAGCCAACTGTCAGCAACAATATTCAGTCTTTGGAGCTCTGGTGTAAACCAACCCCGCAGGTAAGAATGTTGATTGACTGTGCAGTCAAAAATATACGATCCTATGAGGTGCCTTCTGGATATTGCAGCTCATATCATAACATGTGGAGGATCTTCTCCAACTCTTCATATCTAATACGGCTTTTTCTTGCTCCAAAGAAAAAGCACTCCCCTATTCCTATAAGTTCAATAAATTGTACTTTCGTCTGAGAAGAAAACTTTGACTCGCTGTGGGATCGTCACAAACAGGTTGAGTGAATTTTGGCAAGCTTCATGTCTTTGTCGCATGTTCTCATTTCATCACTCAATCCATTTACAAATGATGACTTAAAAGATTTTTAATTCGAGATGTTTTTTCATATGTGTCAGCATAGTCGTTTTCAAAACTCCAAGTTCAAAGGAATTTTTCTGCAAAGATTATTTTTTTGGGGGGGGGGGTCTCACTACAGAATCCGCCACTGCTGCACATGTTTCTTGTCGTGTTGATGGTCGAACTGTTCTATTCTTATACAAAGCAGTATCGTTCGTTTCGAGGGAGCTTCTTTATTGAAATGTCCTGTTGCACATCTTTAATGGTTTTCCTGATGTGTGGACCTTTATGTCTATACATTGGCCAGAACACGTTCTTTCACACTGTACTGTAGGTACTTGTGTTAGCTATCTGAAAAGGAATTGGATATAAATACACACACACGTACAAAGAAAAGGGGAGGTGTCAGTCGTCTGAAAAGAAAATGGAATAAAAATACACATGCATACAAACAAAAAGGAGGGACAGGACTTTCGGATCGTACTGTACATTTAGTAAGTATTTGTAAAAGTTCTTCCCCATTCTGTTTCTCTCACAAACAGTATTTTAAGGATAATACTATATTCTTAACAAAAAGTTCTGGGCTCGGTGACTCAATGTGAAAGTGTTCACCTCAGGTGCGTCGGGTCTCTGGTTTGATCCCAGCTCTCGTCAAGTGAAATTTGTGGTTGACAAATACCATGTGCGTGTGCATCCTCTCACGAGAGTGAAAGGGTGTACCGGATAGATTTCGAGACGCTGATTACGAATATCTCATCGAGAAAGTTCCAGCACATAAGTTTTTTTTGGGGTGGTGGTGGTGGTGGGGTGCTGTTTCCATAATTGACAGAAAAATCGTGTTTTTCGTATTTAATATGTGTTTTCCATGTTTGGAGTGCATAATTCTGAATTTTTATCTTAATCCAAGAACTGTTACTAGGCTATATCCCAGGAACATTCTTTTCCCTAGCTCTCGACCCCCCGGAAACGTACCTCCTCCCCTTGGGTTGCAAAGATTTAGTGTTCTTCCACACTGCATACACTAAAAACTAGGCGTTATTGACGGAGAAAGGTTTCGTAATCAACTTGCGATCCTTCGTCGGCTCCCTTTTGTCTAGACGACAAACAGATTGTTGAAAAAAAGGCGCCAAGACATACACCACGTTGTCGCGTGAAACAAATATTTCAGTTTCGAGTTGATCTTCGTGTTAGAAGGTGGTGTTACGCTCAGGGGCGGATCCAGGGGGGCCGACCGGGGCAATCGCCCCCCCCAGAAGAGGAAACTTTCTTATTTTATATATATAAATAAAACTCATCCCAAAGTTTGGAGCCCGTAAAAGTAGCAGTATGCCAGCCCACTGCCCCCCCAGAAGTCTGTCCTGGATCCGCCCCTGGTTACGCTGTGTCTGTGTATACCGTAGGTGAAAAATATTTCTGCGTGAAATATTGACGTTTGTGTTAAACGAACATGCCGAGAACTTGCAACAATTCGACAGATTCATTCTGCTACATATGTGGGGAAGTGATTTTTAAGGGACAAAGTAGGCCATTGTCACCGTTCCTGAAGACAGCCTACCATCTGTACTTCGGGTGTAAAATCGGCGACCAGGATCGCGTTTGGGCTCCGAAACAAAGTTGTAACTTGTGTGCGCGTACTCTCACAGGATGGTTGAAAGGTACACATAAATCGATGCCGTTCGCCGTACCTATGTTTTGGCGCGAGCCCCGTGATCATGTTTCAGACTGTTACTTCTGCCTGACTAATAAAAAAGGTTTCTCAAAAAACATGAACCATAAAATACAGTATCCTAACTTGGATTCCGCGAGGAGACCTGTGAAACATGATGTTTGTCTGCCTGTACCCGTACCACCAGACTCATACACCCTGCGCAGTGTTTCATCCGATGAAGAACCTGCTGCTTGTGAGGATGTTGCACAATCTTCGTGTACACAGTCAGATCCCAATTATGCTCCAGTGCTTGACACTTATGAACCACATGTGATAAGTCAGGAAGAGCTGAATGATCTGATCAGAGACTTAAACCTTCCCAAGTCTAAGGTCCTGTTGCTTGCATCACGACTTCAATAATGGAATCTACTAAACCAAGATGTGAATATATCGATGTATAGGAAAAGAGAGGTGAGCCTAGTTCCTAATTTTACAAAGGATGGTGATTTGGTGTATTGCAGTGACATTCCATCGCTTATGGAACAACTGAAGTTGAACTACAACACTGAAGATTGGAGGCAATTCGTAGATTCCTCTAGGATAAGTCTCAAGGCAGTGTTACTACACAATGGCAATGAAAAGCCAGCCATCCCTATTGCTCATGCTGTACATATGAAAGAAACATACGAGAATATGCAAAACCTATTGCAGAAAATAAAGTACGAACAGTTCCAGTGGTCTGTATGCGCTGACCTTAAGGTTATTGCCATTCTCACCGGTTTACAAGGAGGTTACACAAAGCACTGCTGCTTCTTGTGTCATTGGGATAGTCGAGCCAAAGATCACGAAATGGCCGCCAAGGAAGCAACTGGTCCCAGGGAAGATGAACGTGGCTAATGAACGTCTTGTGGATCCGGAAAAAATATTCTTACCACCCCTTCATATCAAATTAGGGCTCATGAAGGTCTTCGTCAAGGTCCTGAACCGGGATGGTGAAGCATTTAATCATCTCAGAAAACTATTCCCAAGACTCAGCGAGGCCAAGGTGAAAGAAGGTGTTTTTACGATACCTCAAATCAGAGACGTTTTTAAGGATACTACATTTTTTTCTAAGCTTAATGAAGTGGAAAGTGAGGCTTGGGAGACCTTTCGAGAAGTGTGCAGTAACTTTCTACGGAATTATAAGTCAACTGATTACAAAGACATTGTGGGCAGATTAATTACTTCATTTCGTAACATGGGATGTAATATGTCCCTAAAGTTACACTTCCTGCATTGCCACCTGGACTTCTTTCCTGAAATGTACAGCTTGAGGAGATCTCTGACGAGCACGGGGAAAGGTCTCACCAGCAAATAGCTACCATGGAGAGGCGCTAAAGTGGTAAATGGAGTGTGAATATGTTGCCAGACTTCTGTTGGAATGTGACACGCGAGACACCCTGTAGTAATTACAAGAGGAATAGGAAAACCAAGTGACACGTAAGTGTTAAACTTTAACTTTTTATGCAATTTTATCGAAACCTATAGGAAACACCTATTTTCGTTCGTGGGAGCGAAAAAAAGTTTCATTTTGCCGACCAGTGTAATCGTTGGACGTTAAACTAAAATAAATAAATAAAATAAAAATATAAAAAATACTGACTGCTTAGATTATTCTATCAACAATAGAAATTTGTTTAAATTATAAAATTTTGAATTTTATTTGTTGCTATAATTTTAAAAATCTGTTACCATGAAAACAGTACTTTTTATGTTAAGGATATAATGTTATTCCCAAATATGGTCGTAAGGTGAGTTGATAATAATTTCTCAAATTTTTTGTTTCTTTTTTATTCGTATATTTTGATTAATTCATTTGCAAAATTTCAATAGTGTGTACAATTTGGAGGGAAAAAATATGCATGTGAGATTTTCAATCGTTAATATTTTTCATAAATAACTAGTTGAACGGGTTGAACCTGCGTTGTTTACTCAAGGCATCATTCTATTATGACCCTTCCCACTGTGCATGTCTCCTTATTCACACAAGTAAAGGTTAGGAGATTCACGGTAGTGAATTGCTATATGTAGATGTTGGAGGGAGTTTGTAGCAAATTTGTAGAAGTAACACGATATCAAGTGGAAAGATTTTTTCTAATAAATCTATATCCGTCAAAGTGAATCAACTTTTCACGATAGATGTTGTTAATGCAGCTGTGGTTTATCTGTGTAGGCTTATGCTATTTAAGGAATTTTCTTTGAAAATTAAATTGAGTATGCAGCAAGATGTGCAGTTTACAATTCTGTTGCGTTTTTGTTTAAGAGGGTAACAATAGGGCTAGACAATTTTTTTGAGCATGAACTTAGCTATCATCTCAGACGATTGTTCAACTATTTCATATAATGCTTATATTGTTTGAGGTTTAGGGGGTTAGGGAGTGCCCTTTTAAGTATGGAAATTCTTTTGTATTTCTATTTAAATTCTTAAACACCGTGTTATTGAAGCATTTGTTTTTAATGTGACGGTGTGTTTGAAATGCTCGAAAGTAGCACCACTTTCAGTAGGTAAGACGAATACTAGCTACCGTGGGTTGTAGCTGGAACAGGCTTTTTAAAGTTGACCATTGTATAATTAATGAAAACATACTTAACGTAATGCATCGTGAGGAGAAGCAAATATCCACAATGTAAGCTGTAAGTCCTCACTGCATTTTCTTTAATTATGATTAAAACTTGACGACTGATGAAATTATGAGCGTGGCTACTATAATTTGACACAGCTATTTAATCAAACATTATTTAAAAAAAAAAAGAAAGAAAAGAAAAGAAAGAAAGAAAAGAAACAATAATTTAAAGCACTACTACTTGTATAATTGACTTTCTAGCTTTGGATGTGAATATATCCAGAAATGTCCATAGTTCTAACGTGGTTATGCTCCAATATGCGTCAATAGAATGTGACGAAGTTCAGAGAAAGTAAATTGAAACTCGTGAGAAACTAAAAAATATATTTTAAAAAGTATAATTTATACAAGGAAACTGTGATGTGCCGTGGAAAATCAGCGTCCGGGGCGAGAGCATACAACAGCTCCTTCATACGACTCGTATATTCCAAGTAATTTTTCTTCTCTTTTTTCATTTTTTCTTCCGAATTTTGCGCCCCTTTACTTCGGGGCCCGAGACCGTCGTCCCGCTCACCCTCCCCATGGAACGGTACAGCAAGGAAAGCATATTTTAGTTATATTTAAGAAATAATACCGTGAGAGGACGATATCAACACAGCATTCAGTTAGTAGAGCATGAACAGGAAATATCGTATGGCCAAGTGTCACTATGCCTCGTCAACGTCGGAAGGCTCAATGTAGCATATTAATGGACTTTGTTCAATAATGTCTCATGGTCTTCCCATTAAAAAGGAAGACTATGAGAAATTTGTGCACGTACAAACAGGGGCGGATGCAGGAAGGGGGACGATTGGGGCCATTGCCCCCCCTCCCAGAAGAGGAAACTTCCTTATTTTATATATATAAATAAAACCCATCCCAAAGTTTGGAACCCTTAAAAGTAGCGGTATGACAACTTCCCCCCCCTCAGAAGTCGGTCTTGGATCAGTTCCTGCGTACAAAGCATGCCACCAAAACAGTGATTCCGGTGTGGAAACAAGATAATCATACACAGGAACGATTGGGAAGTGGACACTCAGTTGGATAACAGACATATTGTTCACATGGCTATGACAGCGAATACTGTCGTCCACAGTGTCACGTAGACGGTAGAGTATAATGGATGTAGAACTGTTTGAGTTGACAGTTTGACAGTGTCTTGGAATGTTATGCTGGGACACGCATGGCTTTATATGATTTCCATTGACCCAGAACCACACACGTCTCAGGCTACAATAAGCATGTGAATGTCGTTGCTAGCATGTTGAGCGGCGCATATGAGTCATACAGTGACGGCTCAATGGTTATTTGACGCTGTTATTGTGAGTGTATTCTGCAGTGGCGGAGCCAAGGGAGGAGGGGGGCGGAGCCAGGCCCCCTTGCTCAAATTCTTGCCCCCCCTCCCTAGTGGCCTCCCACACAGAGTGATACTGCTATAGGTCGTCAAACGGTGAGTTGATAGTGGCCACAAGTGAAACTACTACCAAAATATCTCTCGACAACAGAGTTACCAACTGCAGAATACCGTATGTTGCAATAGTCTGCGTTCCGAGTAAAAGGCTTCAGACTCGTTTTTGTTTGTAGTACAGCAAGATCTAATTCATGGAAATCTGTAAGGTGCATGCATTGACCTCGCCATCTGAACGTTCCTTTTAACCTCTGTCCCTTATCTGGTTATCTTCTTTGTTTTCGACAAAGAACCAGAAAAAAAAAAGCAAAATCAGTCGGCATTCTCATTCGCTTCGATGTTGAAAGTCATACTAAAGTAAGAGATGCTTACTTACAAATAGCATGCGCTGCAGTAAAACATTACACTTGTGTTGGACTAAAGAAGTCTTCGAGCACTAAATTTCGTTGCTTATGGCGACATAGAACAAAGGCATCCATTAAATAATTTTGTATTATTATTATTATTATTATTATTATTATTATTATTATTATTATTATTATTAAATAATATCGAGCCGTCTTGTTCAATATACAGTAAAGGAAGAAAGAAGAAGTTTTTTTATTATTATTATTTCTGTCATTCTCTCTCTTCTTCGTATCCCAATCGTTCGAGAAAATTAAGATACTAAATACTTCACACCTACTACTAGTAATAGTGGTTCTCCTTCTCGACTACCCTCTGGTCTTGTCTCTAGTACGTTTAGTTCCCTAACACCCTTTGCAGTTGGCAACTCACGAGGAAACGGTCTTAAGTGTAAACAACCGATTTGGCTGGGGTCGGAATATGTGTTACGGGAGACCAAAGTAGGAGACACGTATTTTGGCGTTTGGGCCCATACGCAGAAATTTCCGAAATCAATGTATCCTAGTTGTTTGAGATAGTAAATTCTTTCATTTTCGCTGTAGAAGAGTAAAATCATGAACAACGAAGATAAAAACATTCACCTTGAACACAAACAAACACACACACACACACACACACGTGTGTGTGTGTGTGCGTGTATTTATGTTAATACATTTTTTCATTCATTGGAAATGGCCCCCTCAATTTTTCTTGGACCCTTCATTGGCCCCCCTTGAAAAAAAATTCTAGCTTAGCTACTGGTAATCTGCTAGCGTATTGTCGAGTATCATGGCAGCCAAATGTCAGGCATAGCGATGTGAGATGGCAGCGTTGGATACAACACACGACCTCAGCTACTACTTACTCAGAGCAATCTCACAAGTGACCGATATATCAGAAAAGTTTCTTTACTCAACTTCGGATGCTATTTCAACAGGATAATGCCCAACCACATGTATCCCAGAATGTAGAAGTCTTCTTAAAGAAATGACACATAGGCTACTTCCCTGACCTTCACATCGTCTGATACGTCACTCATCGGACATAAGTGTGATATTGTTGGTTGGCAGTGGCGTATTTACGATTTTGTTTCGGGAGGGGCTTTGCTAACTTTCGGGGGGGTCTGTGCCTGAAAATGTGAAAATTCTGCAAGATATTTCATATACTTTACTATAGTAAGTAAGATTTCGGGGAGGGCTTAAGCCCGGAAGCCCCCCCCCTTAAATACGCCACTGTTGGTTGGTAACTTGTTCATCACAACCTTCAACAGACACACTGTAAAAAATTTCACAGGTAAATTTACAAAAAAACGGTGGCAATCTGTTTGCCAAGCCTCTAGGTAAAGCAATTTACATCTATAAAGTAAAATTACTAATATGAAATGGTGTAAAATTACATTTTTATTAATAAAAATATAATATTTTCTTATAAATTTACTGTAAATTTGTAAAAAGAACCAGCAAATTTTGTAATTTAATCTAAGGAAATGTATATCGACTTACAAAATGAAGAGTAAATGATTTTACATTGATGTTTGGCAATTTAATTACAAAAATTTTTTTCAGTGCAGTGTCGATATACCGTTGACTCGAATTTAAGCTAAGGACCGGGCTTTTCTCAGTGAATCCGTGAACTTTTCAACTTCAGTCAAGGAACATATGTATTTTGCTTTAAAATCCTGTAACATCTGGGAAAAGGAGACATCTGTTAACCTTAATTTTAGCAGCGTAGCAGGCGATTCTTGAGGAATACATTCGTCTGATTGGTCGAAATAACCTTGATAAATCAGAATGCAAGGGTAGAGGGTTGTTCAGTTCTATAGTTGTACTCGTTTCTATATAGTCATGTGATGAATTCGTTACATAAATTTCACTCCATTCCCACAAATCTTTCTTGGCTTCTTATTTTTGCATGAGTGGTGCATATGTTGTATACATTCTATCAGGGACTTCATTTTCGAGTTTCGATAAATAAATATTTTTAATCAAGGAATACTAATAATCTAATAAATAAAACGAGAAATTCTTATTTCGGTATAGGATCTTGTATCCCTAGAAACAAAATCTGAAATAACGCTACTCCTGCCTATAGGTACACTCATGTCCAAAATGATTGTCACATATCTATAACTGTCTTCTTTTAAGAATATAATTTGATAATGATTTTGCAGGGTACTTTTAATACTAATACTATGTGTATAATCGGGAAATGTATATTTGTGGTAAATTTCATAGCAAAACAATTTTAAATACGAAAATTAGAATGAGTAAAACAAAATGTTGCTAAAAGGAGAAGAAATTTTTATTTTCGTTTTATTGTTCTTATTTACTGTTCTTTTGACATGAAATTTGACACATACACACACTCTGCCGAATATACACATACTAGCATTATAAGAAGTACTGGGTGAATTCGTTATCAAATTATATTCCTACAACAACATATTTATAGACATGCGACAATAATTTTGGACATGAGTGTACATAAGGGAAACGGAAATGGACACAATAACTTTGATCTATTTCTTTTGATTCATTTAGAATACTCAACACTAAAATAGAGAACGATAGATAAGCACTAAACATTTTGTTATATATAAAAAAAGTTTTTTTCTGTTTAAAGCTTATGACAAGTAATGCTTTCAGGGTTTGCCCTTTATCATTGGTCAACAGTGTTCAAGATAATACCGTTGAGTGATACAGTTTCAAATTTTAAAATAGTAGACCTATATTAATGTCTCATCAAATTATATTCTAGAAGTTTTTGTACACTTTCAACTGACCTTAGAGTAAGTTATCATAATCACTGGTCAAATACATATTTTCACATTTGAGGAACATTTTCTCAAAACTCGATAGAGCACAAAACATCTTTTTTTTTTTTACAGGAATTGAATTTTTGTTATTGTTGTACATAACGTCTATCGATTTTCTGACAAAATGCTCATAATTTAGCATTCTATAAACATGGAATATTTCGAGATTTGCCAATTCTGATTTCACAGCTTGATTGGTAGCATATAAAGCATGCCTATTCTATATATACTTCCGTTTCTCAAAATTTGCTCTATCGAGTTTTGAAAAAACGGTCCTCATATATTTTGCAAATAATATAGAGAAAAGATCGTGTATCACTTTACTTCGCCCAAAGAGATGAAGTGCTACACAGATTTATTTGTACGGCACATCTCATCAATGCAGAAAATAAAAGTGTTGTGAAACAAACTAGGAGGTTAGAAAGTGCATAAATGATACAAACTATAGTAGTTTACTATTATAGTACAGCTTACAAAACTAGTATGGTGCTGGACCAACTTTCACCCTCACAACAGTACGGATGCAACGTGGAATGGAGTTATAAAGATTGTGATGGGCAAAAAGTAGAATTTTACACCATTTTACGTACAGTGCATCACTCATTTCAGTGAGAAAGGATGGAGGCGAAAATATGAGCCGGATTCATATCTCCGAAACAGAGCACAAACGTTCTATTATGTACAGGTCCGGGAATTGGGTCAGGAGAGATGTTTCAACTTCATCTCAATGTTCTACAACTATGTGAATGGACGTATTTTATCCTGTCATTCCTTGGAAACAGCTTCTGAGCCATAGGGTGCAGATGGTCTTCTAAAATGGCAACATAATTACAGGTAGTGAGGCAAGCGGTAAGCGTTAGCACAGGACTCAATGAACACCAAGATATTGTGACCTACAGCATCACCTCCGCCATTTCAAGATTGGGCAAAGACACTGCGGATTATAAGCTTCCACAAGACATAAAAACGGTCTGTGCTTTGAAATAAATAGAACCGCACTAAACGTTTCTAACCATCTGCGATCCATGTTGCATGTCTTGTGGTCCATATTGCATGTTCGCTGCATCTTTGGCTTTGTGCTGAACGTTATGTTCCCTTATCAGCGATTTCGCCAGTGCAACCCGATTCTGTATGTTCATGTAATGTGTCTTGCACCATACAGTGATTGTCACCATGAATACCCCGGCGAACTGGTACCTTCCAACAATGAAGAGAGTGGTCTTACTCAAAATGTATAATAGGACGGAATTTTATAATATAATGGCTCAGTGGTAAAGCGTTCACCTCTGGAGCATGGGGCTCTTGGTTCAATCCCAGCCCGCGCCAAGTAAACTTTGTGGTAGACAATCACCATGTGCGTGGGTTTTCTCGGTATTCTTCCGTTTCCTCCCACTTTATTCATTCCAGCATTTCATTAATTTCTCATCATCACCGTCTCCTTTAGCCTAGCCGGTATAATGTGGAACATGAAACTTAAAGATTTCATTTTTCAAAATGTATAGTGATGGAAAATGAGACCTGCATCACATCATACCAGGAAGTCAGCAAAATTATGTCACAGCGGAGCAGTTTACACATATTGACAATAACAAGTTGTATAAGATTATAATATAGTTCACCTGCATGAAGAATGTCAATTTCCAATTGCCAACATACAGTCAATATGGTATACATAATGAAAACTACTACTTTTGTATGTCAGGTCAGTGTACCAGATTACACTCTGTTTATGATACAAATTAATACTATAAAACCAAGTGATCAATACATTTCAATGCATTCCTTTCATTGAGATTATTTTTTCCAGGTGGTTATGATGTCACAAAATGGAAAAAGTTTTTAGCTATTAAGAATTTCACAAAGGCAGCAAATTTATCTCATACAAATAAGCTACATAGCAGCTAGTTGTATTTAACATTTCAACAGTTTTCTCGAATTTATCCTTTTTATCGAGGGTTTATGATGGCTGAGTGGTAGATTACCCACTTTTGTTGTACAGTGTCCCTTGGTGGATCAGAGGCCAAATGAGTTATAAAGTCTGATTAACAAAAGCCGAAGAAAGAGAGGCTCTGTGGTTAGAACCATAATTTGTGTGAGTTTTCTAAGGATTTTCCCGTCTTCTTCCTCCATTTTTATTTGCATTTGTTATCCATTTCCTACAGGATCCTTAGAATGTTAAACTAAATATCGGTATTTCACTTAATTTTTTATTGAGTAACTCCAGACAAGTTAAAATACGCGGTAAATTTCTGTTTGTGTATTAATGTCTCATTAGACTTCCGAACTATGTAGAACATAGGTACGAAGAGTTTTATAGAGAGACTCTGTGCTCTGTCTCTTAGAGGCATCAAAACAGGAACGATAGCAGTCATTGAAAAGTGATTGTAATATGGATTTAGCATCACAAGAATAGGTTTAATCTCTCCTTTATCCTTCTATTGATACAAACAATGTCCTTAACTTCTACTGGAACCAACAGTGACTGGATTCACCATAGTTTGGAAGTTCATAGAAGTTGAGCTTTCTGTTGTGAAGTCATAACGCCAATTGTATTTTGTATATAAAAGAAGTAAAATATGTTAGAACGATTTTTCAACCTACTTCATATCAAGACTTCATAGGTGATTTCCGAGTTGTAATAAACTTCTCAATCGTTGGTGCTTGTCTTTTACAGTTACATAAGTGTGTAGACCTAAGGCTTAGACCTATATAGTATACAACTCTGCAAAGAATAACGAACGATCTGAAACGAAACTAATTCATTTCCAATAGTCGGTAAAATCATTTCTTCATTGTTGATTTATTAACGAACATAATACAGTAAAATATTTTCCTTCACGATCCCCATGTATTCCTCTCTCGTCCCTTGGCTTTCCAACTCCTGTGATAAGGAATTTCGTGTTAGAACATATTAATATGGAAAGATTGTTTCAATGACCTTCATGTTGCTCCTGAAAACATGTCTTTAAAATGGAAATATCTGTTTCTTGCACCAAACTCTACGTATATTACAGAATCATTTGAAGATATTAAGAAAAATGAACCTGTAATTCGCCTAGAGCATTAGCAGCATAAGCGGGGTCACAGTGGGTGCAGTGGGTGCAGCTACACCCTCATTAACTTTGATTTTCAGATTTCCTACAATAATCCTTTCTATTTTGTAGTCCCATCCTAGCTTGCACCCACATCACCAAAATCCTGGCGCCACCTATGATTAGCAGTAAAACTGTCAAAAGGGCATTAGCAGCCACGGGTGGTCAGTCGTTGAGTTGGATGTTGCCACTATTACAGAGTTAGAAGCTTTCTACTATCACAAGAGGGAACAAGTAAGACTGGCCATTCTTTGAATAGTGTTCAGTTTTACAAACAAACGAACAAAAAAATGGAAATAATATATAACTCATTCAACGAAGTAAATTCCTTATTACTATTATATTATCCATATTATTATTATTATTATTATTATTATTATTATTATTATTATTATTATTATTATTATTATTATTATTATATCCGTATATCCATTCTTATTATTTATTGTTGATGTTTTTTGTGCAACTTAAAATCAATCTCTCATAAAACACTAGACCAGGAATATCTAAACTACGGACCACGGGCTAATACTAGCCCGCTAGCACTATCAATCGGGCCCGCCACAGTTCATTTTGAAAAAAAAATGAAATGAAATCTATGAGTTTTACGTCCCACGGTTATGCCGGTTAGGCTAAAGGAGACGGTGATAATGAGTAATGAATGAAATGGTGGAATGATGAAAGTGGGAGGAAACGGGAGAACCCTGAGGAAACCCACGTGTAAAATTTACTAAGTAAATCATATAAAACAATAGCCAGATATTTTATTCGACCAATTAAGAAACACATTAACTGACATACATAATGAAATTCAACATTTTAACTGTATTTAAAAATATGAAATTTATCCTAAAACTTCAATAAGTAACAAACATTTGTAATATACATAATTAATTTAAACTTTATGATTACAATTAATGAGATTTTTGTATGTAGCTGAACTTTCCGTTGACAATTGTCCAGTTGTGGATCAAATTTACTAGTGGACATCACCGACAGTGACTTCAAATGCTGATCAGTTCACTTAGATTTGTAACTTTTTTCTTCTTGTATATTTCATTTTGGAGACTGTTTTTTTTTTCACACGGATAAACAGTTTCGAAAGTAGAAAAAAAATGCGACGAGCAAATGTATGCAACTGATCAACCTGTGTGCGTGCAAGACTCTTAGAGAATTCCACTAATGATGAATTTAAATATTTTTTCTTTAAAATATCGCTCATGCAACTCAATCATTTCCATTTAAAGTTCTGTGGCAAGGGCTTCTATGTCGGCGTTGAAAACATTTGAAAAAATAATAATAATAATAAAAAGAAATTTAATGTCGTTGGCAATTGCATTAAAATTTGAATTTAATTTTAAAACACCCAAAACTTCAATTGGAAAATCTACCGGAAATGAAGTTTCAGTTTGCTGACTGAATGTTTAACATGTATTAAAATGCGTGAAACTTTTTCTCTTTTTCGATTGGGATTGAAACAAAACAATTTTTATCGAACGTACTTAATGTGAAAGTATAAATCAGGCAGAAGATGGTATTCTCCTAGTAATTTTAAATTAAAATCATTCATATGTTTAGTTAAGTCTGTATAAAATGCTAACTTTCATAACCACTCACTGTTGAGTAATTCAGCCAGAAGACGATTCTTTCAACAAAATTTCGATTATTGTTCGGAGGTTCAAAATATCGCTTTAGAACTTTTCCTCAGCTAAGCCAACGTACTGTAGTATAATAATGGCACATGACAAAAGATCCTTATAAAACACACGGCGAAATTTCCATTGCATTTGCATAACACTTCATACTACAAACAGATTGTACTTTTTCTTCAATCAAAGTCATTTTTGTTTGAGCTACACCCAGCACCAAATTCACAAATTTACAAAATTACTATTACTTTCGCAAAGTTTAGTTAATCAAGAAGTCCGTTTGTTGAAATGTGTAATAACTATTTAATAGCTGTCAATTACAATTCGGGAACTCTGCATTATTCAGAGGTTTTAAAACAATAAATAAATTATTTTAAACTACATGCCAATTATTATTTATTTCATTTTATTTTCAGATTGTGTTTCATCCTAGGCATTTAAGGAATGTTATTCCTTCAACTGGCGAAAGAATCTGTCTTGACCCGAGTGGGTCATGTGCGTTGCTTAGGCAGCTTTGGTAAGCTCCTTATCAACTAGAATAAAATAAGTGTATTTCTTCTATGGTCCTTTATTTGCAGTGATGGTGCCACTAGAGAAAAATATTAAAGGCATGATGCTCACATTAGCAAATTGAAAGCATGAATACAAATTTTCAATTAACATAATTGTCCGTAGTAGAATTTCTTTCTAGTTTAATGTCTTTTTTTAGTGTTGAGTCTATATGAGAAATGTACCGATAGTTTGATGGATTTCGAATCAGTGTAGAGCTCCGTGAATAATGGTTAGCAAATACGCTGTCGGTCCGAGAAATTCGATCGTAGACTGACTGTCCGTGAAACTACGAAAGCGTTAATTTTTTCAATTGGCTCCAAATGTTACCAAATCGTAAATGAAGGGATCGCGTGTATTGACGAAATTCCTTCCGACGATTCTGTCATAGATCCAGAAGGCCATGTCACCATCAGCAGGGAATTGAAAAAAGAACAGCCGCCAATGATCCGACAATTCTAGCCAGTATCGTCACAGAGAATGAGTTATGGATTTACGGGTACAGAAAACCGAGTTTATGTTGTCCAATTGAAACCACTAACATAAAAAAAAAGCCAGACAAGACCGAAAAACTGAAAGTGCTACTGGCAGTCTTTTATTGACATGTTTGGGGTCGTACATTGCAAATGTCTTCCATGTGGCCAAACTTTCAAAAGGGAGATCTACGCAGCTGTGTTACGACGATTAGGCAATTTTGTTCGACGTAAACAGCCGGACAAATGGGCATCTGGATAGCGGCATATGCATTATGATAGTGCTCTGTGTCACACTTAAAGAATGTGATCGACTTCTTGCTCAAAGACAACATCGCCGTTGAAAATCATTGATCCTAATAATCGGATCTAATTCCATGTGACTTTTTCCTGTTTCCTGCTGTTGGGGATTGTTTCCGAAGAATCCACGGGTTCTATTCTCGTTAATGTCATCAGGTCCTATCCTCGTTGATGTCAATTCAAAGGAGTCATCATTAATTTTATTTATTTATTATTTTTATAAACACATTATTGATGTAGTCTCAAGCTCTCTGTGCGTTTTTGTAACTTTCTCTTAAAAAGAAAAAAATCTCTTCGCAATAAACTGAGGTACATTATGCAGATTTTCTCCTTAGCCGACTTCCGCTACTCTTGTCTTTTACAGCAATTCCTCATTCTCTCCAGTCATTGCACCCTTTTGCCTGTATTTTGCTTCCCCATATGTCAGCTTGAGGAAACTTCCTAGTTTGTTTTAATGAGGAAGAAAAAACTTCGGAGACTCTTGTGTAATTTTGGTCACCGTCAGGAGTTTCATTCTGCCTTTTAGCTACATCAAGATTCCACTGGGTTCGATGGCATCAAGTGAGGTTTCAAGAAGACGCATGTAACTAAGGTTTACATCCTTCATGGACAATACCCGAGATGACTTCGTCATAATTGTGGGAGGTGTTACACCAAGAATCAGTTTCGATATTTGGAATTGGAAGAGACCGAAGGTGGAACCCGGAAAACGAACTGAGAACAAAACTATCGACCAGAGACTTGGAAAAGGGAATTGGAGAACCAGATTTCGACGTATTTATATCATATTAGCTCATCGACCAGCGAAAGAATGGATCTTCACTGCAAAGCAAAACGATGTGCTAAATTGAGATTTGGGAACTCTTATGCCAAAGCTCATCCTCAAAGTAATTCGCATATCTATACGTTAGCCTTTAGTCTGCAGTGCCTTTTCAAAAAGTTAATGTGTTCATATTTTATTTAAACTTCTATAACATCAAATCACATCCCTTAGTAGAATATATGTTACTTTAGGCATTCGTCTGTCAAGCCTGTTAAATATTTAAGTAAATGATATTTTATGACATACTCATTTTATGTATAATAGCTTTAGTTGTAAATCTAACGTTATAACATCATTTAGATTACGTTTCACTACACTGAATCATATTTAAAAGGAAACTATTTGACACTATTGAGGACATTTAGGATAACACGACAAAGAAATTGCGGTGCATTGAACAGTTTTATCAGATCATTTACTGAAAGAACATACAATGAATATGCAATTGGATATCTTGGTTCCAAAACTAGATATATTCACAAGATCAAATAGTGATCATTATATCCAAAGTATTGTCCCCTGGTACATCAAGGCGCATGTCCCTTGGTGCAACCATTGATCTATTCATAAACAAAACACAATCCTAGTGAAGAAGAGCATAATAAAATTATCTGAATATAGAAACAGTAGGTGGACGTCATAAATATACTAGAATATTTACTTGCCACCTTTATTCATATGCAGCAAGGTAAATAGTTTCAAATATTGAACACAAAAACTGCTTTTATACAAGAAAAACACTTGTTTTGTTGCTGTCAGTAGTTATTTCATGGTATGCAAGTCACTCTTAGAAAAATTACTTCAATGGAAGAAGAAAAAATTGCCAAAGAAATTCATAGGGGGACTGCAGGTGCAGTGCCCCTGGGATAAGCAGCCACCCCTACACATTTATTCATCTGACTTTCATCTGGGAATTGTAGTATCTTCACTGCATTATTTTATTGTTTCCTTCTCTCGGTGTTTTACACTAATAACTTCATCAAACTCATTTTAGAAAACAAAAAACAAAATGACAAATCATAAATAAAAAAGATATATTGCAATTTCATGTCACAAACGATAACCTTGTCTAATCGAATTCTCTGCTCAGCGTTCGATTGCACTAAGATCATTCTACTACTATAGAGCCTCAAACAGTTACTAGTTGCTATGAAAGTTATAACTTTTCCTATAGTTCAATTATGATTTTGTTTATATGACACGCAGATCTATCTGTATATAGTACAAAGTAGCTAGAAAACTAATACGTACATCAATGGAAGGAACAATTATTTCATCGGTACGATTAATTTTTCTACTTTTTCCGTACTGTGTACTGGCCCAATTATAACTCTTTGTGGTGTAATTAAAAGAAACGTATACGCAACAAACAAAAGTTTAATTTTTTTTTACATGAAACTGATGTTTTATTTGTTTACAATTAATTACTGTACTTGAGTCACTCAGAGTTTATTTCTGATTATCATACTTGAATATGAAAGGTGTTTCGGAAAATACAGTATTTAAGAACAAATAAAACTTTGATATGTTGGGCGATTAGTACGTACATTCTGTCTTTCTGTCAAAGACTTTGCACAATATTAACTACTAAATGTAATTACACATTAACTACTAAATGCACAATATTTACTATTGTTTATTTTCATTAGATTCTTAACCTGAAATTGTGAATATACGAAATAGTAATTTATTCAGATATTAATAAATTTTAAGAACTTGAATTTATGAAAGCTTGCTCAAAGAATAGTAACAATTATGTTTTCAAAAGATATTCTCCACTAGCAAGATATCTGTGTTGCATACTTATCGACAAAATCACTTTGATGTTTTATACTTGTTGATAAGCTATGTAATATTAAGTACAATAAAAACAAAGAACAATTCTCAGCTAGTAATTAGTTTCTTCCAAAATGTGATGATGCTACATTGATTAATAGACAACATAATTGAAATATCTACTATTTTAAGATGTGTAGATTCTTTAAAGCGTTATGTATTTACAGGCAGATTCTCATTCGTCAGATCTACCAATCAGAGATCTTTGTTTGGATCCAAAATAAACTGAAATTCCTTGAGGAATCAAAAAGGATGGAAGAAGAAGTTACATGTATTTGTAAGGAGTAATGAATGTAAACTTAGTCTTGCTACATCCTTGACATTATGGAATTAAATAAAGAACCGATATCTTTTGTGCCATAAGTATAAAACCTACAGAGACAGCTTGTCATACAGATGGAAATTGTGTACATATAGTACTTAATCACTTCTTCAAGAAATGCTTGGGTTGGATGATAAACAGAATAATATACCGCCTAACTTCAAATTATAGGAAGAAATTAGTAAAATATACTTAAAAATATAGTTCAATAAAGCAGATGTCTTCGACATAATCATAACTAACATAATGAACACATCTGTGAAACAGATACAATAACTCCTTGCTTTAAATACAGTGATCTTATGTACTTCTAATATATTTAAAAAAAACCTTTGTTCATTTTAAGACGGGATCCATACCTCTTATGATCCATTTATCAGAAGATTGCAATGGAACTAAATTTGCAGAAGAAACATTCAATATAAAACTGCTATTCGCAAGGAACAGTAGTTCTTTTAATTTCAAGGGAACCTATCAGTTTCTAAATATAAAAGAAACTAAAGCTGTGTAAATTGATAATATCTATCACACATCAAGACATTTTTTTGCGAAGCAAGAACCGCCAGTAAATGTGAATGCAAAGTGTAAACCAAGTCAATTCAAATAAAGGACCAGATGAATCTAGAAAAGATGAAGTTGAAAGAATATACAACTGTATACAACCTTCGTCGATACAATATTTTTCTTGGTTTTCCATGAACATACGTTGTTGGAGATGGAAGAATATATACTTCGAGATGAGATGAAATACTCGGAAAAGCTCATAACACACTTACGCCAAGACAACATTCTGTACAAAATATTTTATGACTAGTTGCATGTGAACATTATACAGGAACACTCAAAAATTATTGAGATTTAAATTGTGAATAAACAAAGAAATTCAAGTCTTAATTGGCAGTGTTCATCCAAAGAAGAATCTACAGCACAAAGTTGCTTACTCAACACTTAGTAAATGATTGTAGAGACATCCAACAACTTCCAGTGATTGTTTTAAGGAAGATACTATAATGCTTCAGCGCTTATGATTGATTGTTCAACACTCTTTAAACACTTCTAGACTTTGCTATTCACTCTTTACAGTGCGTCTGAAATTATTAAAGTAAATATTACATGCATTAGCAGAAGATTATAATGTTACATCATGAAAGAGCTGAAAGATCCAACATCTGCAACGAAGTGTTGCTGTTACTGATTGTAGATTTTGCAACCAGCTCCTACTACCAGTTAGAACTACTGTCTATGCCTGCTTTAAGTATTATGGATGTTAGTAAGTATAGTTTTAGATCTAAATCTTAATTTAATGTAGCATCTTTCACTTTCTTTTCAGAACAACAAGCAAGCCTGTTGAAGAATTAAATATTATATACGTATATTTAACCGTTTGAATTGTGCTTCAGGAAACTTGCTGAGCAAGTTCAAATTTACTGCAGTTCGAGACTCTCACCAAATTTCTTCGAAATAACTTTCTCGAAGTGAAGACAGTTAAATCGCTGTCACTTACCCGAAAAGTATGAATTCATCTTATTTGGTCGAAAATTTTGAAGACACGAGTTCAAAGCTACTACTCAATTTTACACACATCTTGCTTTCATCAGTTAAAGTTTCCGTAAAATTCTCCAGAAGCACAGGACAACGTCCTAATCTCTCTGATCTGCCGATTTCAGTGTAATCATCACTGAACTTGGCCAATACTTACATGAGATAGGTGGGAAATCAGACGGTGTTGGCAGTGTTGCTTTTACCTAACGTTTACCCCTCTCCTCCTGGCAGCCATGTCCTGGTTCAGTTACATACAATGGATGTCGTCACCATACAGGCTGCTATTTCGTCTGTATAAATTGTGGGTAGGTCATGTTGTTGGTAATAAGCAGTATTGATTTTGAACTTTGTTTCCGCCTTTCCTCTATAGCAGGGGAAAGTAAAAATCATAAAATCTTTCGAGAAATCTTGCATTGATGTACCAAGTTACATCGGTCTTTTGACAAACAGCTCTGTAGGTGATGGCCGACCTTTTTCATAGTCCCTTAGGTACATTTATGCTTCTTGCATTGTTACAACAAATTTCCAATGGTTCCAGATAGATGGAGCTCGTACAGCCTTCTGCCCATGCTCTTCCCCTTCGTAATGTTAGCGCATGCAGCTGCCCTTGAGGACAGTTTACAGCCCCAATTTGTGATGGTTTGCACGTCTCACTGCGATTAGGCCACATGTAACCGCAACATAGTGAGGTAGTTGATTCTCATAGGCAGCCATATCTCGGATCTTCTCTAGCACAGATCTTGTGAGTTTCACTGATGTCCTCTTTGGATGCTTTTCCATTGGTGACGAGAGTTGTAGAGGAGGATGAGGTGCATAACGTTTAATTAAATCACTAACAGTGGCCCGTCTCATTGCAAACAATTATTTTGACACTGTTCTACGAAAGATATGTAGGATATGTTAAAGTTTCCATGGGCCAGAACCATGACGTATTTTCTTATTGGCATCTTGCCTTACTACAAGACCTTCACTCTGCTACATAAGTGAGAGATTGATTCACGTTGCGTACAGTTTTCTTGCTCTGTAAAACCCAATTTGACAGTGTCATTATCTTCAAGTTGTTCGGATGGAAAAGGGATCAGCTTCTGTACTGGAGTAGAAAGAGGAGTGAACTCAGTGCTTTGAACTACCTACACACGTTGTTTCTTGGATATGGTCTTTTAATTATTTATAGTTTACTTTTATTAGTTATGTTTATTAGTTATTCATTTATTGAATTGTATGACCCATGATTTTGACTGAGGAGATAAAGAGAGCATGTAAAAGCAACTGCAATGAAAAAATGATGTAGAAGTTATCCGTTGATTTCTAAATTGTTGATATTGAGAATGTTGAATTCGAACATAAATTTAATAGTAAACAAGTTAAGAAAATGTACAGAAAACGTAAAACTTCTCTGTAATAGAATAAAGTCAACAAAACTTTAATATCCTTTATTCTTTTCAGGTTTTAGAAATCTTCAAAGAAACTATGGTTGAATCACTTTAATCTTGCCAACTACTTTGAAATTCTACATAAAGAAGAGCAAGATGTATCTCTTCCCTCTCAAGAAAGTAAGCTTTCTCTTTATCTTTGTTTAATTATAGGTATTCCATCTACTCCCATTAAACGTGAAATCTTGGTTTTGATTACAAGGGGTCTAACTTTTATGTACCGTAAACTGAGGTTATTTGGAAAACTGACATTTTTGTGTTATATGGCATAATAATGAGAGAACTATGACAGATACGTCGTTTTAAGTAGGCACATAAAAGAAACAATATGGATGGTCATAAGTGCCGTGTCTTATTTATAGACTGCTCTAAAAATTCTCATAGCAATTGATTTTGTGTGTGTGCGTGTTTTTTTTTTTTTTTTTTTTGAATTTTCTGTAAGTTGTCCCTGTGTTTCCGTAATGAAAAGTGATTTTTACCTGATTGTGCTAAATATCACTGCTTTCAGAAGTTTCCGAATGAGACGAATTGATTTTACATTTTCACTTCCCTTCTGGGACAATCTGTGACCATTTTGTTTATATCCGTTTCGTTTTTCTACTAAAAATGATGATACTGATCAGTGGATAGACAACGATGGCATTATTGAAGTTTTGCTTGAACCTACTTACAACCGCAGAGGACAAGTTGTTTTCCATATGACTTCGCAGCAAAGAATTTTAATATATGAATTTTTGTCCGTATCGTACTATGTTACATTATTATTATTATTATTATCACAGTACCATATTTCCAGAGTTAACGTAAATGTACCAGGTAATTTTGAAAACCAATGTAAGGCAATGACTGATCTGATGCATACATAAATTTCATAAAATTATGTAGAGCATGTTTTAGTATCTTAAAGAAGTCTCAAGAGCTTATGCGTGTATTGGCATTTGCCAAAATTTTCCTTGCATTGTTTGAAAAATTACCGTTTATAAAAAAGCATGTTGCAAAAACATTCTTTTTACTGGTTCTGTAGCCCTTTAGGAAGACAAATTTACTACTGTAGTTAGTTTAGATTGGTTCAACAATTTATTGTGTTTAACTAAAAGGTTGTGCAAAAAAAAAGTATCTTTTTTATTTAATACAGCCTAGGAATACATTACTATGAAAGAAACATAGGCATGTTGCATAATAATCTTCTCAGGAAAGTGTGTTCTTGCAAGTGGTTCTTTCCAAACAGTCCCATCTTTCACACAGCTCTTACTACTATGAGAAGACATATATTTCCAAGTAGCCCCAAAAACGGAGCTACTTGGAAACAGCACATTTTGGCTTCTGAGAGGCTTCAGTCTCGGTAAAATTTTGTTATGACTGCAGGAAAAGGTAACATGGACTAAGCTCTAGAAACATCACAAGAAGAAGAATTAATAATTGATGGAAATAAATAACAAGGGGCAGTGTAAAAAGGAAAGAAAAAACTTTCCAAGTAACCACAGTTTACGGTATATTTTTTTAAAATGTTACTCATATTCTCAAGAGTCTCAGCGCTTTATGTTTATTTCTATTAACGGTTTACTAATTTGTCATGCTTCCATCTAACCACAGGGCCTTCTTGTATGTATTTCATGAAATATGGTATCGAGCTCGATTCCTGTTGACTGCATAGAATTCTTTTGTTGTCTCACCATCGCGAGGAAATCGGGACCATTGGATTAAGAGGTAACGAACTCCAGTCTATAAAGAATGACAAAACGTCGAAGGGCTGACCATACACCAACCAACTGAAATCCGTCTAATCGGTTATAATATCGGGGATTGAAACGATAAAAAGAAAAATATAGTAGTGGTTATTATCCATTTAGCTATTGGTTGGGTTGAGATTTAGCATCTCTCTCAGCATCGAAACTATATGAGACGTGGATCTAGAATGTATGATTCGAACCGCATGAGCTCCAGCTGGGAATCGAACCCGAGAGTCCAGTACCGAAGATGCATATAACCACGAGAGAGCTCAGCGATATTACCAAGGTATTAAAATTACTGATTATACGTAGTATAAGGGGTTGGAAAGAATTTAACTTTCCACTTACCAAGACAGAAAACACTTTAAAGAAAAGAATAAATGAAATACAAAAATGATATATTTTTGGTTGGTACGATCGGAATGTCTGCTCTTATGTCTGCAGGGAAATTACTCTCTATAATGCAACCAATAGATGAGCCAAGGTTACTCGTACAACGTCACAAACTCAGTGGGTGTTCAAAAAAAGATTGAGGTTCCCAGTCAGTCAAGAGGAAGTGCATTGTTGAACAGGATCATGTGAAAATGCATCATGGAAAACACACAATTGTTAGTAATCCTTTACGAGTGCAAAGTGAGGCATTAATTGTGAGTATTTAACGTTTATGAGTTTAAATTGAGGTATTGAATATATCTAACCGTGATAAACATCAAGAGTGCATTTTCGTGCCGGTGATTAAGCCTGAGGCTGCCGACCAAAGGCATGGTGATAAGCACCTCAGGAACGGTGTGGAGCGGACCCTCGAAAAAAGCGTTTGTGCCATTTTAGACAAGTTGGAGAAACATCCTACCACTGTCGTTCGGCAGCTTCCCGCAATCGCTAAGGTGAAAAAGTTGAGTGGATGCTACATGAGTTGACACTGGCTGACAAGGATTCTCATCTGAAGGTTTGCAGTTCTCTGAGTGTACCGAATAACCAGGAAGATTTCCTGCACCGGATTGTCGATTGGATGAAAAATGGCTCTGCTATGACAACCATGGATGGTTAGGAGTGTTTTGGATCGTGATCAGCATCCAAACTCACCTCTCCACCTGCAGTTGTTGGTAGTAATCTAGGGTGGTGGAGATCCATCATGTTTTTCTCCATCGAGGTGAAACCATTACTCCTGAACATTATAGTGGCGAACTCCATTAAACTCAAAGAAAACTTGTTCCGCAAGCATCCAGTAATAGCTGACACATGATATTTTTTATGTTTCACAAAACGAACTTCCATATGCTGCTCGAAGAATGATGCAGACTCTCTTTAAGTTGCAGAATGAAATCCTTCTAAACCCATCATATTCTACTGCTCTAATGGGATTAGCTATAGGGAAACAAAAGAAACATTATGGATTTCATAGTTTTAGTCCTTGTTGAATTTCCTTTATGTTTTTAGTTGTAATTGTCTTCCACATAATTGTGAGAATAGCATCTCAGTGATATATTCCTCTCTTCCATTTCAAAGTATCGTACTTTAATCTTGAGCCCTATGTGTGTAAGTTGATGACATTATTCCCGCAGAATCTCCCATTTTCTTCTATTTGCTAACATTTTTTTCCCAAACTTATTCACTTCCATCTATCAACTAAAATTTTATTCCATTTTCTTTCTGAGGCACAGCACATCTCATAAAAAAACATCTCGGGTACTATATTTAACAGAATCATCTTCTTCAGTATTCAGTGAAGTAATGGGAGTCAAGCAGTCCATAATGAACAATCATGTGCAAGTCCCTGTCACTGCCTTTTATCAGTGTTTCATAGCTTTTGCAACCGGTTTCTTCTATTATTTGGTATATGTGATGTAGTCTAGGTCTTACCCGAGGATTTTCTCCTTCTCCAAATCCTTCTATCAACTTTTTTAACAAGTCATCATGTCGTAAGATGTGTCCATACCAGATATTCCTATTTTCTCGTAACACGTTTAATAGGAAAGCTTTTTTCTTTATCGAACCCTTTTCAATACTTTCTGGTTTGTTACTTTGTCCACTCTTGGAGTTTTGAAAACAAATCAGTAGCACCTCATTTCAAAGGCTGTTATACGTTTCTTATCTATCTAGCCAAGCGTCCAGTTGTCGCTATCACATAAAAATACTCTTCGAACGAAGGTAGGTAGTACCTTCTTCACTTGCGAATCTTCATACCAGTATTACAGGAAGTAAATATATTCTGTTTGCTGCTAAAGGAGGCTTTAGCTTATTCTACTAGCAACCTCTACCTCGCATCTCCCATCTGGTGTTATCTTACAACCAAGACACGTGAAAGCTGGCACATTCTTCAATTTTTCTCCATCAATAAAACATCTTAATTTGTTCTTACTTATTACCATTACCTTTGTCTTAGCTGTCTTAGAGCGATTGATCTTCATATAATAATTTTTGAGCACTTGACCAATCATATTAAGCACGGCTTCCTACTCTTGCTCATCTTCTGCTAACACAACTATGTCATCTTCAAATCCAAGGAAGTCCACTTTCTTATCTTGTATCATCACTCCTTTATTTTTTATTTTCTCTCGTAATTCGTCCATTCTGTTGAATATATCGATTAAATAGATTAGGTGAGAACAACAACCCTGCCTTACATCTTGCTTGATAGCATCTTCTTCAATATATTCGCCACATCTTATCACAGTGCTTTCATCTTTATACAATCGTTGTATTTCCCGCCCATTTCGAAAATCTACACTCAGCATTTTCAGCATTCTAAACATTATATTCCAATCAACTCTACCAAGTGACTTTTCCACATCGACAAAAGCAATATACGTATATTTATCTTTCGTATCCCCTTCTCCAAGATTAAATGCAAACCCAATATTTCTTCGCGTTTCCTTTTTTCTCTTCTGAATTCAAATTGATCATCTGAATGATAGATTCTAGCTTTCTTTCAATTCTTTATAGAACGATAGCCGTTAGTATTTTCGACATATGAATTGTTAAGCTCATAGTTCTATATTGTTCACATTTGTTGGCCAACCCTGTTTTGCATAATGGTACAGTACACGCACGTTTTAAAGTCTTCCAGAAGTTGTCCTATCTCATACAGACAATTATGTATTTGACAACCTGGGTCTTGATAAATTCTGTTGGAACGATATCAATATCCCCTTTCTTCTATTCCCTTATGGTGCGCGCAGTATACAATCTTCTTTCATATTCTGAGCAGTCGTATCTTGCTTTTCCAATTCATCATCTGTTATCCCATCTCCACCGTTGAACTTTTCTATGAACTAATTCCACTAAACAAACCATGTAATGCAGAGTTTACTTAGTGAACCACTTTAGTCAAAAATAAGTATATTTTGTATAATACATTCATTTAGTATTGAATTTAGGTATAGAAAGGAATAAAATAAAATATTTTATTGTCGTTAAACTTTACTAGCTATGAACAACGTCCAATTAGTACATAAATATAAGTAAAATTATTCATCAGTAACAATAAACAATCATAATATACAAAATTCAGTGCTGGCTAATGTAATAACAAAATATAGTAAATTTCCTAATATTACAGAGATGATCAACCTTACCCGTAGTTGATACTCTCCCTGGGTTTTCTTTCCTTTAAAAAAATTATATAGTTTAACATATAAGTCCATATGTTAACTAATGTTACTGAATATTTAAGCCTTCTGTGGTAAAAGGTTAACTTGTCATGGGCTCAATTTTATACAATGTTAATATTTATTTCATTATCATAATCATAATTTGTCACCATCATCTTTGTTTCTAAGGTTATTGATGTGAAATGAAAAATTCAAATAAATAAAATTAGTTAACATTAAGAATAATATTAAATAAATTAAGAGAAAGAGGTATTGAATCTACAAAAGAGGTTTGAAGTGACAAAGAAGGGGAATAATCTACAAACATATTATTTATTTATTTATTTATTTATTCCACATTTCATTCTAAAGTTCAACATATATATTAGGAAAATATTGGTTAATAACTTTTCCAAAAAGAATTATTTGATCTAGCCTGCAGCAGAAGATTACTCTTTGTACTTATGTCTAGATCTCTCAAAATTTCAGTCTATGTTACTAAATATATAATAATCATAGGGAGCAAGATCTACGGAATAGAGTGGATTGCCCATGCATTGAAACTACAAATCCTTTAAAACATTCACTGATTTACTATCCTAGTATGATAAATTTGTTTGTTAAAAAATAAACTTACGTTTCACTTTAGCTTTTCTTTCAACGCTTCTTAATTTTCTGCAGGACGTTTCAATAATAATCTTCATTAGTTCTTTCGCTCTTCGCAGTTAATAAAATAATATAAAATATAATAAATAAGCAAACAATTGTTAACTTTTACATTTACACTATATATTAACTATAATTTGAATTAAGAATAGATTCCTATTGTTTGTATTTGTTTCTTATTACGTAAATAATTAGCATTCTCAATATTTGGCGCACTGAATATATTTTTGCCAATTTTCAGATCACTCAGGGTATGCAGCGTTGATTTTATGGTATGTAGCTTTAATTAAATGGGTTGGTTGGATCAATGGGTGGGTGGGGATAGTGTACCATCAATCTTCAGAGATTTCAAAGGGTCAAAGGTGAAGATTGATGGTGGCTGGATTGACAGACAGGGGAACAGGCAGTGGAAGGAGGGCGTTTGGACCGCTGGGCAGACGGTCGGATGTAGTTACGTCTTTTTTTTTTCTAATCTGCGCTTTACATATTGATCTTTTTTTTTTCTTGGGTGGCATCAGATTGGGTGCATGGGATGTCTTACAGAGTCAATGCCACTTAGATTTAGAGACATCCCAATTAAGAGACAGACCGGTATTACACTGACACACACACATCTATACCTAGACATATACACGTACGACACCACTTCCAAGCACGCATACACATGTATATACGCATAAATATATTAGACTACATGCACTACATTTACATCACTAACACCCCCATATATACTGTATATATATATATATATATATATATATATATATATATATATATATATATATATATATATATATAGATAGATAGATAGATAGATAGATAGATAGATAAATATGACATATACATTTTTACGCGAGAAATCCGGGACCGATTCTCGGCGCTAGCTCAAGTGATTTAGATCTAATGTTAAACCGTAGTCCATGTCTCATATAGCCTAATTGATAAAAGGAATTCTAAACTCAAAAATCTAACACACACGCATTTGACACTGCGACACCCACATCCATTATGTCATTCCTGGAAGATATGATACTTGTTAACTGAACTCTGAGGATATCCAAGTAATCCTAATTTTTACGATGAGTGTGCCTTACAATTTTTTGGCAACAATCATCAAACATTAATATTATTCCAATCGCATCTACTAAAAAAAATCTACTACTTACAGTTTCTCTCTCCATTTCTGAAAGCGTAGAATGACATCGTTCAATGTACAAAACATAGAGAAATGATGTACATTAGTCTTCTCTTTCATCCATCAAATTCCATAAATCACGTATAAATCATAACCTATTTTGATCTTAATTTGAACTTCGGAAACACAGTGATAACCGTCTAATTCAGTCTTTACCAAACATTCAGTGTTATTCCTGTCATTATATTTTTAATATGCATTTGTTATCCTTTTTTTTATTATATCCTTTATAATATCTGTAATTGTTTTCTTCTTTCTCTCTGTACAACTTTTATTCCGCTGTTTAGTGTTATCTTCTTTTGTTTCAATGCTTTCGATATAATAGCTTTTCTTTAATTTATTTTCCAATTCTTTACCTTTCTCAAGCTTCCACCATATCTTTCTTTTAATAATAATCATTGGTTTCTACAGTTTTTTTTTTTAAATCAAATTTCTCTCCTGCTCTTCTTTCATTCAAAATATTCTATTTTTTTCCAAGTGTTCTTTACTCCGACAATCACCATAATTCAGTAGTTATGTTGGAAATAAAATACTACCTTTGTGGTTATATCCATAGATATGTCTCTGATATACTTCAATATTGTAAAGCTTATTTTTTAACTTTTTACAACTGGCATGAACTTTTGGCTTTTTACGGCTTAATTCGATCACTGTCTCTATCTTCCCATATTGTAATCTCGACTTTATATCTTTCTACACATCTACATGTGTACTACACATAATGACATTTCTTTCATAAACAAACGTACATGTTATATACATGGAAGCAGTTTCTTGTTTTCAAGTCTTTTTCTTTCTTTCTTAATGATTGACACTACATGAGACGTGGATCTGTAGCTTAACATGAAATCGAAACCATTTGATCTCCCGCCGATAGTGGAAGCAGAGACACCTGCGGTTTGTAGAGATTTATAAACATTTTTTTAGTTTAATGTCCCACGATTATGCACTGAGGCTAAGGGAGACGGTGATGATGAGATGGATGATAATGGAATGACGTAAGTGGGAAGGAAATGGAAAACCCGAGAAAATCCATGCACACGGTGTTTGTCCACCAAAAGCTTACTTGGCCGGAGCTGGGGTTGACCCAGGGACGCGCCAGAAGTGAGCGCTCTACCACTGAACCACGCGACCCTTTTTCGCATACTTTAACATAAATACACTACACTACACTGGTATTTCCAAATACGCGCACTCTAGCACTTCAGTTCGTAAGTAAGAGGGAATACCCAAACCAACCAGAATTGCAACACAACATGAACGCATTTTGTGGTTACGGAAAGCATGTCACTAGCTGAGCGGCGTCACCTCTGTGTAGAGTTGGAATTGTTTATCATTGATATTGCTTTGTATATGTTCCTGTTCTTGCGTCCAGTGTGATATATGACTACGAGGACTGAAGGGTGAGCCTAAAATTTTATCTTTTGTTGCAGACAACTGAAGCTGAGAGCGTTGTTACTCAACAAGTTATTAAGGATAATTCTTTGAATAAATCACAAGTTTACATGTATTTTCTCCGTTCAAGTGTCTTCTCGGTTGACTAAAGACTTGTCAAGTCTTAACCTCTTAGTGCCTGAATGAGCAAGGAAAGCCCAAATGTGACTGATCTCGTCCTATTCCAAAATCTTTCTATAAAATTCGCTGGTAGGTGCTCCATGAGAAATTTGTGCAGTAGTCTACCGCCTGTTGATTTTTTCAATAACTTTTTCATTTCTACTAGTCAATGGAAGGCCAGGTAATGGCAGGTACGAGGTTTGTTCTAAACATTTTCTACTTCTATTCATAAGAAAGGTATATTCAGATACTACAGTCTTACATTAATCTCCTTCAAAGTAGTCTTCTTTGGCTGCCACACACTTCCCCACTGTTAGAAGCAGCGCTGAAACTTCTTTTGTGGGATTCCACGCAGCTGCTCGTCCCATTTTGCATGATTCTAGACTGAAATTTGGTTTCACTGGTACATTCTCAGCTCCATGAGTCACATGAAGCCATATCATGAACTGGAGAGGCACAGCCATACTATGTTTGGCCAGAAAATCTGTATCTAATCTCAAAAAATGAGAAATTGACAGGTGTGTCTATTGCTGTGCTCTGTTATTCTTTCGTTTCTGATTTTACACCACAATTCATCTAAGCATTTCAGTGTCGGCCACGTTTAGTTTGTTCTCTTACATCTTCTTGATTTCGCAAATTCCTGCTCCACACAACATTGCAAGTCTTACTATGGTCTTGCAAACTCTTCCTTTCATCTTGAAACTTACTCTTTTATTACAAAGAATATCTGAGATCTTCTTCCACTTAAAATATCCCATCTTAATTCTGTGCTCTACTTCCGCATCTAAATTCCTATTCTTATTCACTGTGGAACCTAGGTATTTAAATGTATTTACTTTCTTTATGTAATGTCCTTCCATCTGGACGGTTTCGTCTCAATCTCATCCAAAGTTCGTATATTCAGTTTTCTTCCCACTGGTTTTTGATCGTCTATCCTCCAAAGCTTTTTCCCACTCTTCAAACTCTTTCCTGTTTGTATTGCATAAAACAATGTCATCTGTTAACAGCATACCCCAAAGCTAATTGGGCTTTCATATCTTCCTTATACATATTTTGGGTATGGTGAACATACTTTTCTGGTAGACCTCTACTTCTTATGAATCTTCAGATCTCTTGACGCGATATACAATCATAAGCTTTCTTCAAGTGGAAAAATACTACATATAGTTCTTTCTTCTTTTCTTGGTATTTTTCCATCATTTGTCATATAGCAAAAATCGAATCTGTTCTTCGATTTGTATGAATCTGAATTACTCCTCTCCTATTGATGTCTCCTCCCGAAGCCGTCTTTCAAAGATTCTTTCCCAAATCTTCATTTTATGGGACATTAGGTTAGTCCCTCTAAAGGTATTGTTATCTTGAATATCACCCTTCTTCTTGAAAATTGGAATTATAATCTCCATTCTTTGGGTATTCTTTCTTTGGTAAATACCCTGCACCAAATTTAACAATAATTTTTTTCCTTCTTCGCCCAGGCGTATCCATATTTCCACAGGTATTTCATTCGAGCCAGTTACGTTTCTATTCTTTGTTTGGAGTACCGTTAATATTATTTCTTCTTCCCTTACGTTGTCTGAAACTCTTTGGTTTGTTACACTGTTCTTCAAGATTAATCTCAAGTTTTCTTCATTTAACAGCTTTCTATAGTAGTCTGCCATCTTCTTTTGACTTTGTCTTCCTGTAGTACTTCCAATTTTTCATTCTCTATCTATATAGTATGAGAGAAATCTTCTGTTGCTTTGTGTCATGCCCTAGCTATCCATAAGAGTTCTGTCTCATTTTTGCTAGTTTCAAGTTCTTCGTACACTTCTCGCTAGGCTTCTGACTTTCCTTTTTCCACTTCTCTAGGCTTCTGTGTTCAGCTTCCGGAATCATACTCGATACTCATCAATTCTTAATTTATCCCATTTTACTTTCATACCTCTTTCCCCTTTGCAGTCTGAACGTCTTTATCTCACCACCAAGTGTCTTTATTTACCGGAGCACGTTTCCGTGAAGTCTTACCTAATATTTCTTCCTCTATCTTTTTAATGACCACAGTATTCAGCTCCCATCATTTGTTGGCTCCTTTCATTATGGGTTGTAGTCTTTGTAATACTTTGTCTTTGGACTCGCATCTTAGATTTGGACCTTTGAGTTTCTACCGCTTAATGTTAGGTGTACTTCTCTTAGCAATTCTTTTCCTTTTGGAGATGAATTACAATCAAGTGTTAGAACTGTGATGTTCGAATTGCTTCTTTGTTGATGATTTTACAATTCTTTGGAAGTTGTCTTCTGCATTCGAGAAAACCTGTTTGACTCTCCCTTGTTCCACTTTTATATGTAACTAACTGCTTTGTATTCTCTTTTATTAATGTGTTACATATAGAATAATCACATGCCAGTGCCAAATTTAATATTCTTATCCCCTACCCATTCTTTCCTCCGACATTCCAAGCTTCGTGGACCATTGAAAATATAACTCCTCTTTTAGTAACAACATACCGTTTAGATCACCAATTAGTCTTTCTTTCTTTGGTACGTTCACTCCAACACGCTCATAATACTAAACATTTCTTCAAGACATGATTTGATACTCATTGTTCTATCAGTCCTACTTGTACCAACTACACATTAAGTTAGCTCACTAGTCAGGACAATTTCTGCCCCCATTTCTACCTTGTTAGGTTGCTTCACCATACAGTAGTTTATATCTAATTCTTACGTTCTTTGCTGTATATTCTATCCATCTTGTTTCCTGAACACACAGTGCTTCTATTCTTCTTGCCATTAGGTCTGCCATTTTTTTTCTTCTGCTCATTGACCCCCCCTAAAGGTTCCTAATTGTATATGGAGTATGTTCGTTAACAGTTCTCGAACATTACTTGGTAGCTGTCCCTCATTTTTCATAGGAGGCAGGCTCTTACGCGTCGCTTCCGGAAAACACTCTATCATTTTTCTAGAAAATATGTTGGTTTTGACAGAATGTTTTTACATCCGGATGCATTTCCTGAGGCTAATCCTCACCATTTATTCGGGCTTTGAATCGGCAATAAGTTGTACTGGCGTGCGCCTCCAGTAGTTGGTTTAAGAGTGATATTCAGTTTTCCCCATAAATCCTTCCCATCCTCTTTATTCCTTGTGGTCATACATCACAATAATCGCAGAACATTAAGAGTAGAAAGATACACAATGTAGTATCAAGAAGGAACCACTTCACAAAGACTGACCCTACTCATGACATTGGCGAGGAAACCCCAAGCTATAATGTATAGTGGCATATTCCGTAACTACAAAACGTATCCATACTGTGTTGTAATTCCGGTTACTTTTGTGTACCCTCTCCTATTGCTGATTGTTATATGAACAATTACACTTCCACGACACCATACCTTACCTGTCTCTCCATATGTTATGTATGTTTCTTCATAGCTTATGGCATTTTTATCAGCGCCCTAACACTTGGTCTGATGCCTACATTTTCATCTGACCCGAAGTCCTATGGCCCAGATGTCTCTCCTGAAGTTTTCGCGCTCCTCTGTCTGTCTTCCCCCTATCTAGCCATTCTTTCAGCCACCCCATTGAAGCTGAAGGAGGAAAGCTGTTCTAAAGTTGGCCTAATAAAAAGGAATACTGAAATAAAAGCAATGGAAGAAAAGAAGAGGATCAATGCCCAAGACAGGAAATACCCTTCCATTAAGAAGATAAGTCATGCTAGAAGAGATTCGTGATTTAAAGCCAAGTTGAAAGGTTAATCCAAGGAGAGGGAAGAAGATCAGGGAAGTACCAGTGAATGGAAAGCTGTATCATTAATAGAATGAAAAGATCATTTAACTCAAAGTTGGATATATTTGCTTGTCAAGAATGTCAATTATCTAATATATTTATGTTTTATAAATAAATATAAGTCTTTGCTTTCAATTCAATGGGTCTCTTTTAATTTCTTCAGTTTGTTTCTTAAAATATGTTTCTTTCAGACACGTTTTAATACGGTGTTGAATACCTGCGCCATCTTTATTTTTTAGCCCATTGAGTTTTATGGGAAATTATTATTTCTTTGTTTGAATCGAAATTGAAGTTTTAGTAGTAATATTTTATTGATTTCTCCGTCAAATCTACTTAAAGTACCTTTTTGAAAATTAAGTTTTGTAATACAATAATTTTAATATTTAATTTTAGTAATATTGTGATACAAACTGGTTTCTTCGATTACATATTTAACTAAACTTAGAGAACGAATCAGTGAAATAATATAATTAAAATTCCATTCATTTCAAAGAAAACAGAAGAATAATTTCCCATACACAGTAAATCAATGGGCTAAGGAATAATGGATGACGTATGTAATCAACACGAGTTAACAACAGCCTATTCAGTGGCTTTTACTGGGGATGAAGAAAGACATTTTCCTGACACCGCGCATCCAAATAACTTTTACAATAACGCTATTCATGAATTTCTTAAGAATCCAGCAAGCATACAGTATCCATCGTCAGTACGACCTATGTTCACTGATTTACCTCTCCTCTCTAAAGAGGAGGAGCGGAAAGCTGCTATTTTTGTGTCTTATCTTCAATTGGGGTGACTTCGCACAGTGCTGATCTTAAAAGCTCTTATATTCTATGACTAAACAAAGAATGATAATAAAATGATCATATCCAGGAAAATAATTTATTATTGCCATATTCCTTAAATGAGACCCTTTCTAAACAGTCGAAATGTAAGCAGAGTTCTTTCAATTAGTTGTGAATGTACCCACTCTCTGATTTTCAATGTGAACAAATACTAAATTTATTATCTTGCAATATATACCTATTATATTGAGAAATTAGCAAGTTATTATTATTATTATTATTATTATTATTATTATTATTATTATTATTATTATTAGTAGTAGTAGTAGTAGTAGTAGTAGTAGTAGTAGTAGTAGTAGTAGTAGTAGTAGTAGTAGTAGTAGTGCAAATTTTAAAATAAATAAATAAAACTTTCTTAAACATTGGTAAAAATCTTCACAAGATAAATTACTAATTCAAAGAGAGAAGAAAAACCGTATCAATAAACTGTAAAGAATAATAAAACGAATAATCTTGAGAAATTTGATTTAAAATCCATTTTTTTCCGATTTGGTAGATGCATTTGAAAATCATTATCTTGGAGATGGGCTTGTTTCATCAGATCCAAAGGGATTTGTGGAGACATTCAGTGTCCTTACAACTGCTGAACATTATGGCAAGTTTCTTATTAAAAAAAAAAAAACTTGAAATTACGAGTCTACTAATAAAACAAACATCTCGATTAATAACATTTCCCAGAAAAATTGACGTAAGTAGTCAAAACTTTTGTTGTTGTTGTTGTTGTTGTTGTTTAAGGATTGGGGAGTCTAAATGTAGGAAATGTTACTGTATAGAAAAACATATATCGTTGATGTTTTATAGAAATAAATCAAAGACATCACCTTAGGGCCAAACTTATTTAAAATACAAGCCACGTAACAGCAAGTAATTAGATCGACAATATTTGGAAAGTCAACAAACTAGTGAAAGAGGAGATCATCTAATTATAAAGAAAGGACACAAAGTTACAAATCAAGACTGCATTGAAAGGAAAATATTTGGTCCAAAACAAATTGAGTGAGGTTTAAAATTTATAAAATCACTAAAATTCTTGAGGTATACCGCTTAATAATTATTTTAAGTTCGATGATAATTATTATGAACAAAAAGATGAGCTACCTATGGAAAGCCCACTATTTCTACTATTAACAAATATAGTAATCAATAATTTTGAGTCAGGTATTCTTGAGAAACCGGAATTAAGATACATCAAATATTTTCATTATGCTGATGACACGCTTATAATTTACGAGTCTGACCAGTTATAATTTCTAATTACCCAATTAAAAAAATAAATTCTAAAATTAAATTTACGCTTGATTTCGAACTGTATCAGGTTCTTGGATGTTACTTTCAACAAGCTGTACTGTATATTACAGACAAAAGTGGATAGAAAACCTACTACTAGTAGCTGCTACGTGCACAAAAGATTGGCACATCCTTGGATTAAAGCGGACATCTGGATTAATGTGTCTAAGAGCATGAATGCATATAGCGATCATGTGAGCACGTTTTGTCAATGAGCGGTCCCAAAGGCTAAAAGGGGTGGAAATCTCCAAGAGAGAGAAATAAAAAAAACTTTCTTATGGTAAATTCTAGTTCAAAGTTCGAAGCACTTGCTTTTGCACGTGATTTTTTGCTTCTTTTTTTCAGGGGACAGAAAAGTTCTGGCGCCTAAGAAATTATACCATATAATATTGCAAATTTGCAAGTGGATGTATTTACATTGCAATTTGTGGTAATAAAGATATTATGATTAGAAAACAACATTGTAAAAAGTAAGTTTAATTTCTTCATCCATCGCAAGTCTTAGGGGCCCCTTATACCTCGCCGCCCCCCGAATATCGATATCGAAAATTTAGAATGATATATTCATGTCCATATATTCGCGATATCGAATGTTGATATATGATAATATAGATATCGATGATAGCGATGTATCGACATATCACAGGCCCAGGTCCGAGAAGTGATGCTTGAAATATACTGGAATCAACAATCAAATTGTAAATAAGTTTTCCATTTCCGTATTCAATGTTGAGGGGGAAGGGTGTGAACCCGAATAGAAATATTAAGAAAAACAAATGTTAATATAAAAGTAAATTTTCCGTTTCCACTTGAATATAAAAATTAACAGAAAACTATTACTATAATTTACCTTTTACTTCTCTTTCTGATTGTTATCACAAATCAGCGACAGTAGACATACTTTACAGAGAATGCCAATACACTCTATAACTTTTCACAACCAAGCAAGCCGGAAGATAAATTTCCTGTGAATGTTCTACAAAATATCATAATTCATTGGCCATATTTCTATCAGTACTTTGGTATGGACTAAGAGCTACAAGACTAACAGAACTTGAAATTAGAGATTTCATTCCTTTTTTCTCTTAGACTAAAAGACTTCTGCATTTTCCTGAGATTTTAATTTTCTTAATATAAGTCCCATATCCTGGGCTAATTCTGGCTACCGCGGATTCGAGGTAATCGGTAAACGAAAGAGCAAAGTTTGTCGGCTCTCAACTCTCGACAGTTTGTGAGAAGATATTTCACAGTTCATTGTTGTTTCACATTGTTTCACATGAAGATATTTCACATTGTTATTTCTTCATAACAAAAACAGTTCTAGTTTACTCTATTAATGGTGAATTACTGAACTTATAAACATTTACAATTATTGAAAAATGAATAATTATTTTTAAACATAAAAAGTCGTTACAGTTCAGTAGAATGAAGTAGTAGAATACAGAAGTGAAAGAAAATATTGTTTAATTGTTGAGATGTGCAAACTGAATGTTAATAATAAGTGTTTCTCATTCTCTTGTCCAGAGACGGATCTACGATGGACTTCTGGGGGCTCGGTGATTGGTAATACTCCTATTTAGAGCTACTTTTAAGAGCTCCAAACTCTGGAATGGGTTTTATTTATATATAAAATAAGAAATATCCCCTTTCTGGGGGTCAATCGCCATGATCGCCCATTGGTTTCACCCCCGCTCTTGTGTAGCAGACTTAGAAGATATTTAGTTCGTGTATGCTCCTGACGATGCTGATTAGGGATTGCCACATCTGGATAATTTTTTATACTGAAATCGGATAGAAACTTATCCGGATTTGCAATATCCGGTTGACGGATAACAAAACGGATGACGGATAACGGATAATATCAGGATAACGATGACGGATAATATCCGAATAACGAAAGATGGATAATATCCAGATAACGGATACTATCAGCATGATCGATAACGGATAATATACAGATAACGGATGACGGAGAAGATCCGGATAACAGATGACATCCGGATGTCGGATAATATCCGGATAATGGATTTATCCGGATAATGGATTTATCCGGATAATTTATAAAATTATGATAACGGATAATATCTGGAGAATAGAACATTCGGATAACTTAATACATCCGGATGACGAATGAAGGATAATATCCGGATAACGTAAATGGTTTGAAAAAGACCATATAGGAGAGGGACATATCAGTCCTTTCTGCTCATGGAGTTATTAAAAGACGATCATTGGGCAGTGGTCTTTGCCATTGAGAGATATTCCTTCTAAAATATTTCCGAGTAACTTTCAATTTTCTTGTTCTTGTTGTGAGGCTCAATGGTAAACTGTGGGGCCAATTAAGTTTTCGGTAGACAAGATTGAACCCGTGGGTTTCGTCAATGTACTCCCTCTTCTTCCCACTTTTCATTTCACGAATTCATCTATAATCATTGAATTACTTTAATGATTGGACGCGGTGGTTCACTGGTAGAGAACTTTATCTGGTGCGCCAAGTAAGGTTGTAACGGACAAGATCGTATTCGTGGGTTTCTCAGGGTACTCCCGCTTCCTCCCACATTTCATTCCACCAATTCTTCTATTCTCATTGACTTGCTTTAATCATTGGGCGCAGTGGCTCAGTGATAGACCGATTCCTCTGGTGGGCCAAGTAAGCTTGTGGTAGACAAGATCGTATTCGTGGGTTTTCCCAAGGTACTCCTGCTTCTTCTCACTTTTCATTCCAGGAATTCCTCTTTTATCATTGACTTGATTTAATCATTGGACACGGTGGCTCAGTGGTAGAACGCTTCCTCTGGTGCCTGGGGTCCTTACTGTTTTGATCCTTTGTCTGATAAATTTGTGGTGGACGAGATCGTATTAGTGAATTTTCTCAGGGTACTCTCGCTTCTTCCCACTTCTCAATCCAACAATTCCTCTTTTATCAATGACGTGATTTAATCATTGGGCACGGTGTCTCAATGGAAGAGAGCTGCCTCTGGTGGGCCAAATACGTTTGTGATGGACAAGATCGTATCCATGGTTCTTTACAGGGTACTCCCGCTTCCTCCCACATTTCATGCCACCAATTCTTCTATTATCATTGACTCTCTTTAATCATTGGGCGCAGTAGCTGAATGGGAAAGCGTTTCCTCTGGTGAGCCAAGTAAGTTTGTAGTGGGCAAGATCGTATTCTTGGGTTTAGCCAGGTTACTTCCGCTTCCTCCCACATTTTACTCCATCAAGTTTTCTATTATCATATATTTGCATCAATCATTCGGCGCAGTGTCTCAGTAGTAGAGCCCTTTTTCTGGTGGGCCAAGTAAGTTTGTTTTGGGAAGATCTTATCCCTGGCTTTTCTCACTGTACTCCCGCTTCTTCTTACTTTTCATTTCACCCATTCCTCCATTATCATTGCCTTGCTGTAATCATTGGGCGGGGTAGCTGAGCGGTAAAGCGTTTCCTCTGGTGGGCCAACTACATTTTTAGTGGACAAGATCGTATCCGTTGGTTTTGAGAGGGTACTCCCGCTTCCTCCCACATTTCATGCCACCGAGTCTTCTATTACCATTGACTCTCTTTAATCATTGGGCGAAGTAGATCAATGGGAAAGCGTTTCCTCTGGTGAGCCAAGTAAGTTTGCGGTGGACAAGTTCGTATCCGTGAATTTTGTCAGGTTACACCCGCATTTCATTCCACCAAATCTTCTATTATCATTGACTTGTTCAATCATTCGGCTCTGTGTCTCAATGGTAGAGCACTTGTTCTGGTGGGCCAACTACGTTTGTGGTGGACAAGATCGTATCCGTGGGTTTTGTCAGGGTACACCCGCTTCCTCCTCCATTTCATTCCGCCAAATCTTCTATTATCATTGACTTGGTTCAATCATTGGGCGCAGTGGCTCAGTGGTAGAGCCCTTCCTCTGGTGGGCCAAGTAAGTTTGTGGTGAAAAGATTTTATCCGTGGGTTTTCTCAGGGTACTCCCGCTTCTTCTCACTTTTCATTCCACCGTTTCTTATATTATCATTAATTTCCTTCAATCATTGGGTGCAGTGGCTCAGTGGTAGAGCGCTTCCTCTGGTGGACCTACAACGTTTGTGGTGGACAAGATCGTATCCGTGGGTCTTCTCAGTGCACGCCTGCTTCTTCCCATTTTCATTCCAGCAATTCCTGTATTCTCATTGACTTGCTTTAATCATTGGGCGGGGTAGCTGAGTGGTAAAGCGTTTCCTCTGGTGGGCCAACTACATTTTTAGTGGACAAGATTGTATCCGTGGGTTTTCTCAGGGTATCCCCGCTTCCTCCCACATTTCATTCCACCAATTCTTCTATTACCATTGACTCTCTTTAATCATTGGGCGCAGTAGCTCAATGGGAAAGCGTTTCCTCTGGTGAGCCAAGTAAGTTTGTGGTGGACAACATCGAATCCGTGGGTTTTGTCAGGGTACTCCCGCTTCCTCCCACATTTCAATCCACCAATTCTTCTATTAGCATTTACTTGCTTCAATCATTGGGCGCAGTGGCTTAGTGATAGAGCGTTTCCTCTGGTGGGCCAACTATGTTTGTAGTGGACAAGATCGTATCCGTGGGTTTTCTCAGGGTACCCCCGCTTCCTGCGACATTTCATTCCACCAATTCTTCTATTATCATTGACTTGCTTCAATCATTGGGCGCTGTGTCTCAATGGTAGAGCGCTTCGGTCTGGTGGGCCAACTACGTTTGTGGTTAACAAGATCGTATTTGTGGGTTTTCTCAGGGTACTCCTGCTTCTTCCCACATTTTATTCCAGCAACTCCTCTATTGTCATTAAATCGGTTTAATCATTGGGCGCGGTGGCTCAGTGGTAGCGCGCTTCCTTTAGTAGGCCATGTAAATTTTTAGTTGACAATATCGTATGCGTGGGTTTTTTCAGGATACTCCCGCTTCTTCCCACATTTCATTCCACCGTTTCTTATATTATCATTAATTTCCTTCAATCATTGGGCGCTGTGGCTCAGTGGTAGAGCGGTTCATCTGGTGGGCCAACTACGTTTGTGATGGACAAGATCGTATCTGTGGGTTTTCTCACTGTACTCCCGATTCTTCTAACTGTTCATTTTACAAATTCCTCCAATATCATTGACTTGCTTCACTCCTTGAGCACGGTGGCTAAGTAATATAACGCTTCGTCTGGCGCGTGGGGTCATTACTTTTTCCATCCCCGGCCTAGTAAGTTTTTGTTTTACAAGATCGTATTTGTGGGTTTTGTCAGGATACATCCGCTTCCTCCCACATTTCTATCCACTAAGTCTTCTTTTATCATTGACTTGGTTCAATCATTGGGCGCAGTGGCTGAGTGGTAGAGCGCTTCTTCTGGTGTGTGAACTACGTTTGTGGTGGATAAGATCGTATCCGTGCATTTTTTCATGGTACTCACGCTTCTTCCCACTTTTCATTCCACCAATTCTTTTATTATTATTAATTTTTTTCAATCATTGGTAGCAGTAGCTCAATGGGAAAGCGTTCCTCTGGTGACCCAAGTAAGTAAGTTTGTGGGGGACAAGATCGTATCCTTGGGTTTTGTCAGGGTACTTCCGCTTTCTCCCGTAATTTATTCTACCAATTCTTCTATTATCATTGACTTACCTTAATCATTGGACTCGGGGTCTCCATGGTAGAGCGCTTCCTCTGGTGGGACAACTACGTTTGTGGTGGACAAGATCGTATCCGTGGGTTTTCTCAGGGTACTCCTGCTTCTTCCCACTTTTCATTCCATCAATTCCTCCATTATCATTAACTTGGTTCAATCATTGGGCATGGTGGCTCAGTAGTACAATGCTTCATCTGGTGTGTGTGGTCCTTACTTTCTCGATTCCAGGCCTAGTAAGTTTATGTTGGACAAAAACGTATCCGTGGGTTTTCTCAGGGTACACTCGCTTCCTCCCACATTTCATTCCACCAAATCTTCTATTATCATTGACTGGGTTCAATCATTGGGCGCAGTGGCTCAATGGGAAAGCGTTCCTCTGGTGGGCCAACTACGATTGTGGTGGATAAGATCGTATCCGTGGGTTTTGTCAGGGTATTCCCGCTTTCTACCGTATTTTATTTTACCAATTCTTCTATTATCATTGACTTACCTTAATCATTGGACTCGGGGTCTCAATGGTAGAGCGCTTCCTCTGGTGGGACAACTACGTTTGTGGTGGACAAGATCGTACCCGTGGGTTTTCTCAGGGTACTCCTGCTTCTTCCCACTTTTCATTCCACCAATTCTTCCATTATCATTAACTTGGTTCAATCTTTGGGCATGGTGGCTCAGTAGTACAACGCTTCATCTGGTGCGTTACGTTCTCGATTCCCGGCCTAGTAAGTTTATGTTGAACAAAAACGAATCCGTGGGTTTTGTCATGGTACACTCGCTTCCTCCCACATCTCATTCCACCAAATCTTCTATTATCATTGACTTGGTTCAATCATTGGGCTCAGTGGCTCAGTGGTAGAGCGCTTCCTCTGGTGGGCCAACTACGATTGTGGTGGATAAGATCGTATCCGTGGGTGTTCTCAATGTGCTCCCGCTTCTTCTCAATTTTCATTCCACCAATTCCTCTATTTTCATTCACTTTCCTTAATCTTTGGGCGTGGTGGCTCAGTGGTAGAGCGCTTCCTCTGGTGGGCCAAGTAAGTTTGTAGTGGGCAAGATCGTATTTTTGGGTTTAGCCAGGTTACTTCCACTTCCTCCCACATTTTATTCCACCAATTTTCTGTATTATCATTTATTTACATCAATCATTGGGCGCAATGTCTCCGTGGTAGAGCCTTTCCTCTGGAGGGCCAAGTAAGTTTGTGGTGAAAAGATTTTATCCCTGGGTTTTCTCAGAGTACTCCCGCTTCTTCCCACTTTTCATTCCATCAATTCCTCTATTACCATTGACTTACTTTAATAATTGCGCGCAGTGCCTCAGTGGTAGACCGCTTCCTTTGGTGGACCAAGTAAATTTGTAGTGAACAAGATCGTATTCGTGGGTTTTCTCTGGTACACCCGCTTCTTACAACTTTTTATTCCACCAATTCCTGCATTATCATTGACTTGCTTTAATCATTGGATGCGGTGGCTCAGATGTAGAGCGCATCGTCTGGTGGGCCAAGTAAGTTTGTGGTGGACAAGATCGTATCCGTGGTATTTGTCAGGGTAATACGGCTTCCTCCCATATTTCATTCAATCGATTCTTTTATTATCATTGACTTCCTTCAATCTTTGGGCGGAGTGGCTCAGTAGTAGAGCGCTTTATCTGGTGGGCCAAGTAAGTTTGTAGTGAACATGATCATATCCGTGGGTTTTGTCAGGGTACTCCCGCTTCCTCCCACATTTCATTCTTCCAATTCTTCTCTTATCATTGATTTGCATCAATCATTGGGCGCAGTGGCTCAGTGGTAGAGCGCTTCCTCTGGTGAGCTAAGTATGTTTTTGGTGGACAAGATCGTATACGTGGGTTTTGTCAGGGTACTCCCGCTTCCTCCCACATTTCATTTCACCTATTCTTCTACTATCATTGACTTACTTTAATAATTGGGCGCAGTGCCTCAGTGGTAGAGGGCTTTTTCTGGTAGGCCAAGTATTTTTGTGGTGGACCAGATCGTATCAGTTTGTTTTCACAGAATACTCCCGCTTTCTCCCACATTTCATTTCACCAATACTTCTACTATCATTGACTTATTTTAATCATTGCGCGCGGTGGCTCAGTGGTAGATCGCTCTTTTTGAGGGGCCAAGTAACTTTGTGGTGGGGAAGATCATATCCGTGGGTTTTCTCAGGATTCTCCTGCTTTTTCTCACTTTTCATTCCACCAATTCCTCTATTATCATTTACTTGCTTTAATCATTGAAGAGGTCTTGGTCCCTTGAGCATTGTGGTGATGTCAGAAATCAGATTCGGTGCCAAGTATTTGGTTGTGATGTAAACCTTTGCTGTGGTTCAATCTCAGTATTTTATTACGCGAGATAAAACCATCCATACTACTATAAATGTTGTTCTATCTTGCGCAACAAGGTATTGATATTGAGCCAATTCGGAACCTCATTTTTGGCGCTTTGAAGCCATGAACCGATTTCGGACATTACGCTATCCTCAAACGACTAGGATCTTTCCAATGTTACCATCTGCGTCCAACAACCCCATATTTAAAAGGGGAATAGAAAGGACCCGTGTCTAAAATTTCCGGACCCAGTTTCCTGAGGTTCAAGTCTAGGGATCGATTTCTGATATCACAATTGTGCTCAAAGGATCAAAACTTTTCAATTGCCGCCAACGCCGTCCAACAACTTCATCTTTAGTAGGTGAATAGAATGGACCCGAATGCATAACGTCAGGACCCCATTCCTTGAGCTTCGTGGTCTAGGCCAGGCTTCTGACATTACTACTGCACTCAGGGGACCCGGACCTTTCCAACGCTACCACACCCGTCCAGCAACTCCATGTCTAACATGGTCGTCCTGACGTAGGAGAATCGACTCTATGCTTTTTTCATAATTATTCTCCAAATGGATTTGTATACAAGGTAGTTTGGGAAGTTTAGCAGCAAGTCTAAAATAAGCCTCTTGAGGATGGCTCTTATTTGTTAAAGAATACATAACAATCGCTTTTGGCTGCTGCAATGGTCTGTACAAGCGGCTTGGTTAAAAAAAAAACAGCGTAGCGTATCAACAAAAAGGTATTGCTCTTATATGTTAAAAATAAAAGCACAGAAAGGAAAAGTCAAAGTTTGGTAATGTGTGTGTCGGGGGGACGCCGAATTCTACTTCGCCCGGAGAAACGAAATTTCTAGTTACGGCTCTGAGCTCCAACACTTATCGGTCTTTCAGACTCTATTCCTTACCTACAACAACGTAGTTTGATTAACCTGTTATACCAAAACGTTTGGAAAGAACCTGTGAGTGTGACTTATTGATAGCTAAGCAAAATGTTGACAGAGTCCTAGTCTTCAGTTTAGCAACGAAGGTGCCCTTAGGCGAAATATCACTGTCTACTTTTGTCTGTGCCTTGTAAATCGTAACATTCCGCATTATGCAGAGTCGTTTTGACGTATGATTAGCACCACGCTGAAAGCCTGACTACCTGCAGGAAACATATGTTAGTCGAACTCTTTAGTATTGCACTAATCACGCGTCATTACGACTCTGCATAAGGCCCATTGTGTTTAAAGGAAAACAGAAACAACGTCAGTTGTTTAGTAGTTCTTTGTAGAACAACTGATAAGGGATTTGTGTCTTTTACACAAATACTTTTTGCCAGATTGCTGTTTGAAACCTTTTTGCATTATACACTACAAAACAACATATCCAGATTCAGAGAAGTCCACAGAAATTTTAAAGAAGAGTGAAAAATATCTTTCTTATTTAGATATTTTATTATTATTATTATTACTATTACTAATATTATTATTATTATTATTTTCTTGAGTACAGAGATACAAAGTACAAGAACTCCGTCACAATTAACATGGAAGCGAAAATGACTTCGAATTGGAAATAACAGATCAATCCTTTTAATTTCGGGGGGAGGCTATAGGGCAGAGACGGATCCAGGGAGCGATCGGGGCAATCGCCCCCCTCCCAGGGAAGAGGAAGTTTTCTTATTTTATATATAAATAAAACCCGTCCCAGAATTTGGAGCTCTTAAAACTAGCTAAGTAGCAGTATTACAATCCACGTCCCCCCAGAAGTATTATATTTTATTATATTATTTGTCAAATTGTGCGAAATAGTTTTACCACAGCGGCAAATTCAACAATTAGGTTTAGGAAAAACAACGCATTGGTTCAAACACACACAGAAAGAGAGAGTCTATTTGTTCGGGAAGTTTTTTGAGGTTCGCGGCGTCTCCTAAGAAAAAATCTTGCTAAAACATATGTTGCTTTTAACAAGGAACCTAAATGGGCATCCGGTATATCAGTACTTCAAATGAAAAACAAAAAGAAAAGAGAGACAAAGATGAGTGTATTTTCCTATACTGTATTTTCGGCATTGAAGAATACCGTTATTCTTTTACTGGTCTACTGTACGCACTTCTGCGTTTTACTAACCAAGCCCCAATCATGCTATATATACCATATATCGGCTAGGTCCAATCTGCTGCCAATGCGCCTTTTCTTCAAGGGTTTTTTTTATTATTACACGCTCAGAAACAAGGATAATCACCCGAAATCTGAGAAGATCTGGAGAATGACCCAGTAACAATAAACTGACAAAGGGAAGGAAAGACAAAAGTGGAAAACTATTGTAATCCGAAGTCGAGGCATTTTTTCTTGCAATAACCGACCCTTGTCGGGGGAAGTTTCTTGAAATAATAGTAAAATATTTTTTACTTGCTCCTTATTTTAGCTTACGTAGTAATTTAAGACACAAAGATGTATCGCAATTTGCAATTGCATTCCCATTTGCACTGCAAACTGCGATGCGATACTCCATTTAAAAAATGCAAGGAGATTCCTGACCAGTTGTTCTTCCAGAAAAAAATGTTCCGGGTGGGGGGGCACTGCCGGTACTATTCTATTTATTATTGTATTATAGACGTATTATTTTGGTCTCCTCCGGGGGGCACTCTCAGAGCTCTGGGGGCCAGTGCCTCCAAAAACATATCTGGAAGAAATACTGTTCGTGACACCAAGATAAGACAAAAGTTAATAACCAACCTGGGTGCACAAATGCTTAATTTCGGAGTTATAGGCTATCAAAAACATGAAGAAATGAAATTTAAAGGTCCACAGCTCCAAAACGAGGTGACCTACCGTAGTAGAGTCAAGACTTTATTTAGGAACTAGTACGTGCGCTATCCAAATATCCATGTTTCAGAATTCTGCCATACTTCTGCAACAATTTTTATACAGGTATTTGGTGAGTACTTCAAATTATATGCACATAGTCAAAGTTCCTCTCTAAAAATTGTCGCGTGTGTACTTTAGATTCTGAAACATTGTATTTTTGGATAGCGCACATATTAGTTTCTAAGTGAAGTCTTAACCCGACTACGTTAGGTAGGGATACGCACGAGACAAGATTTTGAGGCTGTCTCGTCTCGAAAATGTGCTGTAAAACTGATGTCTCGACTCGAAAAATGTATTCTTTTCTATTGGAAGAGCTGTGTCTCGACTCGACATTTGTCAGGAAAATTCTGTCTCGACTCGTCTCATGTGCATCTCTAACGATATGTCCCATAGTTTTACAGCTATGGACCCTTAAAGCCGTGGATCAAGGATATGATCAAGGGAGCAACTAAATAACAGTTTGCCGCTTTATCCCGTGTAAAGCAGGATTGAAGCCTATTTTATCCAGTGTATACCTGAGTGTCAAGAGGGCTGTAGCTCCTCTTGGATCCGCAGAGCTTTGAGACATTCGAGTCGAATCAAGATTTTTACGAGCAGTCTCGACTCGACTCGAATTTTACAAATTGTGTCTCGACTCGTGCGCTTCCCTACTTCTCGGTTCGGTTTGATATTGAATAAGCTGTGAGCCAAGCCGCAGAAGTCGTTAACAACCGTAGACCCAGGCAGAACAGTTTTAAACATGTTTGCGTGGCACGCTATAACTTTTAACAAATTTTGGCCCAAGCACGAATACTTGCTCTTCCGGAACTCAAACCCAGAACCTCGTGAACGATGTCCTTGTGCCCTAGAATTCACGACTACCGAAATCGGCAGTCAACTAGATTTTAGTATTCAGACGCAAACCGCCTACCTTCCAAGTTTAATTACAGAATTTAATAATAATAATAATAATAATAATAATAATAATAATAATAATAATAATAATAATAATAATAACAATAATAATAATAATAATAAGTTGTAGTGGAAGTAGCAACATTGATAATAATTATATTGTTTTTGTAAAATAAGTGAAAAGGGAACTTGAAACTACACACAAGATTTGGCTCGTTTTGGCTTGACTCGACTCGAAACTCGATCCAAATTCGAGTTGAGTTTCGAGTCGAGTTGGAAGAAATTTCTTGAGTCGAGTTCTCGAGTCGAGCTAAAAGATGTCAGTTTCGAGTCGAATCTAGTTTCAAAACAAAACTCGCTCGAACTCGCTCGTGCCCATCCCTAACCACTGCCCCTGAGTGGAGTAGTAATGTCAGAAATCAACCCAGGCCACGAAGCTCAAGGAATGGGGTCCTGACGTTATGGGCTCGGATCCCTTTTATTCACCTATTAAACATGAAGTTGTTGGACGACGTTGGTGACATTTCAAAGGTTTTGATCCGTTGAGCACAATTGTGATGTCAGAAATCGATTCCTAGACTTGAACCTCAACAAACTGGGTCCGGAAGTTTTAGACACGAGTTCTTTCTATTCCCCTTTTAAATATGGGGTTGTTGGACGCGGATGGTAACATTAGAAAAGATCCTAGTCGTTTGAGGATAGCGTAATGTCCGAAACCAGTTCATGGCTTCAAAGCGCCAAAAATGAGGTTCCGAATTGGCTCAATATCAATACCTGGTTGCGCAAGATAGAACAATATTTATAGCTGTATGGATGGTTTTATCTCGCGTAATAAAGTACTGAGATTGAACCACAGCAAAGGTTTACATCAAAACCCAAATGCTTGAGAACGAATCTGATTTCTGACATCACCGCAATGCTCAAGGGACCAAGACCTCTCCAATGATTAAAGCAAGTCATTGATGATAGAAGAATTGGTTGAATGAAATGTGGGAGGAAGCGGGAGTATCCTGACAAAAACGATGGATACGATCTTGTCCAACACAAACTTACTTGGCCCACCAGAGGAAGCGCTTTACCACTCAGCCACCCCGCCCAATGATTAAAGCAAGTCAATGAGAATACAGGAATTGCTGGAATGAAAATGGGAAGAAGCAGGCGTACACTGAGAAAACCCACGGATACGATCTTGTCCACCACAAGGTTACTTTGCCCACCAGAGGAAGCGCTCTACCACTGAGCCACTGCGCTCAATGATTGAAGCATATCAATAATAATAATAGAAGAATTGGTGGATTGAAATGTGGGAAGAAGCGAAAGTACCCTGACAAAACCCACGGATACGATCCTGTACACCACAAACTTACTTGGCCCACCAGAGAAAACGCTCTAACACTGAGGCACTGCGCCCAATGATTGAAGAGAGTCAATGATAATAGAAGAATTGGTGGAATGAAATATGCGAGGAAGCGGGAGTACCCTGTCCAAACCCACGGATACGATCTTGTCCACCAAAAACATACTAAGCCCACCAGAGAAATCGCTCTACCACTGAGCTACCGCGCCCAATGATTAATGTAGGTCAATGATAATAGAGGAATTGGTGGAATGAAAAATGGGAAGAATCGGAAGTACCATGAAAAAACCCACGGATACGATTTTGTCCATTAGAAACTTACTTGGCACAACCACAAGAAGCGCTCTACCACTGAGCCACAGCGTCCAATAATTAAAGTAAGTCAATGATAATAGAAGAACTGGTGGAATGAAATGTGGGAGGAAGTGAGAGTATCGTGAAGAAACCCACGAATACAATCTTGTAAGCCACAAACTTACTTGGACCACCAGAAAAAGCGCTCTACCACTGACCCACCGCGCCCAATGATTAAACCAAATCATTCATGGTAGAGAAATTGGTGGAATGAAAAATGGGAAGGAACGGGAGTACCCTGAGTAAACCCATGGATACAATCTTGTACACCACAAACTTACTTGGCACACCAAACGAAACGCTCTATCACTGATCCACTGCGCCCAATGATTGAAGGAAGTCTATGATAATAGAAGAATTGGTGGAATGAAATGTGGGAGGAAGCGGGAGTACCCTGAAGAACCCATGGATACGATTTTGTCCACTACAAACTTAATTGGCCCACTAGAGGAAGCGCTCTACCACTGAGCCACAGCGTCCAATGATTAAACCAAATCAATGATGGTGGAGAAATTGGTGGAGTGATAAGTGGGAAGGAATGGGAGTGCCCCGAGTAAACCCACGGATACGATCTTGTACACCACAAACTTGGCACACCACACGAAGCGCTCTACCACTGATCCACTGCGCCCAACGATTGAAGCAAGTCAATGATAATAGAAGAAATGGTGGAATGAAATGTGGGAGGATGCGGGAGTACGCTGAAAAACCCATGGATACAATTTTGTCCACTACAAGTTTAATTGGGGCACCAGAGGAGGTGCTCTACCACTGAGCAACTCCGCCCAATGATTGAAGCAAGTCAATGATAATAGAGTAATTGGTAGAATGAAAAGTGGGAAGGATCAGGAGTGCCATGAAAAAACCCACGGATACGATCTTGTCAATTACAAGCCTACTTGGCACACCACACGAAGCGCTCTACCACTGAGCCACAACGTCCAATAATTAAAGTAAGTCAATGATAATAGAAGAACTGGTGGAATGAAATGTGGGAGGAAGCTAGAGTATCGTGAAGAAACCCACAAATACAATCTTGTAAACCACAAACTTACTTGGACCACCAGAGGAAGCGCTCTACCACTGAGCCACCGTGCCCAATGATTAAACCAAATCATTGATGTTAGAGAAATTGGTGGAATAAAAAATCGAGAGGAACCAACGTACCCTGAGTAAAACCCACGGATGCGATCTTGTACACCACAAACTTACTTAGCAGAACACACGAAGCGCTCTATCACTGATCCACTGCGCCCAATGATTGAAGCAAGTCAATGATAATAGAAGAATTGGTTGAATGAAATGTTGGAGGAAGCGGGAGTACCCTGAAGAACCGATGGATACGATCTTGACCACTACAAACTTAATTGGCCTACCAGAGGAAGCGCTCTACCACTGAGCCACTGTGCCCAATTATTAAAGGAAGTCAATGGTAATAGAAGAATTGAGGGAGTGAAAGTGGCAAGAAGCGGGAGTATCCTGAGAGAAGCTACGGATACGATCTTGTCCACTGCAAACTTACTAGGTAGGGTATATTTACATCTCAGGATCATGTTAACTGGTACATTGATTGTGCGAGAGATGTGAGGATTATAGAAATGCATCCAGTATCGCATGCTGCAAAAATTATGCTACGAGTACTGAACTAAAGGTTATATGGAAGGACAAATGAATAAGTTGAGAAGAAACAGTTTGAGTTCAGGAAGGTAAGAGCACAATTGATGCCATTGGATTATTAAGGATAATCAGTGAAAGTTTGTAGAAAAGGGAAAGAGATGTATGTTGTGCTTATTGATCTACAAAAGTCTCTTAACCGTTTGAATGGGAATTACTGTTGGGAGTTCTAAACAAGTTGGGTTGGAATGGAAAGATCGGAGACTTACAAGAAACTTATATATGAACCAATAAGTAAGTCTTAGAATAGAAGAGGAAGGGACAGAGGAAAGTGAGATTGGAAGGAAAGTTTGATAGGAATAAAATGCCCCAGCTTTGACTTTGACATCACAATATTTCAGTTCAGTGATGTTTAGTGGAGCTTATATATATTTGACCTGCACAAGTATAGGATTAAGTATAGCCCGCTCCCCCAGTGATTTTAAACGAATCATAGTGATTCTACCGATTCATATTAGTTCATAATGAATCGGAATCACATGTTATAAAGATTTAAGACGTAAATCTTGTGGTAAGGAAGCTTTAGTATAAGTAGTGGTAATAGTAGTAGTAGTAGTAATAGTAGCGGTAGTAGTAGTAGTAGCAGCAGTGGTAGTAGTAGTAATAGTAGTAGGAACGGGTTAGAAGCCACGCAGGGGTTGGTTGGGTTCTGTTCCTGATATAAGTATTAGTAGTAGTACTAGTAGTAGTAGTAGTCAGGGGTGCCCACAGAGGGGGGCTATGACGCAAACTGCGTCATTGAAATATTTGGGGGGGTAAAAATCTATATAAATATGTTTGAGGGGGTGTAAAAATTAATCGAAAAGAAGATTTTTTCATGGAAGAACACCTACGGATAGACAATTGGGGGGTGCGTCATGGACTTAAGGGGGGGTGGGCACCACTGTAGTAGTAGTAGTAGTAGCAGTAGTAGTAGTACCAGTAGTTGTAGTAGTAGTAGTAGTAGCAGTAGCAGTAGCAGTAGTAGTGACTCTTCCAGTTCCGGTGACAAAGAACTGGGGGAGCGGGCTATACACAAGCCCAATTATATTTGTGGGTTATTTGTAATTTGTGTTTGAATGTTATTTCTTATTTAAATTTATTTCGTAATGATTGAGGTAATGTGAATCTGCACCAAAAATTATTTACTGCGAAATTATTTTGGTGCCACAATATATATTAAGAAGAAGAAATTGTAATTACTACTACAATGTATATCAAATCTCATACAAGTAAAAAGAGTTCACAGCTTAATTTTAAATCTAATTACCTGCATTTTGACGAGTTTCCTGTAGCCACAAAGTGAAGAAAACTCTGAATAAGTACTTAGAATACATTTTTAACGTTAATAAAATAATCAGTGCAAATTGAGTTTGTTGACGGTAATGAAAGTGATAATGAAGCAGGAGTAAGTAGATATCTCCGGCAGGATTGTTCTGCCACATCTGAATTCTCTCAAATGTTTTGCATAATGTATTAAAGAAAATCTTGAAGCCAAACCTGAATTCTTTTGTGTGTAAAAAATAAGGCATTTATTTCGAAGTTGGTCGTCCGCATAGTCTTTGGCTAAAAGCGTAATAATTGGTTCCTTTCTGTGCCAAAGTTTAATATTTAATTCACATAGTATTGCCGAGCGAGCGTTAGCGAGTGAACGCACGTTATTTTCTGTCTTCATTACAGCTAAATGGGAAGGGGGACCTGTCTTATAGAACCCTGCCGCCATGTTGGTTATGTTACTTACCGTTACATTAAAAAAGTATAACTTTCTCCACGTTTCTTAACAGTTATTTTCTTACCGCATTTTCTACAATTTATTTTTCGATTTCTTAAGCCGTGACTTATATTTACTTTTAATAAATTTTCCTAATTATCACCAGCCATGTTTACAGAACAAATGCTCATTACATTCCTATAATCCTATCATGAAGCAACCTTGCGCCAAGTAGTTCCCTCCGCTTGACAACTAATTCCATGTTTAGAACCATTTACGTAAGAAAATAAACACAACTGTCGCTCTCCTTATACATTATCAAGCACATAAACAAGCAAATTATTCATTTCTTCCCGGTACATTTTAAAAATTTTGCTAGAAACGGACGACCAACTTTGGAACTTAACCCAAAAATAACCATTCTCAAATTTGAAACTTTTAATGGTAATAGTGCACTTAGAGCAGAATAGGTGATTCTGTCGCAGGGAGTGGCATTGCTCATATAAGATAAGGTAGGGGTAAGTAGGGTAGGATCGCCTTAGCTTAGGGTTAGAGGAGTTTGGACCCATTTTATTAAAATTAATAGTGTAATTTCTCGTATTGTTATTTATCGTGAATCGGTTCCTATGAATGTTCTGCTCAAAGTCCACTTTTGTCCTTTTAGTTCTATTTCCTAGTAATAAAAGTGTTTAAATTTTGGGATCATCACTTCCTAGAATACATATTTGTATCTGGTGTTACTTACCATTTAGGCTATGGAATTACTATTACGTTAATTACCGGTTGAGGAGTCAACACCAAACCTTATGAATCTATGGCCATGTTTTTGTTAATATGGATTATGAGGAATTTTCATGAAAGAAAATAAAAATCTAATTGCTTGATGCTAATCTGTAACGATAAAAAAAATAAGTGGTATGGAATGCAACGTTAACGAATAGGTATGAAGAATAAGACAAAAAAATAAGAAATAGGTGGTAGGGAATAAATAAGTAATAGCTACAAATGTGTGTATTAATATAAATAAGAAAAATGACAAAATAAATAAAGAATTTGATACATATTATCGTTTATACAGGGTATTTCAAAACAACACTTACAACGTTTGGGAGGTGATTCCTGACACCAAGATAAGACAAAAAGTATAGACTAACCTGGGTGCACAAATGCTTCCTTTCGGAGTTATAGGCTTCCGAAAACACGAAAAAATGAATTTTAAAGGTCCACAGCTCCAAAACTATGGGGCGTACCGTAGTTGGGTCAAGACTTCACTTAGCAACTAATATGTGCCCTATGCAAAAATACATGTTTCAGAATCCTAAGATACTCACGAAGCAATTTTTATAAAGGGAGTTTGAATACATGCATATCATTTGAACTACTTTCCAACTATTTCTATAAAAACTGTTGTGGAAGTGGCACAGCATTCTGAAACTTGGATATTTGGATAGGGCACATACTAGTTCTTAAGTCAAGTCCTGACTTGACTATGGTAGGTCTCATAGTTTTGGAGCTACGGACCTTTAAAGTTCATTTTTTTCATATTTTCGGCAGCTTATAACTCCGAAAGGAAGCATTTGTGCACCCAGGTTGGTCTATATTTTTGTCTTATCTTGGTGTCAGGAATCACTTCCTAAAAGTTGTCGGTGTTGTTTCGAAACACTCTGTATATACTAAGTTACAAGACAGCCAACACAGTTCTATTAATTAACAACGAAAGCTAAGTAACTGAAGTCCATGAATATAATTCAGAATAATTCTTTTCTATTATTAGCTGACAGAAATATGTTATTTTCCAAAAAGCATCCACTATATTGTAAGGTTCCGCATGTCTTTATATCATGCGATAACCATGTGTGTACTACACGTGTTGACAGTAAACAAATACTACGCAGACGACAGTACCGATGAGGAGTTGCCCGCAATCGCCAGTAGTCGGCAGATCGGAGATCACCGAAGGTAGCCGACATTTTAGGATAAAAGACAGGAGCACGCCTCAACAAGCATCAGTCTATCCAGGTTGACCAAACCACCTAGAGCCCTAAGGCGCCCGGCCATTGGGTTCCCTTTCTCTCTCACGACGCCCGGTCACCGGGAGAGACACCTAATCTCATAAAACTTATCCCTTCTCACGGCGCCCGTTCAAAGAGAGGAACCTCTCCTACAAAGCCCTACGACGCCTGGTCATTGGGTTCCTTCCACTTTCATCCCTAAAATTATTAGAGGAACTACTTATTGTAATATATTTCTGTATTTAAGATCTTTTATAATAAAAGGTGCTGGAAAAGTCCAAATTCCCATGTACCATAATTGCTCTACCTTACATAAACTGAAAGAATTTTACAATATAATCAGCTGCAATTCTCCTGAGTTATGTTACTACTTGAAACTAACAAGTCATCAAAGAGAGAAGTCTAGCAAGGAAACCAACTATTTATAACCATGACCTACATCTCAGAAAATTGAGGATTAATGATGATGGAAGATAATAGAATTATAACATAGTACGAAATACTTCGTCAGCTCAAGAAATGCTTTAGTTGTTGTACTTGTAATTATTGGACCTTACTATTTTAGAAACAAATTATAAATGAAACAAGTTATAAATGATAAAATTTGAAATCAGTTGTTGGTTGCTTGTGTTTTTAGTAGTAGTTAAGTCATGTATTTTTGTATATAGATGGTTCACCTTTAATGTCATGATAATCTAAAGCAGCTACCCTCATACACAAAGGTCTGGACAATCTGTGTTGTATCTGCTCTCTGGGTTAAGATCAACTCGTTCAATGGATCTGGATGCTTTAAAATATGTTTTTCTAGAATATCGTTTCTAGAGGCGACTCAAGAGGTTTATGAGGTGTTTTCTATCGCGTGTCACAATAGTCACCTTCAATAGTGTGGCACTATAAATATTAATAAATCGTTGCGTGAACAAGAGGGATAACTCTCTCGCCAGCATTATTTAATACCTAACTAGAGGAGACTGTGAAAAAGAGCCTACATAATGAAGATTTCAATTCATTGGTGTTTAGGTATATATGGTTTGCAGATGAATGGCGCTCATTGCAGAATTTGAAAAGAAAATCAATAAGATGTTAGAAAATTTCAGGAAGGGCAGTGAAGAATATGAAATGAAAATAAATGTTAGAAAGACAAAAACCATGGTGATTGGAATGAAGTGGTCGGTATCAAATATAGAAGTAGGAGAAGTGAAAATAGAACATATGACTAGTTTTTCATACCAAGGTAGTATTATTAGTGATGAACCTGAAAAAAAAGTAAGGATAGGAATGGTGAAAGAAGTCTTTAGGAAGAAGAATGTGGATTTCCTCCGTATGAGATTGATTATGGGAGGGCCATAACAATAGAATTATATGATTTGCTGGGAATACAACCAGAAAATGAAGTCCTACACGATGCTAAATTAATCCTCGTTAGAGTAAAGTTAGAGAAAGAAGCAAACAAAAAAAGAGGGAGATTAAAAAGGGGACCGAAATTAGTTAAGTTTTCTGTGGGAGAAAAGGTGCTCATTCGCGACCATCCAAAGAACTCCGCTGCCAATAATAAACTCGCAATATTTTTTCTTCAAAGGTGCATTTCGAATAAGCAGAAAGGTGTGTGATAATTGGTACCATGTAGAGACACTAGAGGGTGTTCACTATGCAGCAATAAATTTCAAGGACCTTAAACCTTTCAGTGGCGGGTCCAGGGGAGGCGATCGAGGCGAATCTTTTTTATTTTGTATATAAATAAAACCCGTCCCAGAGTTTGGAGCTCTAAAATGTAGCTCTAAGTAGCAGTATTACAACCCACCGTTCCCCCAGAAGTCCGTCCTGGATCCGCCCCTGCCTTATATAGAACACATCACTGATTAAAAAACGGAGAAAGAAAAAGAAAGAACGAAAAGAAAACAAAGAGGACACTAATTTAAGTGCTACTATATAAATGTAATTGAATTAGCGGCAAAGTGCCTTCCCATATTCTTTATATTTCTCCAATATATTAGATTAATGTGATGGTACAGACATGAAGTTGCATAAACATATTTACTTTCATATTAGTCATTATGGGCCATATGCAGAGTCCTTCTGACGCATGATTAGTGCCATACTAAAGCGTTCGACTTACATATGCTTCCTGCAGAAGTCGGGCGTTTAGCATGACGCTAATCATTTGTCAAAACGACTCTGCATAAGGCGGTATGTGTATTTAATAATACCGGTACTAACTATTATAATTTTAGGCCTTATATTTCTATAGTAGGAAAGTAGATAGTGCATTGTATTAAGTATCACAGAAACCAGATTTAAATATTAATATTAGTGTAGTTAATATAGTTTTACTACATATATTTCTTTATGCCATGCCTCATTTACATTAGTTGAAGTTGAAATAGCCTATCTTGTGTTTAGTAATACAGTAATAACTGTAGTTCCTATTTTGTAGTTTATCATAAATGTTTTTACCAGGGTGGATTGATTTAAATCAGTCTAATTTAAATCATGATTTTAATCAAGATTTAAATAGCTTGATTTTTTAAATAAAAATCGTTCATTTAAATCAAATTCCAAAATAAATTAATTTAAAGAGAAAAGAAGTAAAATCTCGTTTCTGTTCTGTTATCTCGATTATGGAAGATAATAATCATAATATAATGAGACTCAAGTGTATGTAAGCACAGTATGAAACGGGTAACGAGTGAATCCTGCTTTCTTTTCTTAGTAACGTAGGGTTTTTAAACAGTTAACTATTCCAACGGGGAAATCACCATGGACATTTAAGACAAAAATGCTTTTGTGTCCACGTTTATTTGTGTTTCCAGATAATAGGGGCGTATTTACAGGCGTCCGATTCCCTCTCCGAAAAAAACTTAAAATTTTTAGGCAAAATTTATGTACTAAATAGGAGAGAGTAGCCAAAATCGCACCAGTTTTTACATAGATTGTTTTAATTCGAAACTTGTGAAGAAATTTAAAATGATTTTTTGATCATATTGAATTTTATAGTTTTCCAATTATTTTACAGTGATTTCATAATGATATCTTATCATTATCATGTTAAAAATGATGATATTTTAGAAGCCTGCGATTGGTGCGATTTACGCAACAGGTTTCCCAAATCGCACCATGTGAAGCCAAAATCGCACCGCCATTTGAATACACGCAAATTTTACAGTAATGCATATAGGTAAAACAAATCATTTCCATGGAATATCGCATATTTTGTTTATGTATCTGTTTCGACATGGCCGCAAATGACGCGTCTATCTTAGGAATTTTTGTAGATAAATCAATGACCGCATCTGACGCACCTGAATAGGAATTTTCTTGATGGCTGCAAATGACATTACCGCAAATGTCACTACACCTTACGAATATTTTCATAATATTAAGTTGATATTCATTTTGATATTGTTTCATTTTCTATTTGCCTTCATTCATCTGCTAATCCAATGATATTATATTCCTAGCAGTTGCTGATGTTTCCTAACCTATCTTCTAAAAAAGGTGGTATTCAGTCTGAGTACGCGCTGACTTCTCAGTGGTACGTAAAATTTAAACTAACAAACCGTAATTATATTTTGTAACATAGCTCTATTAAATTTATACCATAATTATCATGTTTATAGGCTAGTAAAACTGGACTACTCAAAAAATAAGTATCTAGTTAAAAGAAGTTGAATACCACTGTTCTAAGCCAGTGGTTTTTATACTTGGGAACAGACAGAAGATAAGGACAAATAAATATTGGAAACCGACAAACTATAAAGTACCACACTCCATTCTCATAAATGGAATACATAGATTAGAAGATCACTAATAATTTTAAAATTTTTCTGCTCATATCGGGATATTTCTTCACTCACAAATGAGCTAAACTTATTTAGCGACGTGTTTTTGAATCTGAAAGTTTACAGAGTTTCATGGATTACACGGCATCATGTCATAGCCAGAACAACAAAATAATTTCGGTTCGCGGACGACTTCTTGGACTAAACCATGCTGAACACTATTAAAAAAAAAAAAAAAAAAAAAAAAAAAGACGGTTTTTAGATACTGTAGAAACTATTTCATTGGTTACCAAAACGATTGAGAGAATATACGCTAGATGTCAGATAAATCCACGATTGAATGTGAGTGAGTTCCAACTTCATTTGATAGGTGGCAGGTCAGTCGTGTGAAGATGGTTAAGAAAGTCAACTGAACAGCCATAGGTTTCATTGAAATTTGAGCGAGTTTTTCATGCGGTTTATTCAATTATTTCATTAAAGGGTAACTCTTTACTTTGGGCAAAGCGGTGATATCCTGTCCCTCTCACTGTTATTCAAATTTTGTCACTGGTTCCTTGCTGCTCCTAATTCACATGGATGTAGTTTCTTTATATTTTCTTACTAGATGTCGTTGCAGTACGATTCATATAGTATTGCCGAGCGAGCGTGAGCGAGTGAGCGTCTTATTCATCTCCTTATTTTCTTTCATCTTATTTAACAACTTCATGGGCTTATTCCCCTATGTATTTACTAGGGTTAGAGCCCCGCAGGGCACGTTGTTTTCTGTATTTCGTTCTTGGGAACTGTAACAACCGGTTCAGATGAATCAATTCCTGTCACTGCCTTGCCCAATAAATAATATGAATATCTATTTATCTGACTACTCTTGATCAATTTTAGCAATGAAGAAATATTAATAACTGTTGATAAATTTTATATGAACAAATAACATTCACAATTTTTGGTGTAATTCATTAACTCAAGTTCATAAATACCGTTCTCTTAGAAAGATAAATTACATTGAAAAATTACTTAAATATGATAAATGTAGTACACTTGTTCAAATCTATACACGTGAAATGTCTGGGTTGGCTAAAGACAGGCGGCAACCTCAGCGCCGGGCTGTTAGTAGCGGTATGTTAGGGAAAACTTCTACACGAAGAGCAGTAGAGCGACAGTTTATAGGGTCAATCCATGCAAAGTGATCGAGAAGAAAGATAAATTGCCGCTCGACCTTTCCAAAAAAATCTAATTTTTTCATAAATGTTTATCCTATATCAGGGTACTTCAAAACCACAATTAATTATCTTTTACAACATACTATGACAACGCAGCGGCTGCCAACATTTTGCATTTTTTCGATTTTAGGCGTTTATGTTGTTTTGAATATCTCAGCATGTATTTGTCCTAGCAAATTGAAAATTGCTGGAGGTCTCCAACTTCTGAAGAGTTAAAACTTTGATCTCTTAACATTTTTTCCTAAAACCACTTGAAGGGAGTGAAATCAGGACCTAAAGTAGCAACATTTTTGGACATTGAGGACATGTTTGGGAAGAGGAAACAATTGACGTAGAGGTCTGAATTTGTGTGTGCATGTAATCCGGAGTCATAAGTTAAAACACAAAAATTCACAGACCTGTAGCTGATCCCAAAGGCCTGAAAAAAATTGATAATTGGGTAATTATGCCAATTTGGCATGTTTCACTGTCAAATATCTCCAATGAGCCTGGATAAAAAAGATCTGAAATTTTGTTAATATTTAGTTGTTTAGTACACCATAACACACAACAAAGCGCGTTTTGTGTTTTTGAGCAGAAGGGGGTCAAAGTATTAAGTAATGACGTTATACTCTAGGAGGTGTTTTGTTCATAAAATCTACTGAAAATTTGTTGTTGTGAAGTAAAATAAAGTAGGATGAATGGTTAGTCCAGTCAAGGCACTCAAGCTCGTTTCTTACCTCTAGTTGTGACTCACTGTCTTATCACACCTACAGCAGCACTGGTAAAGAATGCCGCTATTAGCAGAAGGCGAGGAAAGTCAAAATGCACAATTGGCAAAAAAAAAAGTCCGTAAGTACTCATTGCTCTTGCTGCTTGCTATATCAATGATATTCAGTCATGTTTATTCTTGTTTTAACTGGCAACTCATACATGACATTGTTGTCCTTTCGTTTGATCTAAATTCCCAAGTCAGTGACACTTACTTGCTGTAAACACTGACAAAAAAATGACTATTTATCTTCTAAGATACACGTAATCAAACAAAGTGAAATCTCAGTGTAACGTCTTACTGATTTACTGTTAAGGGCTAAACGAGACAAGTGATAATGAAAAGTCTTGAAAAATTGGTGGAATGCTAAATAGGGAGGAAACGAGAACCCAGAAAACCTACGACCTCAATGTCGTCCATTAAAACTCGCTTGGCAAGGGATCTTTCTCTTCGAACAGAAAGTAAGGGCACTATCATCACAGACGTAAAGAAACAAAGTTATAAATATTTCTATACCAAGAATCCTGTTTCAATCAAAAGAATTGAAATAAAATGGAAAAATTGTAACAAAAAAAGTTGTAAGGTAATTATGGTATTCAAAAACACCTGATATCCCCTAAAGGGGAAGTGGAGTTACTCGTAACCCACGGTAAGCAGTAAAATTTTGGGGTCATTTTACAATAATTTAGGATCTCCTGTATATTAAATATATGTAAAGGAAAATTAGAAATTTAAGACAAAAAATTTTCCCTGGACTGAGGAGGTTATTCACTTGAGTTTAGGTATTCAAAAATAAATATTTTTGAATATTTCTAATTTTGGATAATATGAAATTTTTGTGTCCTCTTAAACTTCAAATTAAAAGAAAAAATGAAAATGAAATATTTAAGTTTCACGTCCCGCGGTTATGCCGGTTGGGCTAAAGGAGACGGTGATGATGAGAAATGAATGAGCTGGTGTAATGAAGAAAGTGGCAGGAAACCGGAGAACCCCGAGAAAACCCACGCCTACGGGGTTTGTCTACCACCAAGTTCACTTAGCGTGAGGTTGGATGGAACCCAGGACCCCATGCACCAAAGGTGAACGCTCTACCACTGAGCCACTGCGGACCTTGAAATTAAAAGTGTGCAATATATATATATATATATATATATATATATATATATATATATATATATATATATATAGTGACTCAATAAAGAAGTCGAACATATGCATACACATTTCAAGAGAGAATAAGCATTCCAAGAGTATGCTTCAGAGAACAAAATGTATATTTTAAGTACTCTATATTATTTACTTATGAAAAATAGAAACATCGATAACAAAACTCAAATTCACGACTGTAAAAAATATAAAAAGTGAAAAAGTAGCTTAAATCCATGTCAAAAAAGAACTCGGACACTTTATTTGAATCAAAAGTTTAGAATGTTATTAGGTATCTTTAACATTTTTTGGTAATCATTTGTTTTTCACGATGACTTTCAATCTTGCGGGCATGAATTTTACAAGATTTTTGCAGAAGGAAGGACCAATTTTTGCTCATTCAGTCTGAAGTGCTGAATCCAAGTTTTTCTTTGTTTTAATAGTATACTTTGTTAACTGACTTTCCAAATGAGCCCATAAGTGCTAAATAACGTTAATATCAGGAGATTTCGGAGGGTTTCCACACATGCGAACAATTATACAGGAGCCCCAAACGCACATTGAGTGCTTTGTGGTTGGAATCGTTATCCTGGTAGTACTGGAAGTTATCTTTTAGTCCCAATGTTTCAGCACTTGTACCAAATTTTGCTTCAGTATGTTTAAATATTTTGTTTGGTCCATAATACCATCGATTACACAAAGTTTACCTGGACCAGCAGCAGACATGCAGCCTCATACCAAAGCCGAGCCAACTCCATGTTTTACACTGGATCGTAGATTACGCTCTCGGAATTCTTCATTAGGTTTTTTGTCAGATATAGCATTGACCATCTGCGCGGAGCAACTTAAATTTGCTTTAGTCTGCAAAGAACACAGTGCTCCAAAACGAAAAATTATTATTTTATAAGCTTTTGCAAAACTGAGTCTCGTTTTTCCTATTGCATTTGCTCGCGATCGTTCTTTTACAGGCTACTCTTCCATGTAAATTGCTTCTTCTTAAAAAGATCTTATTGTTTCGGGATGCACACTTTTATTAAAATGTTCTTATACTTCTTTGGCCAATTTAGGAGGACTTATCTTAAGGTTTTTATTATCCTGTAGTACAATCCATCGCTCGTCTGACTTTAAAAACATTCTATTTCTAGTACTTTTTGGTTTCTTTTCCACTGATTTTGTTGATTTAAAACGTCTAGTAATGTCATGAACTGTGGAATGTGAAATATTTACTAATCCCCCAATATCATGAACTGATTTTTCTTTTTATAATATTTTAAAATAAATTCTCTTACTTCTAAAGAAGTTTGTCCACGTTGTCTTCTCATTTTAACTTTTAAACACACAGTTTCACTCACATGGAAAAAGTACGGCTTCGACTCGCTTCACTTGGACATCTAAAACTGTCAAGTGGACAAAATTTTTGGGAATTCCCCTATTAAATCATAAAATAAAAATATACTTGTACAATATTTGATACAGAAAATATTATATCTCCTAATACTTTAATTCATCAATGATATGATATACGGACGGATAATATCTACTTACAATTTTACTTTCCTTCGGTTCTTTATTTTTTAGTTTATACCAAATAACATTTTCTCCATCGGTAACAATGTAACATTTTAAAGGAACATGTAATTCACTTAATCCTACATACCAATCGATTTCTGATAATTGAATATTATTTTTAGTTGATTTATAAAATGTGATGTATTTTTTGTAGGATATACATCAGTACTTGCGTTTCATACAAGTATAATGTAAAATCTATCATATATACTTTCAGATATCATTTTCCTTTAAAGTGTCAAATTTTAAGTTCTAAATTCAAATGGCAATTTTAAACCTATTCATGTTTTAAGTTTACATCAATCGTGTTAAAATAAGATTTTTCAACTTTAACATAGTGCAGTGTGTGAAATAGAAAACATTTTACATCTCCGTGTTCAATATTATACCCACTAAATATGAAGTATTGGTCCAATATTTTCTTGTTGTTTTACAATGTCAACACAAACATTAAGAATGTTTCGTATATTATAATCTAAATTACATGGAAATTTTTCACGTATTATTATTGGAACTTTTTCATTAGTACGTTTTAGAAAACTGTATCTTGAAACTCGGTTGTATTTTCATTTATAAATCCAAGTAAATGTTGTAATCTTTCTGTCAATCCAACTATACAAAAAATCTTTTAATTTTAAAGAATATCTAATTACAATTTCATTCTTATTATTCTAATATTTTAACATGCGTACATGTTCAGGAATCATATCTAAAATAGCATGAACAGAAGTATAATATCCTGGTGTAATATCAATGTCATTAATATGAAGTTCATTATCAATGATGGTTTAAATTACAATTTTCTTTCATTTTCACGATCATTATAAAAACTAAAAGTTATATTCAGTTGTGTTAATGCAACATACCATTCTCCTTAAGTGAATAGATTGTACAAGCTTAACTATAAATGAAGAAGTTGTATTATTACTAAAAATTTCACTACTAGCATTTGAAGGAAGAGTAACATAGAAATCATGTTTTATCGTCGAACTCATTTTGAAGAATGAACAGAACTTGTTTCAATCCATGAATTCATACTTGACGGTATCCTAACTAGTTTACATACATCAAACCTTTCTTTCGTTTTAATATTTTTGAATTAAAAAGTTTTGTTTGAATTTACTTTTTGTAATTCTTGTGTATAAATAAACTTTTAATTTCTTGACCATTCTAATCTTTTAATTTATGCGTAACAGGATTTTTCGGAATATATTTATCAAGGATAAAAATTTCTTGTGACCATTTTGGTAAATATCCCTCTTCTAACTTATGTTTATATTTACGAACACGTACATAATCACCCGGATGAAATTTACATGTTAATATCTCTTTATTCATTCTATCCCCTACATAGTATTCCAAACTTGATCAACATTAGAATGATTTACATCTACAGGTGCCATTTTAGTACTACTATGATAGGTATGATTATAATTTTTACAAATTGATCTAACACATCTATATAACGATATCTACTTTAGCAGTAAAATAACGACACAATTTTCCTTTTAGTGTTCCTATAAATCGTTCTGCTAATGCACATTTAATTTCTGAATGTACACGATAATTAATTTCATTTTCTTTAAATAAACGTTTTACAAACCGATTATAAAATTCTGTACCCAAATTAGTTTGTACATTAAACACGAATATTTAATAGTTTAAATTTTTAAATTTTTTTATTGCTTTTGCAATTTCAGTACCTGTTTTTGTTTTTAGGGGAACACAATAAGCGTATGGTGAAAAATATCAATACAACATAATATATATGTATAATTATTGTTATACTTTCCAATATTTTGCATATCTGCTAAATCCATTTGTAATCTTTTTAATCGGTGCACTAACATAATATTGTTTACGTTCAAACACTTTACGTGCTGGTACATGTAATGTATATGCATCTTGAGATGCTAACCAATCTTTAATTTTCATTCTTGATAATTGTTTTACGTTGTAATGTTTTAATACTTGAAAAAGAAGCAGTTTTCGTATAATCATAATATAATTTGACGATTTTACAAGGTTTTGCACTTTATAATCTTTCCAATTTTTAAATATATTTGCTACGATTGACGGACTTCTTGATTTTTTAACTTTGCAATGTTTTTTACTATAGGTGTAGAAATAAATCCCATGATAAATTAAAATCACGTAATAAACTTTTGAATTCGTGAATCCCTATGGGATTTCTGGTTATTTACGTATAAGCGCAACATCATTTATCAACTCAATAACATTAGAACCTGGTATTATTTTTCCTTGAAAAGTACTGTTCCCGTTTGATCCCAATCAATTTTATTAGATCTTGTTAACTGTTTAAATAATAGATCTCTTTTCCTTCGTTGTGTTTTCGGTACTGACGGTGAAATGTCTAACACAAAGAATAAAATAGAATTATTCTTTTCTTCAGATAATGATGTTTCAGGAACACCTTTTTCAATAATATGTAATGCAATAGGATTTTGTGAAACTGATGAAACTATAATTTAAATACTCTTGTAATGCCTGCTGATACAATTTCCATTTTCATCAATACTAATATTACGACGTTGTAAAATACTATTCATTTCTTCATCTAAAAGCGATTGATGTGAATCTATTGATTTCATATTTGCATGCGTTTGTCGCATTGCATTTTCAAAAACTAATATAATTTTACGAAATTCCGACATACTTATTTTCCAAACAAACTACTTGCTACTGCACCAAGTAATGGTTCTAAGATTCATGATAAAAAGCACCACCTTTTTCTAATAAAATTTTCTTTTTCTTGTTAAGTGCTGTACGTTCAGCAGATAAAGCACGCAAGATCTTTTTATGCCTACGTAACGGTTGCTTGTGACGCGAATTCAACGGAATGTTTCCTTTTATGGTGTTTCTAGCAACTTATGAAATAGTAGGCATTAAATCACCGCATGCATGTAGTATACATTCTTTTCGCTTTGTACTTTTGCATTTGCACAAAGCAAGGAGAGTATCAATGTGTTGTTTCATCTTTAACATCTTGAACTAAACTAAACGTAATTTTTTACATTTGCGTATACATGCAGTGTTTCATCAGGAAAAAAAATTGTACGTAATCCTAATGCATCATTTGTTTTCTGACTTAAGTCAAATAACAAATAAGTGTGAGGTTCACGTGTTACATCTTCGAACACATTCACAATTTGTTTAGTGTATCGTGGCATAATTTGTGTTGCTAAATATTGTATTTGTAATTTATCACGTGTATTTTTAAATACTATAATGTGCATTTAAACATATCACGTACATGTTTTCCTTTTGGAAATAAATTTTGTACAATGAATATTACTGTTAATTTTTATGATGTGCTTATTTTGTAAATAAGTTGGCAAAATCACCATTAGTTACCGACATTAAGTCATCTAATATTAATAATTAATTTTCTTGCATTTCAAAATATTCATATCTGAAATCCCTTCTATGAATCGAATTTTTGCACCTGCATCCAAATTTGGTATGACTGCACCATCACACCATACAATTTCATTAAAAGTTCATACTAAACATTTGATCACGTTCACTTAATAAACGATTTAGAAAACCTGTTTTACCTACACGTGAAGGACCAGCAATTAAAATGTTTGAGGGATGTTGAAACTTTAACATCTTATATTAAAATGAATGCACACAACCGATACTTTACTTTTTATACACACATTCACACAAAATAAATTAGGGAAATAAATTAAGAAAAAATTAATGAAATAAATTAAGAATAAATTAATTTTTAATAATTCACATTGCACAGCAAACGTTCCAGTAAATAAGTACTGCTTCCACAGTAAGCAAACGCTCAAAAACACTCCCGCATTATCACTTATAGGTCAGGCTAAATTATTCTACGTAATCATAAGGTAAACTTCGTGTCTTTGGTATTGGTCCGTCATGATGTGTGTCATCAATTCGTTTTCGTTTTTTGTTTACCTCTTGGTGGGTTTTCGTCTCTTTACGTGAAAAGATAGTGAAATCCTGTTTTCGTACGATACTATTTGGAGTCTTTATGGTTGTTGAATTAATTTCTACTGTCACTAATGCAAAGAAACTCTCAAGGTTTATTCTTTGAGATGTCCTATCATTTAGTGAAATTCACCGAATTTTGTGAATGTAATGAAATTCCACTGAAGCATTTTTATGCCTCATTTGACCGTAATCCAATGTTTGTTACAACCTCCCACCATTCATCTATTTCATCAGTCAGATCACCCAAATATTTTCCAAGCTTCAACAGAGGTTCCCTATCTTTCTTACACGTAAACATGATTCTGTCTGTGTCACAGTAAATTACATCATTAGGTACTGCAGTCAAAAGTAAGTCATACAATTGTAGCTTAGCCCATGAAGTAATAAAACCGGCAAGTATAACGTTGGAAAATGCCAGAGGTACATTCTAAGTTTCCAGGTCTTTATTTGTAAGAATAAGATGTTCGTCACCAACTGGAATCACACTATGAACTCCATGCCGCAGTGTAGCAAAGTACCTATGGAACTCTGCCCTACTATCAACAATCTCAGACTGCGTCATATCTGTACGCTGCCCCATTTACCGTATAAAGAATTGAGATTCAACTTAGCGCATTGTCTAAGTCCTGGGCTCGTTCCAATATTATCATTATTTAATCTTATGCTTTCATGAGCATCAGAATCGTCAATGTATTTTTGCTTGTCTTCAGTTATACCATTATAGCCTGACGCTTTCTGCTTCCTCTGAAGAAACGTATTCACATAGTCCCGGACTAAACTCGGTAAATTCCGATCTTCAGAACCAATCAGTTCGAATTCCCAAATTTCATATATTTTGACGATCTTATAACCGTTTGCAAGAGCACGGTGAAGATTTGGTGTACAAAAAATTCCAGTCAATGCGCGATCAAAATCGCTATGTGTGCAATTGTCGTCAGTTTATTTTTCCAAACAGCCTGCAAAGTCCAAATATTAATCAGCCTTGTGCTACGTACGGCTAAACGACGAAAAGAGTTGTTTTTTGGAGCCAATATGGTACATTTCACAATTCCATGGATTTTTACCACATCTGGGAAAACCGGCCCTTCATGTACCCTAGGTGGTCCCACCGGAAGAGGTTTCCTTGCCATAACGTGAGGATGTAACGACGTAATGTCCCAGTAATAAATGTTTTTATCGTCCGCAGAATTCACATACGAAAGAAAGTCTTTTGTACGTCCTCCTTTGTAGCAACTCTTAGAAATAAGAAAGCCGGTTGTAGTAGTGCAATGTTCTTTAAGGAACGTTTGCAAGTCTACATCTGTGCGTACTTTATCATTCCAAAAACACTCCCATATTTCATACAATTCATTTTTTAGAATTTCTGTGAAATATTTTCGACGGAGTTCCGTGTGTTCGTACCTTTTTCGAATGTGTTGTACGAACCATGCGCATTATCTACTACGGCATTACTGTTATTCGGGAAAAAAAGAATACAACCATTTCAGTAACACCCCATGAACTCAAGGACAGCGTTGAGCTCCGCATAGTATCCATCAACATTATACCTTCCAAAAGATTTTTCTCCATTTCGTACAGCATGCTGGGTTTCTGTACCTATTTGGTGTTCCACATATTTTTGCCATTTCATCGTTTTCTCGCTTTTTTGTTTTATGATGTAACCCAAAATGTGGGATAATAGAGATTTTCTTCTGGAAGATATGATGTTCAATATGTTTGCATGCCTAAACTTGCAATCGTTGTCGAAATAAGAAAACATTCTAAGCCACCCGTTTTTCTTCTATAATATTACTAAATTTGATAACAGGTTCTGTGAGAATTCTCACATCGTTTTCACAGTACTCCAGCACTTCCTTTTGCTAATTTAAATGTTCCTCCAATCGCATACGTTCTTCGTGCCATGCGTCCAACCGCTATCGTTCTTCTGTACTTCGCGATTCATGGTCATAGTATCCTATTCCTGGATAGGATCCTACATGATTTTGATTTTCCAAAGTATTAACCAAATATGGGAAATCTCCCTTCTTTAAATTTCCAGAAAGGCCTAATGTCTTCGGGAGTTTTGACAGCTTGACGCCGAGAAAAGGATAGGAATCCATGAAAATGATTTTATTTTGAATAGAGATACTAAAAATCATCTGACACTGAATTAAGGTTTTCGGAATAATATGCTAGGACTCAATAAGGCATTTCAAACAGAAGATGTTGTCAAAGCGTGAACCATTATGCTCAACTACACAGACCTTATTAAATATGGATATATCTAATAAAATATGTGTAACAAACTCATCAATGATTTTAAAAGAAAACGAGCGGTTACCGTTTTCCTCACCACTTGTACTGCTGGGTTCATCAATGCCTTTCTTTATACATTCATGGCAGACATGTCTAAGGTATACTAGCATATAACATGTTCCCGCTCCGCACGCTCGTTTTTCGGTTTGAGCATGGTCTCTACGTCATAGACATAATAAAGAAACCTCTTGATATGAGTAGGTTTCAGTTTCCTCATATTAGTGACCTTCCTGTACATGTTCATGACAAGTAATGCAGAAGTATTTACCAGATGTATGATCCTATTCCGAATTCTTAAATCATAGAATGCATTATAGTTGGTGCAAACTTACACATATTCACACACACTCTTGTCAAACTTATTACCTTTTAAGTGATTGTCAAAACATTCACCCGTAGTGAAATATCTGTTGCATGCATTGCATTTCATTTTATACACACTAATGTCTACTTTATACATGTGCTCGCAAAATGAACACAGTACTTCACACTTATCTGTATGACTTCTTTCATCATAAGGGAATAAACAATTTAAACAATATTCTCTGCACCTTAAAAATAAAATAGTAGGACGGGAATGACAAATAGTTCCCCTTTCATCATAATATATATATATATATATATATATATATATATATATATATATATATATATATATATATATATATATATATATATATATATGGGATTTGCTCCCTGCAAATCTAGTCGTTGTACTCCTGTTTTTGGGTAACGCACTCTAAATTCATTTACCGTTTCCGGAACATTTTCATAGTTTGGACTAAAATGTTTTTGAAATAATACATCATTAAAATAATATCAATTTCTTTCGCTAACGCTAACGCCTGCACGTCTACAGAGGGCATTGGCTCTACTTTTTAATTCGTGACTAGTTGGGTCTGTTAAACGAGACAAATTAGAACAAGAGTCAGTACGCTTAGCTATGCCCCAAGCGATACTTTTAGGCAAAGTTTGTCAGTATCGCTTCCCGCAAGATCTACCAAACGTTGTACCAAAATTCATTCAAGGGTAAATATTTGTTTAGTGTCGAATTGTTTGTAATACTTCTTCCAGCACCAAACATCGATTGTACTATTTGGAAACGAAAGAGGACATTATCACGTAAAAGAAAGTATTCATTACTATTTAAAACTTTAGTAATGGAGGCTAAAATGGACATTGCAGAAATATCTTTGCGGCGTCTCCATGGAACATACACTGCTTTTTTATCCTTACTATTCGAGAAATCAACGTACATTCCAACAAAATTATTAGCTCTCGCATTGTTAAGTACATTATTCAATGCGAAGTTTATCAGGTTTTCAATATAGGCTGCAGGATTTCTGATTTCTTCATTCCTCATTACCCTTACCACAATTTCATGTCCCACTAGTTTAAACTTAGTGAAACTCTTTCTGCTTTCACTTACAACTTCGAAGTTTTCTTCCCCTGTATTATGATCATCTCTCTGGCTGCTACATTCACCCATAGGGACGTAGCCGGATGTGCTATGTTGTTTAGACCCAATTCCGTAACCACGAGTAACACGTGAATATTGTACACTTGATGATTGTGCGTCTTCAGTTATAACATTCACAGGATTTTGTCCATTTTCACATAGTTCATTCAATAAGGCATGCACATAATCAGATGTTTCAAATTCGTCGCGATTAACTACAACTCTGAAATTTTAAATCATATGCGTACCATTACAACGAAAATATTTATATATCTATTTATATTTCTATATTATTATTAGCAAGCAGCACTTTTATATAATATTACCAGCTTACACTTCTTTTATTCTGTAAGATGATGACAATCCTTCACTATATCACAAATACATTTCAAATATCATTCTTAGTGAATTCAACTACATCTACATAACAACCAACTATATATCTTCATGACAACCACATTAAAAAACTTTTTCTTTTTCAATATATATATTCCTGCTCACTTATTGCGCCTCTGATCATATTCATCATTATGGTCGTATCGTTATATACTATGTCGCTCGAACGGGAATTCCGTAACGTTAATAATGTGAAGGAAAGAACCCTGGATTAAGTATTTCGAAATATTGACCTTTTGAATAGTCCTCGTATGAAATTAAAATTACATTAACAAAAATATTTTTTTCTCTTTTCCTTATATGTATATATTCATATTACAATATTATATTCTTTTATATATAGTATTAATTATATCATTATATATCCATATATTAATAACGTCGATTCAAAAACAAATATATCGTCGATGGGACTATTCAAAAAAATGAAAACTAACTAATGGTTTTTGCAAGGGTATTAGTTACATATTCCTTCCCGTATTAAATAATGTGACATCATTTTTATCTATATATTTAACATATTCATCCATGTTCTAGCAACATTATTTATAAATAACGACTATCATCCTATTAGATGTTAATAAAAGGCAATATAACATGCAAAGATTGTAAGGCAATATAACACGCAAAGATAGTGAGCAACAATATAACATAAAACAAGTACAGATTGAGAATTATCATTCCATCATTATTGGTTTCGATTTAGATTAATGTCATGAAGTTCAACTAATCATAATCGGCCTTCTTTTGGAGCAAACAAATAAATGAAGATAAACATAGCGCTTTAGAATTATCATAATGACATACAAATTAACAACAACAAAAATATTTAAGACAATAGATATACTACATGAGTATTTCATGATGAATCAATCATAGATGAGCTATTAAAGAAACATGTAAATTATTTATAATTGTTACCCAACGTCACGTAACATGCTCCTCCTGTCCTGCTGCATCATGGACAATGGAATAGGTTTCTTTGCCTTTGGTAGCGTTTCAGGATCTAGTCTTCCGAATAAGATAATCAACTGACAGTGTGTAAGTTCAATAATCAACTTCTGATGAAGCCCAGCTGATAACAAATATCTTCCTTCCAGCTACTTTCTCCACTACGGTGAGCAAAATATCTTCAGCCCGTCCAACAAAATATTAGCTGTTTGTGATGTCATTCTTCACAGCATTGGCTCTTGCATCTTCAATTGCATGGTTCGACATTTCTATGCCAAGAATTTGAGCACATTTCTTAGCAAGAGTAAGTCCAATCTCTCTAGTGGCACAACACACATCTATCAAGGAAGTTTCTTCGTCAACCTCAACCATTTTCGCGATCGAAGTATTAAGCTGCTCGGCTCCCGAAGTATTCACTTGAAAATAAGAATCTGAAGGTACTCGGAAATTCATGTAACATATAGTTTTTTCCACGTATTCTTTTCCGAACAATAGCTGCAGTGGTGAAGGTTTCTCACCTTCTTCCTTTTCAGTAAAGATCTGGAAATAGAACGATGTTATATTCAAGCTGTTTCCTTCTCTGTTTTGGAAGTAATCTATCAAATCATCCTTAATCTTCCCTATTTCCTCCTCATTCAGGGTTTGTGGATGCATAACTGCCAACAGTATCAAATCGCCAGTATTCTATATTCGGACAGTCAATTGTCTCCAGTAACCTTCATGAGTCTCTGGAACAAATGGCTTATCTGACTCTCGTATGTATTGTTGGAAGACCTTTACTGCCTCTTTCATTCTGTCAGGCAAATGTCTCAGATAGTCTGCCGGTCCAATCCTCATGGAACCTTCTTTGAAGCTAGCCAGTCGAAAACCCACTGTTCGTTCTTGCATCTCAGGGTTTATGCCCACTCTAAATTCACACTTGTTACGGTAACCATCAACAACAGCTGGTGGTTTAATTTCAACAAGTTCACAAGCAAGTCCTTCATTCTTCTCTTTTCTTTCTTCTGCCCAACCTGCCAAATCCAAATTCCTTCTCAGCATCAAACCCGTCCGTCGCGTGAGCGAAGATTTTGTTTCTTCAGTCTTTTTCTTCAACTGTTCTTCATAAGGAACATCCCACAAAGGTATTGTAGCTTGTTTTATTCTATCTTCTAAAGTTAACTCAACTTTCGCCTTTTTAAAATCCATATCATCAGACTCTTCCAATTTTTCCTTACGTTGGTCAGTTAATTCAACTTTTGCATTGAACTGTTCATTCCTTAAGTCCAACCCAGAACCAATTTGCTGAGTCATTTGTTGAGTGATTTCTTGGGACATCTGCTCTATTTGTTGACTTATATTTAATTTCATTTCATCGAATTTTGTTGTAATCTCACTGCTTATTTGCTGCTTTAATTGCATAAACATATCCAAGATTTGATTAGTAGTTACAATTTGTGACATGGTTTCTTCTTTATTATCTGTCATTAATCTATCAGCATTAACGCAAACAAGTATAATGTAAGTTCATAAGTCCCTTGATATTAGAATTGAACCCTGTCTTTACTATGCTTCAAGACTTTTACAGGGTCCCGGGTTTTGTCGCACCATTATACAACAAGATCTCTATTTATATTTCTATATTATTATTAGCAAGCAGCACTTTTATATAATATTACCAGCTTACACTTCTTTTATTCTGTAAGATGATGACAATCCTTCACTATATCACAAATACATTTCAAATATCATTCTTAGTGAATTCAACTACATCTACATAACAACCAACTATATATCTTCATGACAACCACATTAACAAACTTTTTCTTTTTCAATATATATATATTCCTGCTCACTTATTGCGCCTCTGCTCACTTATTGCGCTTCTGATCATATTCAGCATTATGGTCGTATCGTTATACCATCTGCTTCACTATTTAAATTAAATGTTCATTAATAATCTCATCAATTAAATTAAAATCTTCTTGAAGTATATTTTTCAAAGTTTCGTTTCCTTGGTGAACCGAGGTCACGGAATTCTCAACAACAGATGGCACCAAATTATTATTAACCAAAATAAACACAATCCACAATTGCAAAATTCAACTACCTCTGCTGCATTTATACTATCAACCTGCCCTTGATTAAAATGATTTGAATGAACAAATTTGTCATGTGCTCATTGGTACATAACTTGTTCACGGATAAATCCGTGTGTGGACAAGTCAACGATGTCTGCACTCGACATTGCATACTGTAAAACTATTGCATGATTCTCTTAATAAAAATGAAAAAGAGCAGATAGCAAGGTGTCATAGCTTTCACTTCCACGTAGTCCCTGGCGCTGCTTATCCAAAAGTCTCCACCAAGTCTCCAACTCGCGTTCCTTGGTGTTGAGCCCCTCAATGAGTGGCGACAGGTGAATCTCGTCGATTTCATTAAACTCGTTAACGAGTGATTCTCTCAAGAATTTCATCTGTAAATATAAAAAATAGCTTGAAGTATTTTACAAACAAAATAAATAAATACAATGACACATACAATACAATGTTATTCTTTTACCAAGTCAACCAAGCAGCTTTCCTGTGCGACTTTAGTTACCTCACTTTTTGGAGAAACTCTTTTTATTTCTCTTAACAAACGCTCGTAGAGTGAGATCCATCAAATGTTTGTTACACAAACTTGTTAAGTTTTCAATTGTAAAATTATTAAAATTCCTAATAAATTAATCATAACAAATTTCATTTAGCAAAGAAGAAAAAACAAAAAATATTACACAATATTAGCTTGTTCGTTTTCAATTATGAAAACTCTGAAAAATCTCTTATTGTAAACCTAATAAAAAAGAAATTTCAAAGTATATATATTGTATATATAAAACTATTGAACACAATTTTTCAAAAGCAAAACGTATTCGAATACGTTCTAAATTCTGTTTTAATCCTTTCCGGATCCTGGCATTTTGGGCTATTTTTTAGACTTTCAGTCAAGCAGCTACTGCATCGTCACTATTTATCCTAGGATCATGGTTCATACCTCATTCTCTTCAGAATAGAGCTGGCTTTCAAATGGTACTACTTGCATGCCCATACCGTATACCAGGAGAGAGAAAATTGATGTCGATGGGAAAATTTTGAGAGGAAATTTTTTGTCCAAATTTGGGCCCCCCTGCCCCCCCCCCCTGTGTGAACGTAGAGACCTCCAAAAATCTGGTAAATAGTACTTGGTAAACTAAATGTGTGTACCAAATTTCAACTTTCTATCTTGAATGGTAAGGGCAGGAGAAATGTTATCAGGAATTCCCACAGTGCCCAAAATTACCGCAAAACACCATGATCTCAAAGAAAAAATTTCCTAAGACATCCCTAATTACCCTAGGGTCATGTTTCGCCCATCATTCTCTTTAGAATAGAACTGCCTTTCAGACGGTATGACTCACGTGTCTTTATCATGTATGTAAGGCGGGAAAATTCCGACTAAAGGGATTTTTGGTTTAAAAATCCCTTTTTTCAAATTGTGCCCCTCTGGGCCCCCTGTTTTTACGCAGAAATCGGAAAAAATCTGGTAAATACTACTCGGTGGACTGAATGTTTGTGCAAAGTTTCAATCTTCTACGTGAAAAAATAGGCCCGCCAGAAAAAATGTACCGACCATGCCCCATTTTTACCCTATACAGAAATATATTTGGATAAAAATTCAGTGAGACGGCCCTAATTACCCTAGAATAATAATTCGACCGTCATTCTCTTCAGAATGGAACTGCCTTTCAGCAGGTGTGACTCACGTGTCTCCATCATGTATGTGAGGCGAGAAAATCCTGAAAAACGGGATTATTTTGGTCTAAAAATCTCTTTTTTCAATTTTTCCCCTCTGAACCTCCATGTTTTAATGCAGAGATCTGAAAAATCTGATACATACTACTAGGTGAGCTAAATGTTTATGCAAAATTTCATTCTTCTAGGTTCAAAAGTAAGCCCGCCAAAAAAAGATAAACCGACCTTGTCCCTTTTCTTTCTATATAGAAGTATATTTTTTAAAAATTCCCTGAGACGGCCCTAATTACCCTAAAATAATAATTCGACTGCCATTCTCTTCAGAATAGAACTGGCTTTCAGACGGTATGACTCATGTGTCTCCATCATGTATGTGAGGCGGGAAAATGACGAAAAACGGGATTTTGGGGGTAAAAATGTCCCTTTTTTAACACTTTGCCCCTCTGGTCCCCCCCTGTTTTAACACTGACATCAGAACAGAAAATCTGGTAAATGCTACTCGGTGTACTCAATGTTTGTGCAAAATTTCAATTTTCTACGTTCAAAAATAAGCCCGCCAAAAAATAATGAACATAGGCTTAAAAAGGGAAAAATATATTTTAAGATTATGATGTCATCACCTCCTATGTCTGGACGCAGGACGGTCTGAAACCATACGTAATGTCTTCTACAATGTCTCTGGACTTGAAAAACAAAAAAACCGGATGTAAAAGCTCAAATAGGAGAGTTATAACGCAAAATCCCAGAAAACACCCGTATGGTACAAAATGTACCATTGGGATCCCCAAAGGGTTAAAAGCTTTCTTATAAAACATCAAAAAATTTCATGAATGAAAATTGTAAATGAACAAATATGTATAATGTAAATACACTTACAGATCTCCTTCTAATTTAAACTGCTAACTCTGATAGAAGTCACAAAAATGTTGATTTCTTCTTCTTTTCTTAGCGCTCCTTCTCTCGCTTTCAACTGTCCTTAAGTTGTTTAGATTTAGCCAACTGTAAGAATACAAATATTATTCTTACTAATATCTGTACATAATACTTCAGTTTCTTAGTATTAATAACTGTAATTTTGATATCTTCTCGTTTAAATCTGCACAATCAGTAAATTACGTCTTCAGGTATCGTCACCAGCAATCACATGATAACATTTTCTGAACAACGAGCTATATATACTCAATACGAGACAAAGGAACAATAAACTTTTTCTCAACAGGAAGTTTCAACATGTGCAACAACATAAACAAAAGAAATTCTTAACCGCAGACAAACAACATTCCGGTTGGCGCCAAGGAATAAAGAAATGAAAGCAATGTCACCTACAGTAAAACATGAAAGTGTGAGGAAATATCAAACACAAACAATATATCTGTTGGGGGCTTAAAGAAAAAAACTTTGAAAAGAATCTTAAGGCAATGGGGGAAACAAAAAGTTCTAAGATCAACAAAGAAAGGTCTTAGGAATAGAGGAGAAAATCAAAGAAAAACAATATTGCGAGTCAAAGAAAATCCTTTGAAAAGAATTCTAGGGCAGTGGGGAAATGAAAGGAATGACGGCTATAGTAAGAATAAAACTTTACTACCTGTAAGGTACAACATGCAGTAAACAAATTATTCTTCAGTTCACAGTATTGCTGTTCTACAATTACCGAATACATGCTAAACTAGTTTATCGGTTAACAACAGTTATAGTTGCCGCCAGCAATTTATTCCGAGCCCCTCTCAAACATTTATATCAGTAAGAAAAAAGATTCTGTTCATCTTTTTCAATTAGGTGAATATTTTTTCAATTAGCAAAAATGCGCATGTTTGATACTAAAATAGTATGCTGAAAATCATCATAGGAATTTTAAAAATCGAAAAATATTCTAATATTAATTAAACAGGTGCTCCAAGGCGAGAAAAACAAAAACAAACAAAAACCGTCAATGAACGCATTCATCTAATCATTACTAATAAGAATACTAAGATAGTATACTGAAAAGCATAATAGAAAATCCAAAAGATTCGAAAACGTAGAACAAAGAAAAATCGTCCGTAAACACATCCATCCGAACATCAGTAATAAGAATATTAAAATAATATACTAAAAAGCATTATACGAAATCCAGAAAACTCGAAAAAGAAAAATTCGTCCTGAACACATTCATCGGAACAGCAGTAATAAGATTAAGATAGTACACTGAAAATAATCATAACAACTGCAAAAAAAACTCGAAAAAAAACAACCGAAAAATCGTTCGTAAACACATCTGGACATTACTAATAACAATATTAAGATAGTGCTTTGAAAATCAAACACAGGAAGTCCAAAGAACTCGAAAAACAAAAAACAAAGAAAAAGGTGAAAGTTTATGTTCTCTGTGATGTATAGCATTACCAAATGTCTATCGTAAGTTAAATAATCAATTGGAATACATGTATTACATATGTGAATTTTAAGTGCAAACACAGTATGCATTTCGTATGTAAGATGGCAAATTTTCACGTTTACTAAGTGGCAAGCATCATATTTACCATCCACCGCTCATATTGCCTATACAACGCATAAAATCAGACGAAAATATTTTACTAACGCATATACTAAGTGCTACCCGCCATATGTGCTAAGCAGTGTACAGCAATACATATAATGTGTAAAGCGACCATGTTTTATTTTCAATGTTGCATACTATGTACAAGTTAGCATCCTTTACTACCCGCTGTACATCCATATACACTAATGTATACTCCGTATAACATAACGTCACTTGCCGGTGATGTTATATCATCCTTTGCCTTTACTAGCCGCTGTGCAGCTATTTTACATATCCATACGGGACAATGTATGCCATGTGCAATGTATGAACCGTTTACTAGTCGTTGTACATCTCTTTTAACCGTCTATACGCACTAATGTATGCTATATACAAAATATTAACCGATTTCAATGCAGTGTACATTCATATGCACTAATGTATACTCTGCATAACATAATGTCGCTTGCCGATAATTCTATGTCATTCTTCAACCTTCCATATACACTATTGTATGCTATATACAATATGTCAACCGTTTACTGCCCTCAGTGCATCTCCTTTACTCATCTATATGCGTAAATGTATGCTATATACAAAATAACATGCCTTGCCATTGATAATATATCATTTATCCATTAAAAAAGCTGGCAATGTCAACCATAGTAAGCGCAATCTTTAAGGAGACGGTGATGATGAGAAGTGAATGAAATGCTGGAATAAGGAAAGTGGGAGAAAACGGGAGAACCCTGAGAAAATGCACGCACACGGTGTTTGTCCACCACAAAAATCAGTTGGTAGGGGCTGGTAGCGAACCCGGGACCCCAGTATCTGATTTGAACGCTCTACCACTGAGCCACCATGGCCTCCACACCAGCTCCAAAAACACTATACTAATCAAATAATAAAATGTCTACGCGCTCTGCGCCTGGTTTTTAACCACGATGTTCCCCCATAACAATTTCACTTTCTCGCTTCAACCCTACCTACGCTTGCTTCTTTTTTTAATCTACCGTCCTTTCAGCACTAAAAGGAAAAATTAACCCTCGTTCTCACGGAAAAGTAACAATACAATCAATCTAGGTGGTAAATTTTTCCTTAAAACACATTTCATGAAACAAAACAGAGGGTCTTCCCCTCTTAAAGTAAAAACGATTTTCTCTTCAAATTTTTACTAAACAATGAACTCTTTCCTATCCACTTCCGTGGGTGGCAAATTACATCTCCCTTGTCCTCTTTTTTAACCTTTCTTCTCTCCAAAAAAACATCCGCATATCCTCTCTCTCTAAAACAAAAAAAAATCCAAAATTGTTACTTAAGAACCTCTCTAGGTAGTCTTTTACGCTAAGATTTCTACAATAGCCAGTGTCCAGCATTTTTTCTTATACTTACGAAAGCTCCTTCTACATAAAACATTCAGATGCAGTCTCTACACTATTACGGGAAAGGCCACCCGCACACATACACAAAAATCGTGGGTGATCCAAATAATTGGATTCCCACTGTTCGTTCACTTTCCACTCATCCCAAGAGAACAATAATATTTTTAGCAATGTCCTGTACATTTCTGCATTTTACAATGGTTTTTCTTACACATTTAACTTTCACAAAAAATTCTCAATACGGAGACAAATTTATTTTTCACTTACATGTGATTTGTAGGAAATCGTCCCCAATTACTGAAAAAAAATCCTTTTTTCTCACCCCACAAGAGATCTCACAGAAAAAATCGGGGTGCACAACAACAATGAACTCATTTTCATTAAATCTGTTCCAAAATATTTCAAATATTTGGATTCCCACTGTTACGTTGACTTCACCACGGGACTGGACCACCAGACTAGCCAATTAGTGAAAACAAATCTTTTTTCCTCACATACTCATAAATACCCACATTGACAATCATATTGTTCTCTTATATGTTACATGTCAATGTCAACCCCTTCCATTACTCCTACATAGTATCCCCACGTCTTCACCATATACACGTGGGCAACAGCAAATCAGGAATCGTATAGAAGGCAGGTGAAATCGATCCGCCAATAGGAAACGCAGAGTCAATACATTTTGGCATAACTACTGACCTGCAACACCAGTCAGGTTGGGGACTCTATTGTAACGTATTCGTGATGGTTACATTTGTGTCATTCGTTGGTTTGATCACAATATTTCAAGCAATGCCAAAATTTACAAAAAAAAAAAAAAACGTTCATTTACAAGATTGGTGAGCAGTACAAAACATGTGCAAATCATTTCAGTACATCGAGCTGCGTCAAACTTTGTTGGTTGGTCACAATATTACAAGTAATAACATATTTATATACAAACTCATTTTTCAAGCTGGCAGCCATATTGGATTACAGATGATACGTCTTTGATATATTCTGGATATTTATTATTGACCATAAACGTAAATACCACATTTCGCTTCTCCAACTTTAATGGTTTGAGCTGGTCATGCTTTCGATACATATTGCGGCATTTTGAACTCAAGGTGTCGCGTTTTAGAACATTTCGTCTCTTTTTGTCACCTAGTGATCAACATTCATACCATATTTTGTTTTCCTAGCTTCAGCAGTTTGGTATGCATATCCTTTCGACATAGGTTTTAGGCGGCCATCTTGGATTCAAGGTAGCCATAGATTTTCAATTACGCTTTTGTTTACATTTTGACCCGCCGCCATTTTGCGCAAGTTTATCGTAGATCGTCCAGACTTATTCCAACTTCTTTCGTTTAACAACAGCTTTCAAATGATGTTTTACTTAACCCCCCTTGCCATTTGAAACTTTTGAGTTGGATGCTGTTTGGGACCCTGTGAGGCCCTGGGACAAGGCCTTTTAACTTAAATAGTAGTACATTGAAAATAATGACACATGTACTTTCCTGTTTTCACATTTGTCCCACCGTTTCCGATTTATAAGGGTGGTCATGGACTTTCAATTAAATTTTTGTTTACATTTTGACCCGTCGTCATTTTGTACAGGGTTGTCGTAGAGAATCGAGACTTGCACCATTTTCTCTCATTTCACTTATTTAACTTCTCTTGCCATTTGAAACTTTTGAGTTGTATCCCGTCTGGGACCCTGTGGGCACCTTGCGGTAAACTTTTTTACCTCCAGAAGTGTGCCCTTGAAAATGATGGGAAACGTGTTCGCCGAGCTTTCCATTTACCCAACCGTTTCCAAACAAATGACTCTTTTCAAACTATTCTGCCAGGTAATTTTTTTGTAGCTTTTACATTAGAAAATGTGTTATAACTCACGATATCCCGCCTAGTGGCACGTATAACTTTGAGATTTATCTAGTCATAACATACCAAATGCGAACACAATTGTCTCGTTCGAATCTCAGCGGAGCCACTACGTGACCCTCCTCTGTCAGACAAACAGAAAGAAAAGACTAGAATTTGCAAAGAAGTGCCAAAATGAATCTGTAGACTTTTGGCACAGCGTTTTTTTTTTGTTTTTTTTTTTTTTTTTAGATGAAACAAGTAAACGCATTTGGAACTAGTGGATAGCAACATGTGTGGCGAAAGAAGAATAAAGCATTCGAAAAACAGAATATTGTTCCAACGGTTAAACATGGTAACTGTTCAGTGATGGTGTGGAGTGTGTGTGACAATGGAGTGGGAAATATTCATATGTTTGATGGTATTATGACTGCAAGAGCATATTTGGAGATCTTAAACTCAAACTTAAAGGATAGCGCACAAAAACTTCGCTTGGGTAATAAGTGGATGTTCCGACACGATAACGACCCGAAGCATCGAGCTTACGATGTTCGTGAATGGGTCAGTTACAATACACTTCACTATCTGGAAACTCCGCCGCAATCACCAGATTTGAATCCACTGGAAAACTTGCGGTTTGAACTAAAGAAAAATATCCATAAACGCAACCCTACCAACAAGGCTGGATTAACCCATCTGGAGGCACGGGGCTAGAAAAAATATGTGGTTCCTGCTGACTTCACCTAATACATTTCCGTGAAAGTGCAGTAGGAAAGTCAAGGGAATATGTTTCATATTTTTGGCCATATTTTATTTTATTATGATGATTGTATCTTCATGATCTTTTTTAGATAGCCAGTTAAGATTTTCATCCGGATAGCCAGTTAATCCGGCTCGGCCTACCAACAGAGAACAGTTGATTCAATATGTTCGACAAAAATGGGACCAATTCCACCATTTGTCGTAAATACATCAATTCAATGCCAAAACGTCGAGCAGTTGTCGGTCGCAGCTAAAGGACATCAAAGTACTGAGATATCCTCTTGTCTTCATTTCATAGCATTTTTATGTTCATTTCTCGTTTTGTCCAAATACTTTTTTGTTTTACTGTCAACAATTGTCATTTTTTGTTTGACATTATGGTGTATAATTTTCAGACTTGTTAATATGTATACATGCAAACAAAAGACCGTATTTGCCCCTTGTTTTCAACGTACAAAATAATCTGTTATCTTTTTTGTAAGCTGCAAAGTAGCAACTCTTTTGTTTTCGTGCGAGGTGTCCAAATATACATACATACATACATACATATACATACAGATATAGATATAAATATAGATAGATAGATAGACAGACAGACAGACATTTATAAATTTTTGAGAGATGAATCAACATTGTCTTACGTTAAAGCAGTGCGGACTTAACCCGGTTGAACCTATTGCTTTGAATCAATTCACGCGCTAGAGCAATAGATATAACCTAGTCTCTGTTGTGAAATGCACACAAGAATACATAGTGATGTATCCTTTTCTTGACAATCCCAATGACTGTGGCATCTACAGAAATAAGCTTTTCCAAGTTAAAACTGATTACAACTTAGTTGAAAACATTGAACACGAACCGTTTAAACAGTTTGAACAATTTTGTTCACTGAATCTGAAATTAGTAGGAATTTAAACTTGCACAGAATTCTAAAATATGAAATACTTTGCTGAGAATAATAGCAAGATAAAAACTTAAATAAAGTGGAATAATAATTATAATTAATGACTCATTTATATTTTATGTTCAATTGTACTTTCAATCCCAAATAACGCCAAGTGGGCTTTGTGGTAGAAAAAATGTGTGCATGAGTTTTCTCGGGATTATTCCGTTTCCTTCCATTTTCTTCATTTCATCATTTCATCCATTCTCATAATCATTCTCTTCTTTAGCCTACTGAATAAATCCGTAGGGTGTAAAACTGAAAGATTTCATTTCACTTTTCTCTGAAAACAAGATGGAGACGATGTTCGAAGAGTTGAAGACAAACTGCGAAGAATTTGGAATGATAGCAAATGTTAGAAAGACAAAAGTAATGTTGACTGGTCTGGATCGAAGCAGTCTGTAAGTAAGAGGGAGGAGAAAGTGGAACAGGTGACTAGTTTTCATAACCTGACTAGTATTATGAGTGAAGATACGAAGTGCAAACGAGAAATAAAATCAAGAATAGGAATGGCGAAATAAGTATTTAAGAAAAAAAGTATATTTTGTGACTCCTTGAATACCATCATCATCATCATCTGCTATTATTGGCAGATCACTTGCTGCAACTAAGAAGCTTCCATGCTCCACAGTCTTCCGCTAACGTCTTCGTATTCACGTGTGACTTTTCTGTTTTGATATCTTCCATTAATTGTAATCTTCTTCGTCCCTCCCCTCTCTTTCCTGCTGCCATACCTCTGGTACGTCTCCCACGATATACTCGTCTTCTCAGCCAATGTCCTAACGAGTTTCTCTTTCTCTTCTCAATAATATATATAAGTGTTCTTTCACCCCACCATTTATAATAGCCTCTCATTCGCTTTTCGCCCCACCCAGTTGATTCTCTCCATTCTTTTCCATACACACATTTCGAAAGCTTCTCTTCTTTTCTCACTCCTTTTATGTAATGTCCATGTTTCTGCCCCATACGGTACAATACTCCATACGAAGCATTTTATGAGTCTTTTTCTCAAATCTTTAGTCAAGGACCCACCAAGGATACTTTTCTTCCTCTTAAATTCTTCTTTCGCCATTCCATTTTATTTCACGTTCGAACTTCATATCATCACTAATAATATTTTTCTAAGGTATCGAAAAATAGTCATCTGTTGTATTTCCTACCACAACAACTGATACCGACCTCTTCGTTCCAATCACCATGGTTTTTCTCTCAAACATTTATTTTCATCCCATATTCTTCACTGCCCTTCCTCAAATTCTCTAACATCTTATTGATTTTCTTTTCAGATTCTGCAACAAGCGCCATATCATCTGCAAACCATATATACCTAATCATTCTACCTCCTACCGAAGTGCCGTCTTCATCATGTAGTCGTGGGGCACTTTTCACTATCTCTTCTAAAGAGTAAATAATGTTGGCGAGAGGCAACATCCCTGTCAAACTCCTCTTCGAATTGCTCTCTCGTCTGTCATTTCTTCTCCTATCCTAACACTTACTTGTTGGTTCATGAATAATTTTCTTACGAGTCTTCGATCATTCCATTCCAACCCAATCTTCTTTAGAACTCCCAACAATAATTTCCTTGGATAAAGGGTTTAAAAGAAAGACTCTGGAAATGCTCCATGTGGAATATTGTACTCAATGGGGTAGAAAATGTAGATATTGCGGAAAAACAATGAAAAACAAAATGAGTGCTTTTGAAATGTGGATATGGAGAAGGGTGGAGAAAATTAGTGAGATTAAGCAAGAAATGAATGAGAAATTGTTAAGGATTAGATACTACTTAGGACATCATCTAAAAGACTTGATGACAGATGTGATGGAAGATGTTTTGGAAGGAAAAAGGAGAGGCGAAAGAATCTGCAATTGATGGATGGCATCAAAGTAGAATATTACTACGTTTCGATGCAGAGATTGTAAGAGGATCCTAGTGCATGGAAGCTTCTCTTGAGGGAAGTCACATCGTTAAAAATAAATAAATAAATAAATAAAATTTTCTCGTACCAAGCTAAAGTTTCAAAGGTTACACCATATACTGATTCTTTTATACAGCTTTCTAAGGCTGTAAGAAGCTTTCTTCCTTTATCTTGTAGCAATAAAGTTTTAGTTGTTTCCTGATATGCCTCACCTCAAGAGTCGTCACTATTTGTCAGTCTGAGCTGCCAATGAAGGCAAAATATCTATAGGGTGTCCTAGAAGTAGTGACTCAGTTGTTGTTAGGTGCGGTAGATTAGGCTGTATGATTGATGTTGTTCTTTGTTTCTTGTTTTGTTTGTGTTGTGGCCTAATGATGTTTTCCTTTTTTTTTTTGAGTTGGAAGCACTATAAGATGGCGACTCGCCTGATGCTTGAGAAGCGTGTCCAATGCGTTTGTCTATTTTCTGGGACACACAACGTAATGGAAGTCCAGCGACGAATGAAGGAGCAGTACGGTGATCCTGCGCCACAGCAGAAGACAATTACAAAGCTAAACAAAGCCTTCGATACAACTGATAAGTGTAATTGATGCGAAGAGGCCGTGTAGACCTAGGTCCGTCAACAATCCCGTAAATGCGGCTCGGATATAGGCGAAACATGCAAGATCACCGTAGAAGTCGAAATTTATCCGACGGTGGTCCCGCACACTGAATATCCCGAAATCATCGATTGCCAGGGTTCTCAAGGATCTGAAACTGCGTTCGTATCATCCTCGCCTGCTGCATGCACTCAACGAGGATAATCCCGATCGCCGTATCGAGTTTGCTGAGCGGTATCTGCGTTCGGTGGAGGAAAATCCCTACTTTCAGAACCATATAGTCTGGACGGGCGAGGCAAAGTTCCATGTGTCAGGGTCAGTAAGCTGTCATAACTGTGTGTACTGGCGTCCTAAAAATCCAACTGACGGAATGAATCGCCGAGGAATTTAACAATATTCCCTTTCAGATATGCCGAGATGCGTGCAAAACTGTGCGTCTCCGGATGCAGACATCCATCGATATGTAGCCGCCAGGTTGACCTCCAAATAAAGAACAGGGATTAGATACTGTAAAACACTAGATTTTTACATCATTCCTCTGTACTTACAATTTTGTTTCATGCCATTTTTGTTTATAAATAAAATGTACTGATCACTCAAAAGGTGTGTTACTACTTCTGGTAGACCCTGTATGATGATGATATATGCTATGTGAATCTACAGTTTCAATAGAACCTTAGAATACTGCTTCTCTTGCTGTTACTGTATTTTTCTTTTCCTAGAAAACACGTAGATCTATGTAGGTCTAAAAAATAATCCTCAATCCTGACGTTATTTCATTTTTGTTATCGTCTTTCGTGATCCGGAAACCGCGGCTCCGAATAACTTAGTCGCTAGTACTCTTGCCTTTGTTCTTGGGTTCGATTCTCGGTGGGGACATTCGGTCGAAAAAGTGGAAAAACTTTTTTTATGATAGTCATCCTGAATTAGGTTTTCCAGGGATTTCCTCATTGACACCAAATAAATGTCAGGATGATACCTCACATAATGGTTGCAAGCCATTTCCATTCCTATTCGTGTCTTCCTCCTCAATTAACCGGGCGATGTGGTCGCTGAAGGACATCATCTCATGCCTAACGGGCTAACATGGCCATAGAAGCCGAAAGCCCAGAAATCTAATTACTAATCCTAATCCTATTAACGGGCTAACATGGCCATAGAAGCCGAAAGCCCAGAAATCTAATTACTAATCCTAATCCTATTAACGGGCTAACATGGCCATAGAAGCCGAAAGCCCAGAAATCTAATTTCTAATCCTAATCCTAATAACGGGCTAACATGGCCATAGAAGCCGAAAGCCCAGAAATCTAATTTCTAATCCTAATCCTAGTGACGGGCTAACATGGCCATAGAAGCCGAAACCCCATAAATCTAATTTCTAATTCCGATCCGATAACCGAATAAAATTATTTTTCTAGCAACCACTGATTTTTTCGTACCTTCTTCTAAACCAATGGTATTCACCCTCGGGTTAACTTCTTAATGAGCGTAAAATCTAAAATAACATAATTCTATAATGTAATTTTATTGTGTAAAATAGTACAAGTTACACATTGAAAATGTAACATATTAAAATAACAGCATTATTCTTCTGTTTGTAGTAAAACTGGGGTAATATATTTTATAATTTATTTTCGATGGTATGTGAACTAAGGATAATTTAAATCTAGGGATACATACTTCAATGGAAAAGTATCAGTGGTACGCGAAAAAAAAAGTTGACTACATACAGAACTGAAAAGTTGACTACCCGTAGCTAGAGGGGGAACGGGTTCCCGTAGAACACTGTTTGCTCCCTAGGATACCGTTGCATCATAAATTGAAATGATGATCAAGTCCTGTTAGCGTACGCGCCTTTGGCTTTGGAGACCCGGGGTTTACTTTCCAGCGGAAGCTCATGTCGTTCGGATTCCACGTTAATCAGTAGGTCCCGTCTCATATAGCCTCGCTGCTGAAAGGGACGTTAAACTCAAAATCAACTCAACTCAACTATGATCAAGTCCCGGACGTAAGTACTTACGTTATTCTAGTGACGCCAATGTAAATACCACTACTGTAAACTACTCGGAATGACGACATTTCAGATACTGTAGAAACATGTTGCAAAAATACACGTTAGACGTCAGTAAAAACCATGATGAAATGAAAGTTAAGTTTAGACCTAGTTTGAAAGGTAGCAGAATAACCGTCATTTCAACGTGGAAAAAATTTTGAACTTTTTCTACATTTTTCTTAAACTCGCTAAGCAAAATCTTTGAACAATTTATTCATCTGATTGAATGTGAAACTTGTTTAGCAATTACTACAAGTAACATTTTTAAAGAAATGATTGTTTTTGAATATTATCAATCAAGAAATATTTTGGGCAATGAACCTTGTGCACAGCAGTTAATATGCTTCCTTGTTGAAAAGTAAAAAAGAACTATAATAATAGTAATAATTAAAAAACACGCTTTTCTTTGGAAAAAAAAACGAAGGAAAGATGATAAGTCGTACTAAAGAAAGAAAGAGAAAAGTTAAAGCTAATTCTGATTCCACGAAATTAATTTTAAAACAAAAAAAGAAGTTCTATTTATACATAACTAAAGTGAATAACATGGGAATCTCTTTCGCGTATTTCAATTTATAGTATAAGAAATATGAGAGCGCTTCCTCTTCTAATCATGCATAAGTAGAATATACAGTGGCGTATTTAGGGGGCTTAAGCCCCCCCCCGAAATCTTACTTACTATAGTAAAGTATATAAAATATCTTGCAGAATTTTCACATTTTCAGCCAAAGGCCCCCGAAAGTTAGCAAAGTCCCCCCGAAAAAAAATCGTAAATACGCCACTGAGAATATATATATATATATATATATATATATATATGTTCCTACTTTTTATCATAATTAAATATATTTTCTGTTTTTGTGGAGTTTTGTTTGATTCCTTTCTTGCATGTTTGCTGAGACTTAAGTGTTTTTCGACGCTGTAATCTATTTGAGGAAGATATTTAAAAGTTACACAAAGAAGGAGGCTATTTTTGTTGTGGTAAAACGTAGAAATGGAGCTAAGACCAAAAAAAGCAACAGGCGCTCTAAATGCTTCGCCAAAATCCGTTATAATCAATAGCACCGGATATTTTTATAATCTTAGGCACATTTCTTCATTTTACCCACAAAATATCCTTTTTGTGCATTTTATAGAAGCATATAATTCAAACGGTTATTGATGACTATTGTATTTCACAATCTGAAAAGCAATTTAAGGTCCCCTGAATGTTATACTGTATACCATTCCACAGAGCATTTCTGGTTGTATAACAGAATAGGATATATACGTAGTAGATATTCTATGACTTCGGGAAATGTATTAAATTAAGATTACATGATTTGGGGACAAATTTGAAACCAGGACAAGAATAAGCCATTGTGAGTTGAAGAAAAGAATGCAAAAAAAAAAAAAAATGGCTTCAAGATGAACATGTCAGACGTTGTTTGAGGGGGCGCGGTGGCTCAGTGTTAGAGCGTTCACCTCTGGTGCTTGGGGTCCCGGGTTCGATCCCAGCCCCCGCCAAGTGAACTTTGTGGTGGACAAACACCGTGCTCGTGGGTTTTCTCGGGGTTCTCCCGTTTAGTCCCACTTTTTTCATTCCACCATTTCACTCATCTCTCATCATCACCGTCTCCTTTATCCTCACCGGCATAAGCGTGGGACGTAAAACTTAAAGATTTCATTTCATTTTTTTTTTCAGACGTTGTTTGAAAATTACGTGAGATTTCTACAGGTTTTGTTGGTTTTCATTCCTTAAACAACACAAATGTACCAATTTTGCGGCGAGAGCTCATGTAGTTAGGTAGGACCCACATCTTATATAGCCTCGCAGCTGAAAAGCGCGCTAAACTTGATTCCAACTAACCAACAAATGTATTTTAAACAATTAGTTTTTATTCAATTCATTTAACTTTTAGCGACTTTAAATAAGCAGCACACAAATTCTCGTTGTTAAGTTGAATGGATTAGTTACACAGATATTTAAGCAGAAGCATTCCTCCCGGGCAGTCACCTGGTTATCCAGCTGTCTTGGAGAGGAGCTAATGTGGTGAGAAAGAACATATACTTGAGGATTGATCTTGTGTGATAATTTATGATCCCGTGAACTGCGCTGTATTCAATCCCCGCTCCTGATTCTTTTTTTTTTTTTTAAATAATGTCCCATGGGAGACAGTCTTACTGAAGATAGGTGGTAATGGTGAAATGAAGAAAATTGGAGAACAGAAGAACGCCGAGGAAACTCACGCACACGGTGTGTTCGTCCAATATAAATCCAACTTGGTACAAGCTGGGATCGAACCATGGACCACACGCACCAAAGGCATACACTCTACTACTAAGCCACCGGGGCCACGGATCGTGGTTCAAAGCCCACGTTAGTAGTAGGTTCTGTCATTGAAAACCTCTTAATGTTCATACGGACAAAAACTCTAATTCAACTGGAATATTTGTTCTTTAATTCAAGCTTCTACAAGTTTCTTTCTCAGCTTGACCAAATAATAATTCTAATAGATGGAGGCAACTTGATAAACCATTAAGTTTCTGAAGATTAGGCTAGTATTTTTGATTTTCCGGAAGACTAATCGGGAGTGTTTCAACAGAATTATTAAGAAAATCAGTAGATGAATAACGGATGTTTTCAGAGTTGGTTGTCAAACATTCGGCATATTATTGTATCATGCAGCAATTTGCGGAATCGTTTTCGAACGAACGTTAACTTATAAATCAAATGAATATAATGCAGGATCATCAATAAACTTGTAGCAGTTGAATCGTATGCACCATTTCGGAATCGTTTTTGAGTCTTGGTATCCACGTTAATTAGTTTAAATCTAATTCTATGGGTTATGGAACCTTGAGGTTCAATGCTGCATTCACAAAAGTTCTCAATTGAATTCTGTACGTACATATCGGGCTGAACCCAGTTTCTATTTTGTATTTCTATTTCTTTCTGCGAGATTAATCTTAATATTGTCCTCCCATCTGCACCTAGGTCTTCCTAATGATCATTTTTCAGATTGAGTTTTCAGTTAAAATTTTGAAAACGTTTCTGCTTTCTTCCATTCTGGCTACATGACCTGCCCAGTGCCCATCTATGCCTCCAAGACTCGATAACCCTAACAATGTTCGGTAAACGGTATAAATTATTCAGTTCCTCGTATAAAGTCAATTACCTAGGTATTTGAAGTTACTGAATTGTATTGGTTTACTTTGTGTATAGCGTCCCTTTTTCAGTATTGAGGCTATAAGAGACGAGATTTGTGTTTAAAGTTCTATTCGAACCACTACTCGAGCTTATATATAGTATATGAAACAAGTACCATCACCGGGAATTGAAGTCGGTACCAGAAGCACCGAAAGAATCTGTGTTATTAACCTGGGCTATTATTTTGAGTTACGGTATCATGATAGTTGTATAAACATTTTTTTGTATTTCGTTTTTACTTTCCCGCAGGAATGCTAACTTTCTTTCTTCTTCTTTTAAATGGAAATATCCTCAGAAGATCCTTTTCTTATATTTAAGGGCATTTCTTACCATTCCCATTCTGTTTTATTTTCTGTTCATATATTAGATGTTCATTAGTAAATAGTTAGATATCTAAATTCAGTAATGTCTTCCACTTTCTTCCTTCCGATGTCTATAGTTGATACAATCCGTTTATATCCCGTCTCCTTTACGTTTGTAACGTTTACTTCTATTCTACATTCTTCCTAAATTTTCTATCATCATGTATTTCACGCTGCGCAACATCTAACAACCATATGCACCTAATTCTTCGAATTCCCACCTAATATCCTCTTCCCTCTGTAGGTTCTTCTTTGCTTCCTATTTCTTCTAAATCTAACTGTAAATACTAAATCTAAATCTTTGGTAAATGCTATTAAAGTTTACTTCTATGAAGTAGCTGTGTATTAGATGTGAAGTGACCATGTGATAATTGTGTAAACTCTTAACTTAATTCGCTAAATTCAGTTATTTTATTAAATTACATTTATCAACTACATAATCATGAACTCTTTAAAATCCAACTGAACAAAACTTTTATTAATGTTGTATATCGCCAGACAGTTTGAATAAGCATGTATTTGTTAATTATCACTTTCGAAATTGTTAATAAACACGACCAGTTTTCTTCTTGCCTTTCCGCATACCTTTCCGCACAGCCTGATACTTCCCCATTCATTGAACTCCAGACTCATCATTTTACAGCCAGACAAAACCACGGAGGGCACATCGACAAAGGGAATTCGACCGACGAGAGAAGCGGATCGCACTGTTGGAGAACAACCAGCTTCATAACTCAAGAATACCATTCTGTTGGTTTATCACCGCAGATACATCGAGCTTAAGTAGAGACTAGTAGAATGAAAGAGTAGGAGAACATCATCGTAAAGATGCATTGTCAAGAGAGAACTCGACGCCCCTTGTAGATCAACAGGATAGAGATCCAGATGTTGACTGACTCCAGTTTATCCAGGCGAAAGACAGTCATCGTTCCAGATGACCAGGACGACGCCAGCCTTGTTGGATCTATCAGGCTAGTGCTCATTCCTTTTACTTAATTAAAACATTTCTCTTTCTCTTACCTTTCCCACAACTAGTCATTTTTCAAAATTAAAACATTTGAATTTCATTTAAATTCAACCATAATTTTACACTTAAGTACCGTGTTGTACATCAGTTTCATCCCCATTTTGTTGCATTCATTTAATAAGTATTTTGAGCTACGACTGATGGCACAACACCGGCACACTTCGAATTACTGAAATCCAAAGTTTTGTCATCTTTTTTTCAAATTGTTTCAAAAATAAAAGGGTGGTGCTTCACTTTTGCCTAACCCTGTATATCTATGAAATTATAACCACCATTTGTAACATTGGTGAAAGACCATATTTGCTATTATTATTATTATTATTATTATTATTATTATTATTATTATTATTATTATTATTATTATTATTATTATTATTATCATTATTATTATTATTATTATTATTATTATTATTATTATTATTATTATTATTATTATTATTATTATTGATGATGATATTATTATTATTACTATGAACATTGTACTTCCAGCTTGATATTTCATGTTTTCACAGTTAGACGGACGTAGTTCAGTATTTTGCCGCTAGATGGGAGAACGTACCACGAGCCTTGCATTTATTTCCGTGAACATTCCATAGATGACGCACAATTACAATACAGCGCACATTTTATTTGGTATAATCTTATGACGATTTTGAGTTAAGTTCGAGACATTAATTATAAATAACTATATATATTTTTTAAACATTTAACAGTCTAGTAGTAGGTTTCATTTAAACTGAGAAATGAATTCAAATCAAAGTAACAAAAAAAAAAAAAAAAATGAAAATTGAATCAGATGTGGACTTATTCAGTAGAAGAATGAATTTGAAAAAAAAAAAGAACTTATTGAAAGATGAATATAAGAATTTCGTGAGTTACTAAGCAAAAATAAGTGGATACCTCTGTGTGGTTCTGGTTCGAAGATATAGTGAAGTACCTAAGTCTTGCATGTTCAAATATTCTGTAAGAAAAAAAAAAAACGTGTATTCATAGTTCTAAAGAACGTTACAGATACGTGTTTACAGAAAACCCCAAGTCGGTATTCTGGTTTACCAAAAACTCAAAACTTCAACTTTTAACGATTACCGAAATGTTATTAAATAAAGAATGACACCATAAAGATGCGGAGTTTCAATGTTACACAGTAAAATAACGGAAAAATAATTGAATTGATTTGAGTTTAACGACCCTGTTTAGGATGAGGTTATAGAATGTAAGACCTACTGTTGAAAGTAGGATCTAAGACACCACTTTGGTTTGTATCCGAGGAAACTTCCTACTGGGATCAAACCAGGGACCACACTCTCACAAATTACTATCACTAGTCACTCTACTACGAGAAGGACATATCGAAACCTATTATTGAAACTATAAAAGCGATTTCACGAAAAAAAAAAAAAAAGTATATAGACATTTACATAAAGCTAGGAGCTGTTGAAGGATCCATAATTTGAATATACAAATATGTTAAGGATATGTCATCAGACATTTTCAGAGAACTTTACAGCTATGTCTTAGCTGAAACTTTCAAGTCGGTAAGCAAAACGATCACTTTGAATATAGTAGTGAAATAAACAGCGACGCAATACAGTTGTGAGGCTTCCATCTTGAACCGTAGAATTTTAAAAAACTAAATATTTAAACTTCATAAGCAGTTTCACGCAAAGAAAAGGACCCATATTATTACTCAGCCATGAGAATATTTACTCATTTTTCTGCCTGTAAACTTCAATCTTTGCATGGCGTTATCCAAGAATATCCCCGTAAATTTAAAATTAATTTTCTTCGTCTAAAAACAGCAATTAGTAATTTTTCTATTTTATTTTATTTTATTTTATTTTATTTTTCAAAAATTTGACTAAGTCCCAAACCTCAGATTTGATGGCCACAATCGGAAGCAAAGGTTTGCACAGGGCAATATTTCAAACACATTCTAAATCAAGGTTTACCTTCATACCGAGTTTAGTCAATGAATATCGCATTGAATGTGTACACTTAATTGATTGCTAGAAACCACTTCTGACAATGTATTATCGTTTTTACTCTATAGAGCTCAATGTTAAAATCGAAAGTGGTTGATTTCTGCTACTTCCGATTTGAGTAAAAAGTTAAGAATGAAGGTAGCAGCAATCCATAGAACGCTAAATCGATTCCAAAAATCACTTCTCGCTATCTTTTTTTTCGTTTGTGCTTTATGTAGATCAATATTAAAACTTGAAATTCTATCACTTCTGTTTTGAGTTTCATCTCATTAATGAACCACTTTTGGCCGTATACACTGAGAAGAATCCTTTCTCCGGACAGATGTATATTGTACAAATATAAAAAATCCTCTTGGTTACTACAAAAATCAGTATGGAGCATACGTTATTCATATGTTACATACGCACTACTCTTAGGTGTTACGTGGCAACAATGAGCGGCATGATAACGCGGGCGAAAAAGGTGCCGACTGCGCCGTTATTGCGTGGCTCAGTCTTGCTCTTATGCATTGCAGTAAGTAATCTTTCAAGTGTATAAGTATTTTGTCGGGAAAATTGACTTGGAATTTTTACGTCAGTAACTTCAGTTTTATTTTACCGTATTTTTAAAACTGTTTACTCGTGTTTTCAGTATCTTTTAGTGATTTTATGGAATAAGTGGTTGTGCTGTTGCTCTAAGTTTCGCTTTCCTGTGCAAAATGTAAAGTTCTTCCCGCTGATAATGTAAAAACTCACCGGACAGATTTTGTTATATCTGTGGCGTATTTATGGTTAAGACGCAGATTAGATCGATAAATGATGACGTTAGGAAAGCATATTATTTTTATTTTGGCTGCAAGATCGGTGATCGAGATAAAAGCTGGGCCCCTCATATGTGTTGTTTGATGTGTTATGCGACTCTGACTGCCTGGCTTAAAGGAACCAAACAAAGGATGCTTTTTGCTGTTCCGATGATATGGAGAAAACCCCGGAATCATTATGATGATTGCTATTTCTGTATGACGAATACAGCAGGAAGTAACAAGAAGAAACAACGTGCCATCGAATACCCAAACTTGCAATCCGCGATCAGACCAGTGCCCCATGGAGAAAATTTACCTGTACCTACTCCTCCGAAAGATTGGGAAACTATCGATATTACAGCGCCTACAGGAAACGATGAGGACACCAACTCAATATCTGCAGATGAAGATCCGAGAGACAGTTCCTTAGCAGTTTTACTTCATAATGGAAATAAGCTGCCGTCTATTCCTGTGGCACACTCTGTTTCGATGAAAGAGACTTACAAGAATTTTAAATCGTATTAACTACAAAGAATATGGTTGGCAAATTTGAGGAGATTTGAAAGTTATTGCAATATTACTTGGTCTTCAAGGTGGATTTACAAAGTACTGTTGTTTCTTGTGTCTTTGGGACTCAAGAGCCACAGGAAAACATTTTTCACAAAAAGAGTGCCCCCCCCCCCCCAGAGTGACATTTAAGCCCGGTACCAACAGTGACCAGTATGGGCCTCTGATCGATCCAGCCAAGGTGCTGCTTCCATCTCTTCATATTAAGTTGGGCCTCATGAAGAATTTCGTAAAAGCTATGGACAAAGAAGGTGAAGGATTTAAGTATCTTAGACAGAGTTTTCCAAAACTAAGTGATGGTAAATTAAAAGAAGGAGTTTTCACAGGACCTGATATTCGCTAACTTATGCATGACGAGTTGTTTGAACAGAGTTTAAACAAAAAAGAGTTAAATGCCTGGCGTGCTTTTGTTCAAGTTGTAAAAGATTTTTTGAGCAAATCTAAAGCTCAAAATTACGAAGCTCTGATGCAGCAACTTCTGGTCGCATATGAAGCTCTGGGATGTCGCATGTCTTTGAAAATCCACTTTCTGCACTCCCATCTCAACTTCTTTCCAGAAAATCATGCAGATATAAGCGACGAAATGGGAGAACGGTTTCACCAGGATGTAAGAACGATGGAAACTCGATATCAAAGACGTTGGGACCCTGCAATGATGGGGAACTATTGCTGGTCGGTGAAGAGAGAGGACCCAACATTCATAAAAGAAAAAAGTAAAGCAGATGGTGTTAGATATTTGCAGCTCTAAACATTAGACTTTATAAATTACTCTGTGTATGTTAATGCTAATACTTAGGCTTACACTAACAGAATATATATAGGTTTTTAGTACTAATACACAAACAGAATAGTTTTTTAACTGGTTTGATTCAATAAATTAATTTTAAGAATTTTTAAAACTGAATGTCGTTGTTGACAACTGTCGAAATGAAGTTGATTCCCTTTCGGCACGCAAACAGCTCATTGGCCGGTACACTTCATGATAGCTCATTTTCCCTATTATGGTAAATCTGGCAACTATGCGTTACACAAAAATGCGACCTAATGTAGTAAAATGGATATCATATTCATATTCAGGGACCTAAAGTTAGTCAGAATCAGTGAGTTTTGTTTCTGTAACTTTTCAAAAGTTTATAAACGTCGGCCTGTGTAATAGGAGCGTATAGTAGAATATAATAGACTTACCGGCCGATGAAAATGAAATAAAATAAAATGAAATCTTTAAATTTTACGTCCCACTGTTATGCCGGCTAGGCTAAAGGAAACGATGATGATGAGAAATGAATGAAATGGCGGAATGAAGAAAATGAAAAAACGGAAGAACCCACGCACACGGTGTTTGTCCACCACAAAACTAACTTTGCGCGAGCTGAGATCGAATCAACGAACCCATACACCAGAGGTGTCACCGGTGGATGAATATGGAGAATTTTGAAGATTAACTAATGATGGCAGTCACCTTCTCACCTTCCCCTACTATAGATCGAGCAATTAGGAAGAAACTAAAGAAAAATTAAATATTTCTTTTTCTTCTTTTGCATTAAGGAGAAATAATAGATAAATCTTCAACTTTTTTGCTGTGTGTGTGCGCGCGCTCAGGTGCACAACCTTTTCCTAATTCTTCAAGCAAATGAAAATAATTATATTTCAATCTAACAAGGCAGAGTACCCCGGTATAACACGCAAATTGTGATAAGATTGAAAAAACATAGAGAATATAAAAAAAGTGACATATTTTTTTATATATCGGCCAACAAATGCATTGTAAGGGTCAAATAGGAAATAAAAATGGGTCAAAATGAAATTTTGTGGAATATAGGGAGAACGAGAAGAGATATCTGGAAAGGTTAAATGTATGAAATATTACCTATAATCGACACAAGACAATGAGGTAGAACATACCCATGCGGAGAAAGCAGAACATCTAGAAATGGACCAATCACATGTACAACATTGTCACAATGTGTTACGGAAATGAGCGAAGAGGGAGGCAAGGAGCAGGAAGAACGAAGAAACGAATACGGAAAATACGTGTTTTTGCATTGGGTGCATACTAGGGTGGGCCGAAAAAATTTTTTTCAGATATTCAGGATTGAGTAGTTATCAAAAGTTGTGCATTGGTACGAAATGAAGCCATGTCAAATATGTTGATTTTAAAACAATATTTAACCGGGCCCCCGTGGCTCTAAAGTTCTCAATTTTTTGTTCAAATAAAATGGTTTTAGGTAATAATAATATTTTACCAGACAATACTATTAATACATAAAACATGAAATACATGGTTTCAATATACGGAAATAACTATTAAGAGCTTAACTAACTTTCATAATTACCATATTAACACACGAAAAACCTTTGTGTTGAGCCCAGCTCAGAACTCTCAAACTTTAAGAGAATATCACTTTTTCGCATCTGGATGCAAAATACATAACACTGGCTTTCCGAAAGCGGCGCTTACATTGCTGAATTCAAATAAACTAGAAACAATATGGCTGCGAGCCTCTCTTCCTGTATTGTCTTGCCTTCGAATTAAGCATATGATTTTGAATTACAACTCAAAATGCTAAACGATCATTAACCCCATTAAGAAATGAGATATACCCCACTAAGAGACAAATTAAAGAAATTTAAGATCGGTGCTCAGAAGTTATTTGATATTTTCTCTTGCAAATGCTGCGATAGATTAACCTGTAAGTGTGATAAATCAAATTATATACCACATTTGGAGTGGGAGCTCATATTAGATCAGAGAAATCAGAGACAAATGAAGAGTTGCAATGTAGATATAGCAGAAACGCATAGGCTCAAAAGAAAGCATGACACACAGATCGATTATGATGCTGCGGCACAAAATACAAGAGGGCTACAATCGTTAACCTCAATCCCGCACTTGGAACATACATTAAGTGCATCCACCCCAAACTCAGCCGATGAAGAGTTCGAATGGAGCTATCGTTTAGAGAATAAAATCTAAAGTAAACCTAAATAAACAATAGTGAGCCCTAAACAAATGAGTACCGCAAAAGATTTAACAGGTGTCTCGAATAGGTCGGCTGCTAAAATTGTATCCGCTGTTTTAAAAGATATGAATTTACTGAACAAAACTAACTAAGACAAGGTAGTAAATAAAAACAAAAAACGTACGAAACTAGCAAAAAAGAAAAATGAAACCGTCTACAGTGTAAAGCTACTAATTTTAAGGGTCTATTTGATGGCCAAAAATACCAAACTATAGTTCTAATTGACAATTGCAATAGGCAAAGAACTGAAGAATATGCGGATTATATCGATTTCACCGATTAGTCAGAAGTAATAGTAACGAAACCTCCAATTTCGGCTAACGTATCAACAGAAGAACTAACCGAAATGATTGTGGAAAAGAGGAAGTTTCACAGTTTGTCACGTTCCCTTTCCACACACAGGATTTGGAGAAGTGTCTAAGGGTAGTAACAGAAACTTCTTCAGAAATATGCGGTAGTGTTGCACGAGACGGTTATATTCGCGCAAAACTGGAAGCACGAAAGTATCTACCAAGCTTCGGACATATATCTCAATATTTTGTTCCAAGATTCCGCTAAGGAGCTTTAAGTAAGAGGAGGGTGGGTGGGAGGAACTCGCTGTGTAGCCATCTCCACGTGGAGAGTTCTGCGCTGGTTTGGTGTTTGTTGGTCAATTTTTCAACCTTACCTTATGTATTTGTGTCCGTACTATTATATCTACTAAACACCAATCAGGCGAAGAGCTACACATCAGATCAGAACATTTAAAATACTGGGGTCAAGTTAAAGTATTAGGAATATTAACCAATTTTCTATACATACTTAAAAAAATTGTATATATATTTAAAATAATAATAACACTTTTCGGACCCACAGGGCCTGGTGAAATATTTTTATCTGCCTCTGTTTTGGGGAAGAAACATAGCATTATACAACTTTTGCACGGTACTCAAACTTAATTTTCTGTAAACAAATATTTCAATAATATTTTCACTACTCGCAACCATATTTTTTCAGCATTAACGTTCTTTTGGGCTCCCGGGGCCCGGTTAAATATTTTTTTATCCGGCTCTGTTTTGGTGAGGAAACATTACATAAATAAATTTTGCACGGTACTCAAACTTAACGTTTTAAAAGCAGCAACTTAACGTTGGCAGCGAGAAGACAGATTAATTATTGTAATTTATTTGTAATAAACATTTATTTCCTGAATTGGTTGTGTTGTTATTTGTTTATATATATACATATTAACTGTTAATTTGTGAACTATTACTCCTCTGGATTTCCGAATTGAAACAATAGCCTGAGCTATCCGGATGCTTGCTCGTGTAAAGCCCCTTCTGAGGCCAGGCTGGATGGGTTTTTCCCACCTTGTCCGCTAGGCTACGGATGGGGGCGTTACAAATTTGAACACAGCCCAAGTCCTTTTCTAAAATTTTTGGGTTTGTATTGTAAGTCCGTCCTTTTCAAAAATTTTTTGGGTTTGTATTGTAAGTACTTCATGTCCGTTATTAATTTTGTTGTTGTAAGTATTTCAAGTCCGTTGGTTATTACTTTTGATATACTTATTAAACTCATAATTATTTTTGGAATTTCGCATTTGCTTTTGCATTTCAGAATTAAATTCGATTGCTAATTGAAACTTATTGTTCATTTATAAATTACTAGTATCTTTGATAAATTAAATTAAGGTGAAGCAAGGTATTATTAGGATTATTTCCATTTGGTCAAAAAAAAAAAAGTGGGTCGCAGTAGTGTTCGTAGTTAGTATTGTATTTTGTATGTATTATAATTATATTATTTATGTTCTATTTATACTTGTATTGTTCTATAATAATACATATGTGTAATCCGATGGAGTATGTCAGTATTGATATTCCGGAGCAATATTCCGAATTGATAACGGTAGATAGAACCGGCAATCTTGAAACTGATACTAGATCTGATTTTGGACGGTTGAATATGTCACTGACTCCGCCTACTCAAGGGAGTTTTCATATTAGACAACCATCTATGAGAGCTAATAATTTAGAATGTGGAGGTAGTTCGCAGTCACCTGCGGATGAATACAATTTCAGTAGATTTGTTAATATTGGGAGTTTGAACGAATCGTTTCGAGATCAGAGGCAAGTCACTTTTAATGAGCCTTTAATGAGTTCTGGTTCAAATAATGATAGGAATTCGATAAATTTTGGAAATTCAGGTCCTGATAAGAATGAGGTTCCTTCTAGGTACTTGAATCTTAGAGATTATTACCGAAGGGTTTCTCAAATTAGAAATTCCACTCCCAAGACTTCGTTACATCCGCGGTATGGTGATCCACCTAGGAGAACTCAGATGGGTGAAAATGTATTAACAGGGTTGCCAACTTTGCATAGTACTAATGAATCTTCAAATGTTGAGCATAATCTCCTGATGAAGTATACATTTAAAAGAACTAGTGATTTTCTAGAGTTAAATTTTAAGGAATTTAAAACAACTGATGGCAGTAATAGTTTGCTAGTTTTTGAAATATTAGCCAAAATTGAGGAAACTCTAATGGATACTAGCTACTCTTTGAGTATGATTCTTTCAGTTCTTGTCGGGAAATGTGAAGGTTCGTTATTAAAGGAAATTTTGTTAGCATTAAATCATCAAATAGCTTGGAATGAGTTAAAATCTAGGCTTATTAAGAATTTTATTACGCCTGTTGCATTGCATTCCCTTATTTCTGATAGAATTTATAGACGTCAACGCCTGTCTGAATCAGTTACTCAGTATGTAAGATCTATAGTAATTGCCATGAATGTATTAAATTTTATGGATAATGAGTCAGAGATGGTAAATATGATTGTATGTGGCATGAATCCAAACCATAGATATAAAATGCTGAATTATTACATCCCAGCTACCCGATCCGAGTTAATGGATATTGCTGATAAGCATGAATTAAACTTTCGAAATCAATTGGAATTTAATAAGGAAATGGGTTTTTCTCGGAAAAAGACTAATTTAGTAATGTTAAATCCTGATCAAGGTTTTAAAAATAGAGAATTTCCAGTGGGTGATAAAAATTTTTCTTTGAATAAAGAATTAAATAATTCTTACCCTACTAATGTAAAGAATCGTTTGAAAGTAGAATCTCAAGTTCATGGAAAAAACAAGATTCCGAATGAACGGTCTGATCAATTCAAAGCACCTAATGCTTCAGTTAACACAATTCCTAGTGAATTGGATAATACAGTCGCTTCATTTGTGGTTGGTAAAATACATAACTATTTAACAGACATTTGTGTGGATGGAGGTTCAAGTTTTAACATCGTTCGACTGGACTTAGTGCGGTTTTGTGGATTGGAGAAATTTATTAGATTGACTCCTGAAAAGGTGGTGAATGCTCCGTCCGGGTTAAATTTTTCAACGAACCGGGAGATAATATTGACTTTGAATCTCTCAGGTCATTTTGAGAGAATATCATTTAAGATAGTGGAACAGTTGCCTTGTATGTGTCTTTTGGAAACGCCTTTCTTACGATCAACAAACTCAGTTATAGATTATGCTAGAAACTGTTTGATTCTACGCGGTGGAAAGAAACGGGTTAGATTAAATTATAAGAAGATGATTCAACATAACAAACATCTTAGGGGATTTAAATCTGGTGATGAGTGTGGCCAAAGGGATGAAATGATAACTGATCATCACTCTACTAAACATGATGTTTCTTCTGTTTCGAACTTTATGGTATCAATTTTTATTTGTGAAGATGGATTTAATTTTCGGAAAAAAGATGCGAGTATTCAGTGTGATTTGGATTATTTAGATCTTGAATCCAAATTATTAGAAATTCCAGCGCCTAGTGCTATCCAGCTGAATCATCTGAGATCTATGATTGATTCAGAAGTTGGAGACGTTCGAAAAATCGAAGATTCCATTGAATCTATGTGGAAGGAAGAAAGTCGTACGAATTTTGGGAAAACACTGGGTGGTGCGATTGAAAGGTCCAGAGTTACAAATCCAGTTGGGACTCAGTATAATGGTTCATCTTCAAGGGGCAGTTGTGTCTCAGTGATTGATAATTTTTATGGAAATCAGAGTGGTGCAAATGAAATATCCGAAATTAACTTGGAGAATTCGGGACAGTGCATTGCGAATTCTCGGTTAATGGACAAATTAGGAAATAGTAGTTCAAAAGAAAGTTCGAGTCAACCTTTAGTTGTCGATTTAACATCTGCAGTTCTTAATGTTGAACTTGGTCAGAGTGAACATTCGGCGAGCAATGCTAGGTTGCCAGATAAGGATCAAGATAGTGTTGTGAAACCCGATGCAAATACTAGTGGAAAGAAAAGCAAGCGTAGGAATCGTAGGAAGAAAGGATTAAAGAATAAAACTTTAGTGGTAACTCCGGATACAAACTTAGCTGAAAAGAAAGTGGAGCTTAGTCATAGCAGTGGTCCAGTGAATAAAGTGGATAAACTGAATTCTTTAGATGGTAGCAGCGGCTCTGAAGTTTCAGATATTGATATAGATCAAGCTGAAAACTTTCACAAGTTGATTCAGAGAAATAAAAAGTTTATTTCGGACGAGCCTCGTACATCCGATAGTTTACATGATCAGACTACCATGCAGGTGAAAAATCCGGAATGCACACAGTTGAAAAACCAAAATGATAATCGGGATTCTTGGAGATTCAATGAACCAGAGGTGATCTCTTTCATTGATTCTATAAAGGTTAAATATAAAGACGTGATATCAGATAAAGTAGGGTGTATAAAAAACTTTATTGGTAGATTATATCTTAAGGAAAATAAACCATTTAAGGACACACCATTTCCTATTCCAAAAAATAAAGAAAAGATTTTTTATGATCAAATTCGAGAGTTATTGGATCAAGGTATTCTAGAGGAAGTTGATCACTCTAATTTTGCCAGTAGCTGTTTTCTAGTTCGGAATAAAAATAACACTCATCGTATTGTTGGGAATTACATTAAGGCTAATTCACTTATTGTGAACGACGTATATCCGTCTCCTAATTTAGAGGAATGTCTTACAGGTTTAGCTGATAAGCGCGTGTACTCGAAAATAGATTTACGCCGTGCGTACTTCCAAATCCAGCTAGATAAAGGTTCTCGAGACATAACAACTATTGTAACTCCAAAAGGGTGCTATCAGTATACTCGTCTTCCAGTAGGAATTAAGACGGGAAGTAATATTTTGTCTCGAGCCATGGAAAAGGTATTGGGAGATATGAGAGACGAGGGTGTTAAATTATTTTTCGATGATGTCCTGATAGCTTCCAATTCCATCGAAGAACATATGAAAACTGTTGAAAGGGTATTCGAACGATTTAAAGATTATGGTATTACTGTATCCCCAGACAAATGTATGTTCTTTTATAGACGTATTAACTATTTAGGATATGTGATAGAAGGGGATCAAATGGAAATCGATCCTAGTAGGGTGTCAGCCATTAAAAATATTCCTCCTCCTAGAAATAGACGTGGTCTTATGAAAATATTAGCTTTATTTAATTACTACTCCAAATTTGCTTCTGAATTTCAAGAATTAATGGGACCGCTGAGTGCCTTAAAGTCTCCCAAGGTGAAATTTGAATGGACGAAGGAGCACCAAATGTTGCTAGATAGATTAAAGAACATTTTAATTGAAAATGTCGTTTTAAAAACGCCGGATTTGAACAAGAGGTTCATTGTCAACGTGGACGGCTCTGGGAAGAGTGTGGCTGGGTGCGTTTCTCAGGAAAATGAAAATGGCAATCTTCAACCTGTTGCCTATTTTAGTAAACGGCTTTCGGAGGCTGATAAGCACCGAAGCATATATGAAATAGAGTTTATCAGCCTGGTTAAAACTATTTCACGTTATAAACACTATCTGGTAAATGAATTTGACGTACTCACCGACAACAAAGCGTTAACTTGGATTTTGAATAATAGCAAGAGACTCCTGAAATATGGTCCATTGGTAGAAATACTTTGTCAATTTAATTTTAAGATAAAACATGTCAGGTCAGCAGACAATACCATTGCGGACTTTCTGACCAGGATGTACGATCCTTTTGAGTTCGACATTATGGAAGGACCTGTAGGACTAGCTGCTTTCAAGAAGAACATGGAAATAGCCAATAAGTGGAAACTTCCTTTAGTAGAAGATTCGATTGATAAATTACAGCCATAAGACATCGAGCTGAAGGAAATAATAGAGAAGATAGAGCGTGGAAAAAGTATTTCAGGATTCCTACTTAATAATAAAATACTTATGAAGAAGACTAAATCTGTCATCAATCCATATAAGGTGGTAATTCCTAAAAAACTACGAAAGGTTATGATAGAATATCATCATGACGACAGGATAGTCGGAGGACATTCTGGTACTTATAAGACATTAAAAAAGCTGATGCGGAAATTTACTTGGGAAAAAATGAAAGAGGATGTTAGAGACTATGTTTCTACATGTGATATTTGTCAGAAATCCAAAGAGGTTAATCAGAAGAAGATGGGGCATCTAGCTTCCGAATTCAGTAAAAGAATAAATGCTCATTGGATGTTTGACATTGTAGGTGTTCTCCCTAATTCTCAGGGATATAAGTTTATTTTGATTGGAGTTGATAACGCCAGTCGCTTCGTTGTGTTGGAAAAATTGAGGACCATAAATTCAACAGTGGTGGCAAATAAAATGATGGAGATTTTCAGTAGAATTGGTTTTCCGGAGGCCATATCGACTGACAATGCTTCCATCTTTGTGTCTGAGGAATTTAGAACCTTCTTGTTTGGACTAGGGATTCGTCATATCCGACTCAGTCCCTATCACCCGGGAGGAAACGCAGCGGAGAGATTTATAAAAACCTTAAAGGCGGCGTTACGTGCCTATATATCAAAAAGGCAACATCTATGGAGCAGTCTGATTCCGCAATTGCAGTTTACACTGAATATCAGCGAGCATGAGGGACTGAAGATGTGTCCTATCGAATTATTCTACGGACGTCCATATTCTACACCATTAGAGAATCGATGGCACATCGTCAGTTCAGACTATGGTGGGAAGTCATCGGCTGAAATGTGGAATAACGCTATTGAAAACATGGAAAAGAGCTGGAGTAAACGGCGGAAGCTGATGATGAGAAGAAGAAACCCTGTAAATTTCAGTATTGGTGATAAGGTTTTATTAAAAACTCACGTTAAATGGTAAAATAGCTAAGTCCTTAGCAGATAAGTGGTATGGTCCGTTTGTAGTGAGGAGTTTCTTAACTCCCAATACGATTCTTGTTTCTGACGAAAATGATTCTCCAAATTCTTATCGCCGATCCCATGTTTCAGAGGTAAAAGTATATAGAGATAGAAGAAACCTAGATAGAGTGGGGGACGAAGATTAAAAATTTCCTTGAAAAACCTTGCTTTATCCTTAAAAGTTTAGTCTAGTTTATGGTTTAATGCAATTGCAATTGAATTAATTTTGTTAGTATATTTATAAATTCATCAGTATTATTGCTATTTTTCTTAAAATTGTAAATAATTATTAATTACTTGTAAATATAGATTTTACTATGGCCATAGTGAAACAAAAAAAATTGTAAATATAGTAATTAATTTATATATATATATATATTTAAATAAATTCTTGAACCATAGTGAAACAAAAAAAATTGTAAATACAGTAATTAATTTTATATATATATATTTAAGTAAAATTTTGAATTTGTAAATAACAGTAAATAACTTTATATATATATATATATATATATATATATATATATTAAAGTGAAAGTTGTTTTGGAAAATTGAAAATAGTTTAGTATTTTTAACGTTGATATATATATATAATTTTGTGGTCAGTTGATTGTTTATATATGTTTGTTTAAAATTTGTGTCTTATAATATTTTTGTATTCCGTAGCTTGCCAAGAAGAAGATGTCGAAAAATTCTTGGTTTGAGAATTTTTCTTTTCCAGGGCGGCGAGTTTGTAACGTGCCCGTTACAAGTCACAGGGGAAAAAAAAGAAATTATAAAAATAAAAATGTAAAATCTTCGATAAGAAAAATGGTAAAATTACTATTATTGTATTTAATATTATGTGTTACAGCAAGAGACATAAGCTTATACAAAAGAATCATCTGCGAATTTTTTTTTAAATTAAGAGAGAAAGAATTAAATGTAAAAATAACGTTTGTGAGAAGATTTCCTTTGCCTTTCGTAACCGAGAAATATCAAGGTCTTGGCTTATGCGCTGGTCGTTGACTGCGCATGGTCACGGCTTTGCGGCCGCAAGTAGCTGGCCTCGGCTAGCTGACTTGGGCTGTGTTGTATGAACGGGTAACATCTGGAGGGATTAAGCTGTTCGAATGGATTATAAATCTAAATGGACGTTTCGTGTTGGTTCACGTTTCTTGTATTGAAATCTTCGTTTGTAGAAGAGTGTGTTATAGAAGGAAATAAGAATATCCATTACAAGTGAGGATTATGATTATAGTGATATTTCATTTTCTGCAATATTTAGTGTATTTGCGTATTTTTGAAAAATTAGTGAAAATAGTGTTGCTTGGAAATTCGATAAAAGTGTTGGAAGGGAGGCTTGGTTTAGTTCTCTCTGCTTCTATTAGCAAGCAAATTGCAGAAAGGTGCATGAGTAATACTCAGAATCACGTAATTATAATTGTGCATATATTTTTTTCTCGATTTCGTGAATGTGGGAAATTGTGGATCTTCGTCCCATTTTCTCAATTGAGTTTCTAATTGAATTGAGATCATTTAAATTGAATCCTGAGCATAACCTCACGTTACAGTGGAATATTCTTGTTTTGATAAGAGAGTCCGAGACGATTGAGGGCAGAGAAACTACAGAAAGTTGAGGTAAAAACGTGGATTTTCAGAGGTGAGTTAATTTTCAATTTTTCTATTAGATTGTCTGTCTACGTCTTTATGTGTATTCTGTGGGTTGTCTTGTTGGCTCCATTTGGTTAGGTTTTCAGTGGAATAATTATCGCGAATAAGCTCGGCAAATCCAGGGGAACAAAGGTGGAGGGATTTGTACCCGAAACCTTTGAAATGTGCTATTCATCCTATGTTTATTACAGGTCTGAAATTCATGTTTTTGATTCAAAGAGTAAAATCCGAAAGGCTTATTAATGCTGTTTTTAATGCTGAGGAATTAATAGTAAAATTTGATTCTTTTTTTTTTTAAAAAAAAAGAAAACTTCGTTTGACTTGTTCGTACTGTTTGGAGTATGTTTGACCGGTTTGTGTTTCAGATGTTTCGATGTTGGAACGCATTCAATTGAGTATAGCAAAGTTGTTTGCGGTTGTTTTTCGTCGGGAATTTTCTATTTTCAAACTAAATTGCGACAAATTAATAAGAATAATTTCTTTTTATGATAAGAATTTATGAAACTTTTTCTTCGGTTTGAGAGAAAGGGAAATCTTCACTCGATTAAAGGTACGAATTTATTTCTTATTTTTAAAGAAAGGAATATATTAGTACTAGACAAGAGAGGTCCTGGACTGGCCTTGAGTATTCATATTGGAGTTAAATGTGAGAGGTCCTTGACTGGCCTCGAATATTTGCGTCAAACTTTAGAGGTTCCTGACTTGACTGGAGAATTTGCTTTATTATTCAATTTGAGGATTTACAATTCTGCGAACAATTCTTTGAATTATATTAAATATTTTTTTCTTTTCTCAAACTGAGAAATAAAATATTTATTGAATCCAGATTTTGACTTGGCAGCGAGAAGACAGATTAATTATTGTAATTTATTTGTAATAAACATTTATTTCCTGAATTGGTTGTGTTGTTATTTGTTTATATATATACATATTTACTGTTAAATTGTGAACTATTACTCCTCTGGATTTCCGAATTGAAACAACAGCCTGAGCTATCCGGATGCTTGCTCGTGTAAAGCCCCTTCTGAGGCCAGGCTGGATGGGTTTTTCCCACCTTGTCCGCTAGGCTACGGATGGGGGCGTTACACTGTGTAGCCATCTCCACGTGGAGAGTTGTGCGCTGGTTTGGTGTTTGTTAGTCAGTTTTTCAACCTTACCTTATGTATTTGTGTCCGTACTATTATATCTACTAAACACCAATCAGGCGAAGAGCTACACATCAGATCAGAACATTTAAAATACTGGGGTCAAGTTAAAGTATTAGGAATATTAACCAATTTTCTATACATACTTAAAAAAATTGTATATATATTTAAAATAATAATAACACTTTTCGGACCCACAGGGCCTGGTGAAATATTTTTATCTGCCTCTGTTTTGGGGAAGAAATATAGCATTATACAACTTTTGCACGGTACTCAAACTTAATTTTCTGTAAACAAATATTTCAATAATATTTTCACTACTCGCAACCATATTTTTTCAGCATTAACGTTCTTTTGGGCTCCCGGGGCCCGGTTAAATATTTTTTTATCCGGCTCTGTTTTGGTGAGGAAACATGACATAAATAAATTTTGCACGGTACTCAAACTTAACGTTTTAAAAAAATATATTTCAATAATATTTTCACTATTCACAACTATTTCTTTTTCAAAATTAACGTTCTTTGGGGCCCCCGGGGCCCGGTTAAATATCTTTTAATCCGGCTCTGTTTTGGTGAGGACACATAATATAACATTATTCAACTTTTGCACGGTACTGAAACTTAACTTTCTAAAAATATATTTTAATAAATATTTCATTGCTGGCTACTTTTTTTTTCAAAATTACCGTTCTTTCGGGCCCCCGGGGGCCGGTTAAATATCTTTTTATTCCCCTTTATTTTAGTGAAGAAACATAAAATTATACAACTTTTGCATGGTACTCAAACTTAACTTTCTAACAAAAATATTTCAATATTTTCACTACTCGCAACTATTTTTTTTTTCAAAATTAACGTTCTTTGGGGCCCCCGGGGCCCGGTTAAATATCTTTTAATCCGTCTCTGTTTTGGTGAGGAAACATAATATAACTGAAACTTAACTTTCGCACGGTACTGAAACTTAACTTTCTAAAAATATATTTTAATAATATTTTCAATGCTGGGTACTTTTTTTTTTCAAAATTACCGTTCTTTCGGGCCCCCGGGGCCCGGTTAAATATCTTTTTATTCCCCTTTATTTTAGTGAAGAAACATAAAATTATACAACTTTTGCATGGTACTCAAACTTAACTTTCTAACAAAAATATGTCAATATTTTCACTACTCGCAACTATTTTTTTTTCAAAATTAACGTTCTTTGGGGCCCCCGGGGCCCGGTTAAATATCTTTTAATCCGTCTCTGTTTTGGTTAGGAAACATAATATAACATTATACAACTTTTGCACGGTACTGAAACAAAACTTTCTAAAAATATATTTTAATAATATTTTCATTGCTGGCTACTTTTTTTTTGAAAATTAGCGTTCTTTTGGGCCCCCGGGGCCCGGTTAAATATCTTTTTATCCGGCTCTATTTTGGTGAAGAAACATAACGTAATATTATACAACTTTTGCATGATACTCAAACTTAACTTTCTAAAAAATATATTTTAACAATGTTTTCATTGCTGGCTACTTTTTTTTTCAAAATTAACGTTCTTTGGGGCCCCCGGGGCCCGGTTAGATATCTTTTAATCCGGCTCTGTTTTGGTGAGGAAACATAATATGACATTATGCAACTTTTGCACGGTACTCAATATTAATTTTCTAAAAAAAAATTTTTTCGGCCGTTTTCGGCCCACCCTAGTGCATACGTCACCTATATGCGAAAAAGACGCAGGTTTATCTCGATGCACGAAGATGGGAAAACACACAAGAAGGATGTATACGCCGTTCGTATAGGCGGCCAGCGAGAAAGTACTGTACAGTGGGTTGCATATATCGCGTAATGGGGGGAAATGTATAGCACAGTAGAATGTAATAGCATAATAGTAGGTGGTCCACATACGTAACATAAATAGGAACAGTAATATCAGTACCACCCATGAGTATCAACATTGTATCACTACGAAAATACGCGTACAACATAACAGTAATATTTTTGTTTTTGTATTACTAATGTCTACACACATCTTCGTTTCCAACATTCATCTCATCGTTGTTCCCATTACGCAATATATCCAACCCACTGTCTAGATGGTTGTCTATACAACTGGTGTTTGCATCCTTTGTGTGTTCTCTCATCTTTATGTATTGAGATGAATCTGGGTCTCATTCACATACGGGCGACATACTCGTATTTTCTGTTTTCGTATTTTCTTTCTTCCTGCTCCTTGCCTCTCTCTTCGCTCATTTCCGTAACATATTGTGACAATGTTATACACGTGATTGGTCCATTTCCGGATGTCCTGCTTTCTTCGCATGAGTATGTTCTACCTCATTGTCTTGTGCCGACTGTGGGTAATATTTCGTACATTTAACCTTTCCCGATATCTCTTCTAGTTCTCGCTATATTCCACATAATCTCATTTTGCCCCATTTTTATGCCCCTATTTGACACTTTCAATGCGCTTGTTGGACGACATAAAAGAAAGTGTCTCTTCTTTTTCGATGTTCGCTATGTCTGTGCAATCTTATCACAATCGACGTGTTACACCGGGGTATCCTGCCTTGTAAGATTCAACTGAAAATAGATTTTGCATCTTCAGTCTACTAATTTGTACCGATATAGATTATCCATATCACGCTAGTGGAACTCGGTAATGTTAATACGTCCATCCGTTACTCTACACGGTAACTCTTGAACGAAAGAGATTTTTTTAAAATTTTGTTTATTGCAAAAGATAGCTAGAGCAATTATCTCAGCCGAGATCGTTAACGAAATCAATCCGTTAGCATCTTCACGGGATAACGGCAACTTTAACGGTAGCTATCCATATGCTGTTTAAAAACTATAACGCTCCCTAGCTTCTATGTAACCTACAGAGTAACAAAGAAATGTTGGTTGCCTATAATAAAAGGATATTTTCTTGCTAGAAAATGCCGCTACGAATATCCCATATAGGGATGCGCACGAGCCGAGTCGAGTCGAGAATTAATCAGGGATTATAACTCGTATATTTTGTCTCGACTCGAATTTCTAGACCTCTTGTCTTGACTCGTGTCCTGACTTGAAAATATGTTTCTGTCTCGACTCGACTCGAATTTGAGACAAGAGGTCTCGAAATTCGAGTCGAGACAAAATATACGAGTTAAAATATACTCACACATCAGCCAGAACTTTATGACTACCTACCTAATTGTCAGTATGTCGAACTTTGGCACGGATAACAACGGCGACGCGTCTTGGCATGGATGCACTGATCCTTGGTAGGTCGCTGGAGAGAATTGGCACCACATGTGCACACACAGGTCACTTAATTCTCGTAAATTTCAGGGAGGAGGGTGATGCGCTCTGAAAGATTTTTCGAAACATTCGAGTATAGGAATACGTTTGTCTCGACTCGTCTCTAATTTTACAAAGTGTATCTCGGCTCGAATTCGAGTCGAGATTCGAGACATCTCGATTCGTGCGTATCAATAATTCCATACAATTAATCACCGCGTAAGCCTCCTTCCTTGTCGTTAGCATACTTTATTTTAGATTTTTTTTTTTTTACTGTACTTTCAAATTCTTAACAAGAAATTAGGGCATAGGAGAAGACAGTGTGTTTCTACTTTGATAATTGTGATCCCATATCGAGTAGTTTGAGTGGAGTGGACTACTTTTTAAAAGGCAAGCCACCAATCTTAAGTTCATTGAACTCATTTTGGGAGTTTTTTTTTTTTTTTGTGAAAAAAAAAGGTTCGAGTATTATTAAATGTTTAATATATCGAAAGACATTAAAATATTGCTCAAAGGAGTTTAATGTTAAATGACATTAATCAACTTATTACGCAAATGAGTGTAATAAGTTTGAAGGAGAGAAGAAAGTCCAGGTTGCTGCACAGATGAAAAATTTATATTAACGAATGTAACAACAATGTATTATTACTACTATTATTATTATATTATTATTATTATTCGTAACTATTGTTTTTAAAATCACCTTGCTTGAAGCAAAACTTAACAGCTCAAATCTAGTGGTGCCTTGTCTAGGGCATATTTACAATCTCCCATTCTTAGAGTAGGAACATGCCAAAGATTCCTCACGATCGAGGTTGAGGTATAAGTCGCGGTCGCTACCCCGATGTCTAGCGATGCGATGGATGATGGGCGCACATAGCGAAGAGATCGCACCCTCGCTGTTAAGTTCTCAGTTTAAGGAGAAACATTGCTGTGACGTATGGGAAATTATTCCGTCAGTGCGTAAAAATCACTGTGAAACCACATTTTGAAATTGAAAGGACCAGTTTATAAATAGGGATGGACGCGAGACGAGATATGAGAAATACCCAAGTCTCGTCTCTTGTTTCGCAAAAATATTTGAGTCTCATCTCTTGTTCATCTCTATCAATATTCTAAATCAAAGACTTTTACCTTTTATTCAATTTTCTGTGAAGAAGATGTCCTCTTTCAGCACTCAGGCGAGACATCGTTTCCCAGTAAAATTTAATAAATAAATAAATAAATAAATCAAGTATGTCTTCAGGTTTCGAGGTGGAGGGGGTATTAATTGCAGCAAATGAAGTTTCGGCACTGCAATTCCATTATTCGACGTTTCCTCCCTATGGATACGTGCCTGTCATTACAGGTATTTCTTTAACTTATATGAATAACTAATTTAGAAGGAACCCTTTTTATTAACCTCGGTATTTGGGAAGGGGGGGGGGACATGGAGTTTTTAAGCATAGATATAATTAACAGTAGCTTCTTTTTTCTTTAAAAATTCAACAATTTACGGACTTAAGCCCAAAAGCCCCCTCCCTGTGACCGCCACTGCCTTATATAATACTAAGCTACAGTATAATTCTCAAATGAATAACTTATCTGACATTCTCATTTCAGTTGCTGTTTTCTTCCATTCTCTATTTAAAACGTGTCTGTTATGATGTTCTTGTGTTTCTTATTTCATATTGCTGGAACATTCCTCATTAGTTCTATTAATATGTCTTTCATAATTAAATATAATAGTGCAACAAAACCTCTCGAGCATAGCCACACACAATCCTCTGCAGATGAAACTCTAAACAAATGAAGACTTTATTCCGTGTAACGCTTCAGGAAGAGCCAATGAGCACACGAGCTACAGCGATGCTTCCGCTGAACATCGATGTAAAAACAAACTCAGTTGTTCATCATCGTGACCACTAATTCATCCTCGCGGTCGATTTCTAGGTCGCGATGTGGCGTATATCTTCGGCATGCGCTTACTTATTTGAATACATGGGTTTGTGCCAGTATCGCGGTTGCGACTGCGACTTAAATCTCGACCTCGATCGCGAGGTATCTTCGGCATATCTCTACCCTTACAGTATTTCTACATAATACAATACACACCGTAAGAACGGTACTCACAGTAGACTACATTGAGCGTGTAGATGAACGTCAAGTCGTAGATTTTTCCCATTATTTTACAACTCATCGTTGACCTAGTGGCTAGTATAAGTGCTTTCCGTGCACGAAATCCCGCGTTCGACTCCCGGTGGAAGACTACCGAACATATTACATTGGTTTAGAAATAACTTTAAATTGTATGTCTTATCCTACATATTATCGTCTTATACTATTATATTGTTTTTAATAAAAATCGAAAAAGTGTGTAGTATATCGTGGCTCTCAGTAAAGTGTGTTGTGAGTAAAAGAAAGTCCAGAACCACTCCTGTGTACCTCGCTGCACACAAAGGATGTAAATACAAGTCAGTCAAATGCTCCAGTAGGGGAGAGAGGGGTAGCCCCGGTCAGTTCGATATAGCGTGAAAAACTTGTCGTAAATAGAAGCAGATGATGACGCCTTACTGACAGCTGTCAGATAAAGTAATTTTGAGAGCGACATGCGTAGTCTACTAGGAGTGATAGGTATTAAATGAAGGCGTGTTGTTTTTTTCACTGCGTTTGATGTAATATTAGGCAAAATATTCGACACTGAAAGTACTGTTCCATTTGATATTTTTATTAAGTGACTTTTTAGGTAGACACTATGCTTATGAAGTTCTAAAGGAATCTATAAATTAATGCATTCATTTGTTTGTATCTTGGTGTTAACTGTGTTTTACTCAAAACATGCATTTTGGGTAGCCCCGGTCAAACGGATGGGGTAATGGCAGTCAGTGATCGGGGTTCTCCGACATTAAAATAAACGATAATAAATAAGTCCTGACAGTCAACCCCCAAACAAAGCTCATCAAATGTAATCTAACTCAAATACCAGAGATGATGAGAGTTGAACTTCCACTGGATCCAGACGTATATATTCATTTGATGATTTTTTTTGCCAATACCAATAGATTTATACTTCAGGTATATTAAGGTGTTGACGAAAAATATATGTAACACAATGAATAACTAGTTTTTAAAAAAAAAAAAAACTCTTCTTTACACGAAACTGCGGTTTACTATTTGTCCCTGTAGATATCCAACTATTCTAAAGTTAATGAATAAATTTGAAATCTTAATGGTGCTGAATTTTTTTTTTTTTTTCCATATGTAAAACATGGGGAAATCCCTGACTGCCATTACCCAACCGTGTGGGAAATAACAGTCAATTGAGTATGCTCATATTTTCGTTTTTAGCTTGGCAATGAAATAAAAGATGTAGGCTATTTTGAAATTGGTCACAATAAACTACACAGAATTACCTATAGGATCGACTTATCGCGGAAACTTTTCGTGCTTTACGAGGTGACTGCTATTCAATTTTGCTTAGGTGACCGCTATTCCTACATTCTTCCCTATTCAATTTGGTTTATTTTATATTTCTAGAACTACATAGCATTTTTCTCCAGTAAATATAATAACGTTGTAAACAATTAACTTAATATAACATTGATGATTTTTTTTTCAGTCCCATCAGAGAAATAGTTATCTTTTGATTTTATTTAACCGCAATTGATTTGATTTATTTTGTACATCATCGAACTTCTAATATTTGCAACACTAAAGGATCAGATCCACATTTTTGTATAATAAATATTTGTTAGGAATGACATCTTTTTAAAAGTATGTAACTATTTCATACGAATTATGATCTAATTTACCACTGCTGATTAAGTCAGTAGGAAACAAGAAGACGCTACCAGTCCACCAACAATCTTTGCTTCTTATGAGGTGACGTGTTCTCGGTTGAACGTCGACCATCTTCATCGTATACACTTTCCGAACACTTTTTGAACATAAGTTGTCCAGAATCAGTTACATCATTTGTGACTGGCACGTCAAAAGCAGCTGTTCTACCCGTCATCCAAAACAGATTCCGATTTTGAAAACCTACATTTTTCTCTGCTACAGTTTTGTGTTTATAGTACTTACTTCTGGTTAAAATTTTGGCTGTACTAGCTTTCCGCTTTATGTTAATAATTTTGCAGACGAAATCTTGGCTTATTTTGTAAAATTCGGTGTTCCCTGTATAGATTGCACAATCATTTAGAGCAGAAATATTTAATTTCCTGTGTTTTCCGTCACATTTAATCTCGTCTACAGGTTGCCTTACAGAGTCATCTGATGGAGGATTTATGAAATTATTTGATAACTTAATTCGCTTCACAAGAGGCTCAAGATTTGGAGATAAGTTGTTGCTGCAACACGATTTACTATTATTTTGTTTTTCGCTATCTTCCTTTCTTCGCCGACTTTCTTGCTTTCTTCGTGCGTTTATCAAAATTTTGCCTCTTCTGTTCCTTTTATATACTCTTTGAGGCAAAGGAACTGCTAGGAGATTAAATATCTTGATTGATTGTGATTCCTTTTTATTTTTCTCCATGGTACATTTTTTTCTACAGTAATGATTTTTATGTTACCAATAACTTTATATATATGTATATGTTTATGCAATTTTGATAACTCATTTTTATCATTTACAATTATTCTATTTCTTTGGTTTCCATTGTTACAAAATTAAATTATTATAGTTTAGTTTTAATTCTTTTGAATTGTTGTTTGTTGTGTTTCTCTTTAGTAAGTTGCGTCTCAATCACGGAGTTTATAAGTAGTATGTGTGCCACTGTTAGAAGTACGCATATCACTATTAGAAGTATGTGTGTCATTATTAGAAATGTGTGTGTCATTATTGGAAGTATGTGTGTCATTATTAGAAGTATGTGTCCCAATTAGAAGTATGTCATTATTAGAAATATGTGTGTCATTATTAGAAGTATACGTACCATTATTAGAAGTATGTGTCATTATTAGAAGTATGTATGTCATTATTGCAAGTATGTGTGTCATTATTAGAAGTATGTGTGTCATTGTTAGAACTATGTGTGTCATTATTGGAAGTACGTGTGTCATTATTAGAAGTATGTGTCGCTGTTAGAAGTGTGTGTCATTATTGGAAGTATGTGTGTCATTATTAGAAGTATGCGTACCATTATTAGAAGTATGTGTCATTATTAGAAATATGTGTGTCATTATTAGAAGTATACGTACCATTATTAGAAGTATGTGTCATTATTAGAAGTATGTGTGTTATTATTGGAAGTATATGTGTCATTATTAGAAGTATGTGCCGCTATTAGAAGTATGTGCCATTGTTAGAAATATGTGTGTCATTATTAGAAGTATGTGTCATTAGAAGTATGTGTGTCATTATTAGAAGTATGTGTGTCATTATTATACTCTGTTCAAAATAAAAAAAACAAATTGACATTTAGACAAAACCTGTTACTCTGCTGCCTCATAATGAGTATGCCGCTGAAGTGTCGTCTATAACAACTTTTCATTAGAGACGGTAAAGTTATAGAGAAAGCCTTAGCGGCGTACTCATGATGTGGCAACAGAGTAACAGTTTTTTCTCTAGATATCAATTCGTTTCTTCATTTGAACAGAGCATTATTAGAAGTATGTGTGTCGCTATTAGAAGTATGTGACATTATTAGAAGTATGTGTGTTATTATTAGAAGTATGTGTGACATTATTAGAAGTATGTGTCGCTATTAGAAGTATGTGTGTCTGTGTTAGAAGTATGTGTGTCATTATTAGAAGTATGAGTGCCAGTATTAGAAGTATGTGTGTCTGTGTTAGAAGTATGTGTTTCACCATTAAGGGAAGACAAACGACAATAGAGTACATAAATAAATAATGTGTCCAAGCTGAATAAAATGTACTAATTACGAGGGTGAGTCAAAAATTATCAGCAGTGTAGCTATAACTTTTCTTACATTGTTCATATTGGCGTCTGTCCTCTTTTATTTTATTGTTATGCTGTTGTGGTCATGCTATGAAAGTTTGATCCTAATTCTTCAACTTGTCTTCCTTTTGTTGCAGATAGATCATGGCCGCTCCATTACAATTTTGCACCAAAGAGGAACAACGAGCAGTAATTTCTGGGGGGTGCTAAATAATATCTTGATTTTTGTTGCACATAGTTATCTAATACTATTGTAAATAGTGGACCTCTTTACGTAGACCGTTCGTTTTAAATGTTGACACCAAGTTAACACTTCTGTTACATGTCTGCTGATCTTTAATCTTCCGCACAGTGATGGATCTAGAAGGTAAAAACTGGGGGGACAGTCAGAGCCCAGATTATGATACGCGCACCATGAGTTTACTATAAACTTTCAAAAATATATAAATAATAGCTTGATTTTTTTTTTTTTTTTTTTACTCAAAAACCTGGTAGCCTAGCCCCCTGCCCGGACTAGAACTGCCACTGCTTCTGCAATGTCTTTCGAACCAGAGAACTTTAAATGTAATCAACACCACTAAACGCTAGTAATGTTGCAGAACTTGGTTGTCTCAATCTATGGTACGCGAACAGCTGATGGTACGTGAGTCGCTGCTGGAGATAAGTACATCTTACACTTGGTACACCCAATGGAAAAGATTAAGAACCTCTGAATAGATCAATAGAAAACTTTTTTTTCTATGTGTGCAAAACAAAGCAATTAAATGTATCGCATAAATATTATCTTAGAGTATATTCTACCCAGCTACTATCAGGGTACCTAGAAATTAATGTTAACACGGTTTCAAAGCTTTGGGAATATTGGGGAAAGAACAATGTGGTATCTCGTATTCTTCATTTTTATCACGTGACGGCAACCATTCGGTCTCGTTAGATTTTATTCACTTTAGTACATTCTTTCTTTTTTCAACTCTCTCTTTTTAAAATATTTTGTTTCTATTTACGTGTGTGTTAAGTACGTTAATTTCTGTAATTGGGATCTTCAACCTGCTGTTTTTTTTTTTTACATGGAAATCCATTGTTAAAGTAGAATAGATGAATAAATATACAATAAAATTTTATCTATTTGGAGTTCAATTTCCCTTCTCGGGACAGACGCCACATTGCAAAATCGGGCATAGAAACCATTTGACAGATACGCCAATGATTACTGCATTCACATCTAGCAGAGAAATCGAGTAAACAATCCAAATTCAAGTTCGGTCATAGCAACCACATCACTGAGAAAGGTCAAGGTTGGTTATACGCGCAACTGGTCACTGACGCCAACGGATACGGAAGCCAAGTACAGTATTGCCAGAGTGCAAATTCCTTTGGAGAAATAGTCTCCGAATACCTTAGAAAGACTTAATTCTATTAATGACTCTCAATTTTTACTCACACCATGCTGACATAGGTATAGAATTAGTGTACCTTTATGCGAGGGGTGATCGGAAAGTAAGATTACAAAGCCTGTAGTGAAACGTGTATATATATTATTTCATACAATCAATACAGCCAACATACAATCAATACATTAGATTATTTTTCGACAGTCTCCATATCGGTTAAGGTACTTGTCGTATCGTAGGATGAGTTTGAAAATTCCCTCCTGGTAAAAATCCTGTCCTTGCGCGTTCAACCACGTTGTCACGAAGAGTTTTACCTCCTCGTCTATAGCGAAGAGATGGCCTCTTAGGTACTCCTCTCAGTGCGGGAACATCAGATGCCGTAACGTGATCAGATGCCGTTGTTCTGAATCAACTCCTTCACACGAGGTGTGTTGAAAAACTCCTGATGCCGTGCTGTGTCGGCCACTGCGTTCCTCGTCGGTGACGATGGCTCTACCAGCCGGAAACTTTTTGACACCATTCTGCGACATGTTGATAAGACATTACAGTCTCTCCGTAAACATCTACCAGCTGCCGGTGAATTTCAGCCGCGGTTACATGTTTTTTTTTTGCCCAGAGAAATCGAATAACTGAGCTAACTTCTTCTTGAGACTAATTTTCCAAACAAATTACCATTTGCGTTTACTACAACTAGCACCATAGGTGGCGGGTGGCTGAAACTCTGCACAGTTGCCAACACCATGTATTAAAATTTACGCACACTCACGTTTTTCTATAGACGAAATTCCATAAATATCAGCCTTGTAACCTTAGTTTCTGATCCTTTCTCAAATAACAATTAATCACTATTCTATCTCTAAATTCTCATTTTCACTCGACTTTACAATAGCATCTCCAGTTTGTATTGTTACGCAGACACGAACATTGTAAACAATCTTTCCTTTACGTGCGTATCTTCCATCGCTAATACGTCTAACCTAGCTGAGCGGGCTCTCCAGCTTCAATCTGCCCTGAATCTAAATAGATGTAAAAGTGGCTAAACTAGCACCGAATGGCTACTTGCTTTCTGCAGAGCAACGGAACCAACTGACGATCTTAATGTAAAACTAATTCTCATACTTTTATTAATACAGTACAACCCCTCAAATCCGAACTAATTGGGGCTGAAGCCTGTTCGGATTTTGGGGGGTTCGGATTACCCGGGAAATAATATTACGTACTTATTTCGTCACTGAATTGGCGGTAAAACAACGACTGAGGTTAGACAGGGTGGCCCAGTGGTCGAAAGGGCAGTGACCTTGACTGGCGGGTGTATACTCATGTCCAAAATGATTGTCGGATATCTATAACTGTCTTCTTGTAAGAATATAATTAGATAATGATTTAGAATAAGCATTAAGTCTAAAAATATTAAAACCTTAAAAAAACTAAATTTGTGTAATTAAATCTTTTTTTTTTTTTCATTTTCCAGCTGTATTTTTTTCTCCTGAAAACGTGTTGGATTTGCCGGGTTTTCGGATTTCCGGAGTTCGAATTTGAGGAGTTGTACTGAATAATAATAAAACTTCAATCATAGAACACCTCCGAATGATTGGGAAGACAAAGAACTATTACGGTATGTGTGGTATTGCACTACTGCGCCATATAGTATGTGTGGTATCTATACTTTACGTAAACGTCTGTCGCCATTGGCATCAGTGATTAGTGGCTTGTCTGAACAATATCGAACTCTCTACGGGATGTGGCTTGTATGACCAATTTGCTTTGAAAATATGTTTGCAATGACTGTTAGCGTCTGTGACCAGTGACTTTTATGAGATATTGTGATATCTCTTATACGTTATGTGGAGCCTATGACCTGCTTCCCTGTTCTCAGAATCACGAGGGTACGTATAATTTTACACTCACTATGAGTGACAACTTTACATGCATGAAATGGGGCATTCAGTTGTATCTCTACAATAAAAGCAACATTATTATTGTGCTTTGTTCGCACGAACCTTGTTTCGTTTCATCAGTAGGCCTACAAACGGTTTATGTAGAGGTCGAAATATCCACATTTGATAGTTAAATCAAACATTAAAGTACATTAAGTCCTAAGAAACCGTGATTCTCCGTCTGTATGGAGTTCATAACAGACCCGTAGCCAGCCCAAAAATGTAAGGGGGCGGTAGAAGTTAGGGGGGAACTCTCCAACCATATTAGGCCTATAGTTCATCACCATATTATAGTTCATTTGCTAACCTACCCTGAAAATTTTAGGGGGGGCATCAAAAATTTAGGGAGGCCCGCCCCCTAGAATCCTCGTCGATACGGGTCTAGTTGATAAAACTATGGAAACTAGATGTTAAGGCCAGACTGTTTATATCTCAATGTACTGTAATGTAACGTAATTCAACATACCCCCGAAATCATATTACTATTTAAATGAAATGTTACTGCATTTAATCGACAAATTGTAATAAGGCTATATAGTTTAGATTATATGAGCGTTTAAAATCTTTACTGCAAATATTTTAAAGTACACAATTGAAAAAAAAAAAAGCTCTTAATATTAATTAAATCTTCTGAATTTAAAGCAGTGTTTCTTTATAAGAAAACAAAGTTCGCCGATGTTTATGTTAAGCTTACAAAGCCGAGAAAGAAGAATCAGAACACAAGAATCATCTGTCAGAAAATAAAGTTATTTTTCCATTAAACAAAGCTCTTGTTGATTATATGTTGAAAGCAAATTTTTGTTGCTTTTAAGCGTCCTCAATAGAGCAACGCCATAAATTTTCCTCCTAAGTATTCATGTAGAAAATTACTCCATTGTATTTAATACTCGTCATTACAAGGTACGAGTGAAGTGGTAGTTTTAAAAAGGAAGATTGAAATACACAAGAGGAGTTATTAAAAAAAATAATAATAATAATATGTGAAGAACAAGTGAAAGTTTATTTCGTGTGTTGTTTATGAGTTCCCAATTACAGATCATGTCAGATAATAAGCATTTGGTTATTTGTTGCAAAAGAACACGAAACGATACCCACCTGGGGCTAGAATATAGTTCGAAAAATTAGAAAGAGAAAAAAAAAAGAAAAGAAAGAAGGAAAGAAAATAATATTGGTCTGTTATGTTGTATATTTTTGCATGTTATATATCTTCTCCCCTTTTTCATTTGTTTTCTCTTACTAGACAATAGAAATTTGTTTTGTTAGAGAAAAAAGGGAACAACGGAGGGCTCTCTGTATGTGAAAAATCCATTGAACTTTTTTTTTTTTTTTTTTTGAAAAGCTTTTACCTCCCTCCTTTAAAACAACTCAATTCTCTTACACTTTTTTTTTTTTATTTCCATATATCAATTCTCTGTTTGGTGGCTTCGTATGCAAATACAATCCGTGGCAGTCTCACTTAATATCCTGTTCGTAAACCTATAAAGTTTAGTATGTAATCAGCAAACCTTAATTAAATTTCAATGAGGAATTAATGGAGAGGCTGCGAAGCGGCAGTTATTGTCTGCCAGGACCGCGTTTATGCGTCATAAAATGTAGATGGCAGCACTAACAACTGAGGGACCCCATCTATCACTCCCACTTTTCTTTCAGTGTTCTCCCCCCCCCCTTGTGAACCCTCATTTCTATTTCAGTGTTCCCCCTCCTTTTTAACATCCTTTGGTGTTTCACATTGTTCGCAGAAACGAACGGAAGATGGCTGGACGTGGGATATCAGTGCAAACTGATGGGAAAGCCGTTTTATGTTCAAAGTTCCCGTTCAACTTTGCTTCCTCTCCCTCCTTCCATCAGAGGATTCTGTTGTTGGCATTAATGTGAATTCTCCTTTTCTCCCTCACCTTAAAACCACCACCCCTATGAAGTTTCCTGGGAATAAACGACAGCTTGTCTACAAGTCTTTTTGGAAATATTATGTAATAATTCACAGCTCAAAAATCTAGGTTTTTTGAATTTACTAATAAATTATTAGTAATAATTATAATTTTAACCAGGGACGCCCGAAGAAAATTTTCTAGGGGGTTGCCATCTCCATGGTTGCTGTATCACGACTGGTATTTCCAGGGCCGGCCTTAGGTGGTGCGGGGCCCGATTGGGAACATTTTGCGGGGCCCCACGTTTACAACTAACTTGCACCAAGGTCTGTAGAACACACACACACACACACACACACACACACACACACATATATATATATATATATATATATATATATATATATATATATATATATATATATTGCTCTCCCTCCTGGTCTAGTTGTTATACCCATTTCCCTTTATAACGTTTTTTCATCTGCAAAATGTTCTGGTGAAAACGCACACCCTATTCATTGCTTATAGCAACTAATTTTTTTTTTTTTTTTTTTTTTTTTTTTTTTTTTTTTTTTTTTAGAGAGAAATAACTCAAGTGGAAATGCAGACAGTGAATGATTTTAAAATACATGTGTCACCCTTGGGCCTCGCAATTTTTCAAGAAAGTTCTGTATCAGTATTTCATAGTTTTCTTCTCTTACAAGTAAACTTATCGATGTCGAAATCTTGTTTCTTGACCAAACTTGGCAGAGAAGTGTGGAATATCAAGAAACGAATGTAAGCAAAATTTAAAGCGCTTCCGTCTATAAAACGGCGGCAGTGGCCAAAAACCTGATTGTTCAGAATAAGCCATAATGAGGTGTTTCAAGTTTGAAAATTTAATTTTATTTGTAAAACGAGTAAAGGGATGAAAAACAAAGACACATTAGCCGACACCGGGAGGAAGTAGCCATCTATTTGAGGGTGTGCGTATTATGGCCGCCATCTTGAAGTCAGCCATCTTGTATCTCACTCGACACTTTTTAATAGGAAGGGGGTCATGTAATATATCACATTACGTTAGAATTTTACGAGAAATAGAATGGTGAAGGCTATGTTTCCATAAGTTTATGTTTGTAAGACATAATGAAATGCACATTGATATGAATTCCTTTGTTCAAAGATTTCTTAATAGCTTTTTGAAAAGAATTCAGGTCAGAGAATCCTAATGAGAACATCATAAGTAGCTACTTATGAAAAGTATAATCAGCTTGAAATCGTTATCAACTGCAGACAAATGAAATGGGGATGACACGACACAATCCTTAAGGAACTGACGGAAGATGGATGACATTTTCTATTGGATTAGTTGAGTTAGAAGACAAACTTTCATAAGCAGCCATCTATTTAGTACGCACTAGTATACATTCCGTTTTCCTGTCTTAATTTTTTTAAAAGGATACATTCACGGGATATTTTGCAAGAGAGGGCAAAGTTTGTCCTCATTTTCGGTATTTTTAATATAGCTATAATAAGAAAAAGGATATGCAAAGAAGTCGCACTGACAAGGAAAGGTCACGAACTGGTCTGCTGAGATCCGAACGAGACAATTGTGTTTTAATTTGATATGTTATAACTAGACGAATCCCAAAGTTACACGTGCCACCGGTCGAGATATCGTGTAAAAGTTATTAGCTGGCCACCTGGCAGAATAATTTGAACCGGATCATTTGTTCGGAAACGGTTGAGTAGATGAAAAACTTGGTGAACACGTATCCCATCACTTTTCAAGGGCATACTTTTTGGGATAAAATAAAGTTTGCCCAGGGTCCACCGCAGGGTCCCAAACGAGGTCCAACTCAAAAGTTTTAAATGGCAAGGGGACTTAAGTAGCATATCATTTGAAAGCTGTTGCGAAATGAAAGGAGTTGGGTTAAGTTTCGACTCTCTACGACAATCCTATGCAAAATGGCATCGGGTTAAAATGTAAACAGATGTTTAATTAAAAAGTCCATGGCCATTCTTATAAATTGGAAACGGTGAGACAAATATGAAACCAGGAAACCACGTGTGGTATTATTTTCAAAGTACATAATTTAAACTAAAAACGTTTTGTCCCTGGGCCCCCGTAGGGTCTCAGGTGGGATCTAACTCAAAGTTTTCAAATGGCAAGGGTGTATAAGAGAACATCGTTTGAAAGCTGTTGTCAAATGAAAGAAGATGGAACAAGTCTCGACTCTCTACGATAACTCTGTGCAAAATGACAGACGGTCAAAATGTAAACACAAACCTACTTGAAAAGTCTATGGCCACCTTGAATCCAAGATGGCCACTTAAAACCTATGTAGAAAGTATAGGTACTCCAAACTGCTGAAGCTAGGAAAACCAAATTTGGTATGAATGTTGATCAGTAAGCGTAGGTGACGAAAAGATACGAAATGTTCAAAAATGCGACATCTTGAGTTCAAAATTCCGCACTATGTATCACACGCATATCCAGCTCAAACCACTGGAGCTGGAGAAGCGAAATGTGGTATATACGTTTATTGTCAATAGTAGATATCAACAAAAGGTCAAAGACTTATCATCTGTGATCCAATAGGGCTACCATCGTGAAAAATGAGTTTGTATATAAATGCTGACAATTATGTTGCATCTGACAATCACAGCTGACAATTATGTTGCATCTTCATTCATTCACCCATTGAAATAAAGAGATCTACGGGTGACCCGACCGAAGTACAGATAAGTTGTTGTCACCAGGCGGCAACCCTAACCGCTGTAGCAGACGATTGGAAGTACCATAGAACGGAGACTATTATTGTTTTTTTTTTTATTATTTATTCATTTACCATTTCGGTTATTTCTTATTTGCTATTCTGCTTTCATTTTCTATCCTGTTTTCATCATACATAAATTAGTCCGTCATTGTGAACTCATCTTTCATTTCACAACAGCTTTCAAACGATGCGTTACTAGATCCCCTTGCCTTCGAAACTTTTGAGTTGGACCCCACCTGGGACCGTGCGGGGGCCCTGGGACAAGACGTTTTTAGTTTAAGTTGTTGTATTTTGAAAATAATGCCACACGTAGTTTCCTGGTTTCACATTTGTCTCACCGTTTCCGATTCATAGGGGTGCCCATGGACTTTTCAATTAAGTTTTCGTTTACATTTTGACCCGATGCCATTTTGCATAGGATTGTTGAGAGTCGAGACTTGCTCCATCTTTTTTCATTTCGCAGTGCTTTGAAATGTACAGCTTAACACCCCTTGTCATTTGCAACTTTTGAGTTAGACCCCGTCTGGGACCCTGCAGTGGATAGGGATGCGCTCGAGTCGAGACATGTCTCGAATCTCGACTCGACTCGACTCGAATTCGAGTCGAGATTCGAGTCGAGACACACTTTGTAAAATTCGAGACGAGTCGAGACAAACGTATTTCTCGACTCGAATTTTCGAGTCGAGACACGAGTCGAGTCGAGACGGCTCATAAAAATCTCGACTCGACTCGAATGTCTCGAAAATCTTTCTATAATTTTTAATATTATTTTGAAGAAAGTATTCACTCAGAAACAGCCTTGAAACCAATTCCAGCTTTTATTCCTTCAGAAAGGTACAGAACGCATAAAATTAATAGTTAATCTTTAAAGATCAAGATTTAATTTTCAGCTCAATTCAGTTAATTAGAACTAATAGTTAATGTCGTTGTATTTGGTTGTACTGCAAATATAATGATAATAATAATAATAATTGATTATCTAGTTTGTATAAAACTATTATCCGTAGTCTAAATCTAGTTTGTATAAAACTATTGCGATAAAGTGAACTTCATAAATTCTCTGAATGAGCAGTTGGTAGTCTATAGTAATTTAGCATAGTTATAATTATTGTGTTTTCGTTCCCATGAACGCAATAGGGTTACGTAACTTCTGGATTATTCGCTTGCCCAACTATTCTGAAGCTTTAATATGTTGCAGCATATCACGAGCTACGGATAATATATAATGTAACATTTGTTGTAAATCACATATTATGATACGAGACTATTTTACATAGTATATCTTATCTAATATAAATAAAATAAAGAGTTTGTTTGTGTGTTTGTCTGTCTGTCTGTGTGCGACCTGGGGACCAGACGAGTGGACCGAGAGTTCCCAAAATTTGGTCACGAGTACCTTAGTCCAGGCCCCAGATCAAGACGAAGCGTTTTTTTAAATTTCGAACCAGGGGGGTCTCGGGGAAGGGGACGTTTACTGGGACCGACCTGGGGACCAGACAAGTTGACCGAGAGTTACCAAATTTTGGTCACGGATACCTTGGTCCAGGTCCCAGTCTAAGGCGAAGCGTTCTTGTCAAAATTGGAACCAGGGGGTCTCAGGGGGGCGTTTAGCGAGACATGTAGTAAAAGTAATCCAAATTGATCGACATTAGTGTCAAATCCATAGTTTTCACGGTCGCTGAGATCAATGGTGACACTTCCATCAGCGATGACTTGCAAATTCAGCTACTACTGTATGCGGGCCGGGTGTCAGCGGGTGAGGAATACCGACACATGTATAAATAGCCCATATTGATTGATACTAGTGTCAAATCCATAGTTTTCGCGGTCACTGAAATGAATGGTGATACTTCCACAGGTGTTGACTTCCAAATACAGCCCCCATGCGAAGAATGGGTATATTAAGCTAGTATTACAATAAATGGACTGCTTGGATGCCAAGAACTAGTACAGATAAGTACCATTCACTTCTATGAATAGGTATTTTTTAAAAGGATTTTTGTAAACAGTAAGTTATAAAACAATGAAGTACATACAGTAGTTATGGTTTTGGTTCCCAACATAAAGGAAATATGGATTGTTCATGAGATATTGAACTTCAACTTTCACTCCTGGAAAATTTCAATTTTGGAGTTAGGCCACTTAGCATCAAAGCAGTTCACTGTAAGATAAATACATTCCGCACATTAGTAACATTGTTGTTCAGGGGCCTTCGATTTCCATCCTCTCAAATGAAAGCTGAACTATTGCTTGATACATGCTGACTATATAGGAGAAATAGTGTATTAAGTTTTCGAGCTTTGGTGCGTATCCGTATTTACACTCTGATATAACTTTAAGTTCACACTCAAATCGAGCTAATTGTTTAATGCATTTCGAAAGCTTTTGTTTTTATGCAACTCATTAAGGAAAATCTATTTCATAATCGTAACATTTATGTACTAAGAAACTATGAACGTAAAGTAGACTCGACCTAGCCCCGTGGCCGCTGTGACTCAGTGCACAGCTCTCACCCTTGGTGTGTGAGGACTCTGATTCTGTGTGTGTGTGTGTGAACTCCGCGGCTAGTGTACGCGTCTTTGCCGTGGAAGACTCGGGTTCAATTCCCGGCGCGAGCTCATGCAGTTCGGATTCCACGTTAATCAGTAGGTCTACATTTCATATATCCTCGCTGCTGAAAGAGACGGTAAAGTCAAAATCAACTCAACAATATATATGTGTGTGTGCTTATGTGAATTTCCTCGTGGCTGTATGGTTAACACATACGCCTTGATCGCGGGAGACTCTGGTTCGATTTACGGTGGAAGCTCATGAAGTTGTTACCGGTATCCCACTTTAAACTGTAGATCCATGCCTCATATAACCATAGCTATAATATATATGCCTTTGATACACTTATTTTCCGACTTGGAAGCCATCGAAAATTTCCGGACACAGAGTCCCGTAGACCGAAAATGAGAAACATGGGTACAGAGTAAAACAGCCATAGAAATTTAAGCTTTTTAGGCTAACTTAATCCTTACATATAATGCAATAGCTTGGCCAAGTTATAATGGAGGAAATGCTATCATTGCAACACTATGAGAATAGAAAATGTTCGTCAGGTATTACTATCCCCCCCCCTCTCCTGCAGAATGAAAACCCTGACTAAAACTCAATATACATATATATAAAACTATTTTCTGTAATGTAACAAACAGTGGCGGATAGTATTCATGTTTCCTTGCAGAGGTCCTTATGAGAGTTCGCTTCCATCTTCCTCTCCCCAAGAACTAAAATAAATTTAAAAATTGCTGTTACTTGTTAATCTTGTACAAAGGACGCAATTAAAGTCCCAGTGTAACACCCCTTCACATTTAGATTTTTCCCCTGGAAGAAAACCAGTTATTATTGTTTCTTGATTTCTCAGTCTCACCTACATAAACATACGAATAGAATTACAGGATAGGACATGTTTAGAGTGCTTGCACGTGACATCTAACTATATTTCTCATCAAATGTGTCATAGATGAAAATTTCCGTTTGTACTGCCTCTATTTTCCGGTACATATGTTTCATTTATGTTATGTTGCTAAAATTCGTTAGGAAACAAGTACAGACTGCGCCTGTGTGCCTGACAAAACGTAAATGTACTGGATAATTATTTTTTCACTTTCTTCCGGAAAAAAAGTAACCCATCTCATGTCGGCTAACAAAAGGAGGTAGCGGACCAAAGATAGCCGTTGTTTACCTAAGGTCGTTACACAGCAGGGGTTTCATTCAGTCAGAGGGAAAAGAAAAAATAATTTAAGGTTTCTACATTTGTTTTGAACTGCAATATACTTCTTCGTTTTATTTTAAGAACCATTTCCTTCTCATTTGTCTGCATCAGAAAAAAAAATGCAAAAAAATCACTAGAATGTGCCTATTTACCCAAAGTACGTACTAGATCACTAGTTCAATAGTAAAATCACTAAATCTAGTACGAAATCATAAATGTGGCATCCCTGGGTTGGAGCGAAAGTAATGGTTGGAGTAAAAACTAGTCCGTATTTCTACTGCGTTCTGTTGTTGAATTCACAGAAATGTTCAAAAATAAATTCAAGAAGTAAAACACGATCCTACAAAAGACTGTTTACTTTCTCACTGGTTTTCGTATTGTGAACTGAAACTCAAGTGCGCAGTCATGTTGAACACTTCTGTCCCTTTCTACTTTACAACTTGAGGTGGGATGAGGGTCAGGATAGATCTAGTGATATACCGCTAAAGGAAGTGCTTCAGTACAGAGTCGGAAGCGGTATGTATTGTTTACACTACTTACAACCTTACCCCCCACATAAAATATAAATTCACCCTTTCTCCCTTCCCTTTTTCGAATACAATGAACCGACTCTTTTGCTGAAGAAAGATGCTAAAAGAAAATTGAAATATCTGTGTCTAAACTTTGAAGCGCAGTCTTTTGTATTTGTAAGGTTTTGCGAGTGTTTTCGAGATAGCCAAATCTTTTACCATGGGCTCCTGCTGCGAAATGATCGTGAGTAAACACCCGATCTCGCTGTGCTCAATTTCTCTCGCACACGTGAAATGGGTTTGTTGTTTCCAATACAAATAGGAAGTTACCTTGTGCTTTTGCATTTCTGCACGCACACAGGTACCATTGTTGTTTTAATGATCAGAAGAAATATCAAAATCATCCGATATATATGATACGAAACAGCTAACAGAGGGAGGCAAAGATAAAAGTAGGCCTATACCAAGTTTTCCGCGTGGTACCATTATGAAGAATAAATATTTGATAAAGTCACGTAGATGCGCTTAAACCTATTCCATCTGTCCTTATAACTTTTCTGGTCTCATCAATTTCTCAGGAGAATACGTACAACATATGTCCAAATTCCATATATACTCTTTCTAAACTAATGAGTAAACTCATTAAGAACACCAACTGATATCAATAAACAGGAAAGAAAACAATACTTTATACTTCTATCATTTGGTACACATCTCTATGAAGCACAGCTTGTTTCTTTTCGAAATAGCTCCTTCGTGTCACAGCTGTGGTTAGTTTTCTTTTGTGTTAGGATGAAAGAGAGAAATGCAACATTTGCTTCGCGGTGAAGTTATATAAATTATTAAGATGAGCGGTGATAAGCGAGGTTTAACAAAGAGTGCCTTTCGGATGCACAATTTAACGGGTAGTTGCAGTCCGTGTTGAGAATCGAACCAAAGCTATGTAAGACATGTTATGACAAATCCGAAAGGTGTGTTATATCGGTGCAGTACCAGTTTTTCACGTTTTTCAAAATGTTCCAAAACCCAAAGATTAATATTTAATTTCTGATATTTTAGTCGTCACAAATTACAATTTTATAATGTAGTCAATGTTTATAATTACTGGGCAGTTGGGCGTTTAAACTAATGACATCATAATAAAGTCAAAACCATAATTTTGAGTTGAATTGATTCTGAGTTTAACGTCCCGTTCAGCAGCGAGGCTATGTGAGACGTGGACCTACTGATTAACGTGGAATCCGAACCACATGAACTCCCACCGGGAATCAAGCCCAGGTTTTCCACGCCAAAGGCAAGTATGCTAACCGTTAGCCACGAAGGAGCTCCACCATAATTTTAGTGGGCGATAAGAAATATCTCGCCAGTGCTTTTACAATAAATAAAATTTTATAAGTATTAAAGAATAGTGGTAAGATATTTTATAATAGCTCTTTTATTTGAGATATGAGTATTTTGAAGAAAAAAAACAACAACTAAAGAATAGGTTGGCGGAACCACAAAAGACTCGTAAAATAAACTTTCTTATAAATACATACGCACCTTAGTCACCTTTTATAAGTGCCATGCTTACGTTCTCCATAAAAACAGAAATTCTCTTTTAGTAATACTTTACACAAGATCATGAAGTGGGTTCAAATTTAATTAAAGGCAAAATACAATACAATAATCCACAAATATTGCCTCAAGTGAGTTTAAAGATTTCTAAACACTATTGCGAAACTGGGCTCTGCCGTTGCGATCGATTTACAGATCTTGAGACGAAAGTAAGAAGGGACTTACGCACACAGTAAGTAAAAACACTTAATATGCCTGTAACTTTCCCCCAAATGGGTGTATCTTAAAACTAACCTCACCATTATTTTTCTAATTAAATTCTAGCCCGAAATTATGTATCATATTACCCTATTCCCATTTTGAAAACTTGACCTTAATTCAAAATGGTGGATTTCAAGATGGCTGCCATCAAGGTCATATCTACCATACGACTTCCCCCCAGGAATTATATGTATCCACATGGTTTTTCTTCACTTTTCTTCATTAACGCTCCGTTTACAAAGGGTAGTAAGGGACTTCTGTAGTAATCTCTAATAACCACATCACAACTCTTAAAAGTTATTAAAAAAAAATAGAAACATTCACCATGGCAAAAATTTGTCATCACAAGTAATGATGCATACATGCCTTCTATCAGCAAAAAAAGTTTCATTGAAATTGGAGCCGGACATTTGAGTGATGTCTCTTGTGGGATGTGATTGAACGTGACGTCAGCGCACATCGCCCCCCTTCCCGGAATTTACGGGAATTAGGTGACCTGAGTGAGCACATGTGGTGCCAGCTCTCTCCAGCGACCTATCAAGGATCATTGCGTGAATGCCAAGACGTGTCGCCGTTTTTATCCATGCCAAAAGTCGACATACTGACAATTAGGTAGGTAGTCATGATGGTCTGGCTGATGTGTGCGTATATTTTAACTCATACATTTTGTCTCGACTCGAATTTCGAGACGTCTCGACTCGAATTCGAGTCGAGTCGAGACAGAGACTGTCGAGTCGAGATACGAGTCGAGACATAAACATATTTTCGAGTCGAGACACGAGTCGAGACAACATTTTCTCGAGACGAGTCGAGACAGGCTTAAATCTCGACTCGACTCGACTCGAATGCATCCCTAGCAGTGGACCCTGGGGCAAACTTTTTTTATCCCAAAAAGTGTGCCCTTGAAAATGATGGGATACGTATTCGCCGAGTTTTTCATCTACTCAACCGTTTCCGAACAAATGACCCGGTTCAAATTATTCTGCCAGCTAATAGCTTTTACATTACAAAATATGTTCTAACTCACAATATCCCGACCGGTGGCACGTATAACTTTGGGATTCGTCTCGATATAACATATCAAATGAAAACTCAATTGTCTCGTTCAGATCTCAGCGGAGCCAGTTTGTGTCCTTCCCTTGTGAGTCTGATTTATTTGATATCATCTCTGTATTCACGTTAGTATCATGAGACATAATCAGTGAGAACACCAGGAACTTTCACTTAGTGGCGTGTTCAAAATAAAAGAGGGTGTTCACTCAGAATAATTATATACATCTTTACACAAACTCATAGAAAACAATATTTTTATGCCTAAGGTTGTGTGTAAGGAAATTTGAGGAGTATTAGAGGTGTTGCGGGTGTGCAGAATACTCTCTGGACATATCTAGTTTTACAACAGAAGTTGTAAACGTATAAACTAAAGAAACTACTGCAGCATTAAATTCATAAAATATGTACTTATACCCGGAAACTTAATACAAACTATTCATTTCCTTGTTAGGGAGAGGCCATATCCTCCTTTATGGAGTCCATGGATGTACCGGGGCAATATGTTGCTGTGTGTACTTGGCAACCGAGAGTAGCAGAACCATCTTAACGGTACCATAGCCATTTGGTTGGGGGCCCCGCGAGCAGTATGGCATGTATTAATTACATGTATTAGTACAGTAGATTAGACTGGACAGTAGAGTAGACGGCACTAGCGCGGGGCCCCCTTAGGCGCGGGGCCCGATTTGGAGCAATCGGTCCAATCGGCTTAAGGCCGGCCCTGGGTATTTCTGGTATTTAATACACGTGGTTTGCTATATTACGTATACATTTTCGTGAGCCACTGGGCCCCGGGCCCCACCCTGCCCTCCCCTTCGGGCGCCCATGATTTTATCCTATAAGTAATCGGTTTCATTTTTTTTATATAGTTCTATTTTTATGGTATTTAATGAACGGATTCCATACATTTTCTGCCATCCCGAAATCTAGAAGTTACAAGATTAATTAAATTGGCCATGCCAGAAAACTTAAAAGTACCTCGGAATGAATGTGAACAAACAAAAATCTAGCAATAGCAGTGGTGGATCTATGCCGGGGCCGATGGGTCTAGGCCCTCAGTTTTTTAGTGACAAAAATAATTTAAGCTATTATTTATATATTTTTGGGAAGTTTATAGTAATCTCATAATACTCTTCTATATCTACCATAGCCTGTATTCTGGCTACCCATCTCCCCAGTTTTCGCCTTCTAGATCCACTCCTGAGCAATAGAATTAAGTAATTTCATTTTCAATGTCATTGTAGAACACTAATATAATTTATCTTTACTTTGCTTTATATTTGGGATACGATCACGTTGTCACGATCAGTGTCCACATCAATCTTCCCCGCATTACGTATACAAGTTCTACTTAATGGGTAATTTTCTTCCTGGTGACTTGTTTTGGCATCCTTGTACGGATTCCATGTGCGTAGACATATATGCTTTACATATCTAAACATTTAAAAAGCAGTGATGATTTCAGTGGGTGGTTCTGTGTTGAATTCCCCTTGGAGCTACAAAATTCCCTCCCCGGAGCCATAACTCCTGCGAAGAAATCCCATGCCGTTTGATAGGGCGATGTGCTGAAGATGACAGAACTTTAACCATGGCCTCCTAGGTCTCTTGATCTACTATGGTGGCTTAGTGGTAGAGCGCTTACCTCTGGTGTGTGGGGTCTTGGGTTCAATTCCCAATTAAGGAAATTTGTGATTAACAACATCATATTCATGAGTTTTCTCGAGGTACTTCTGTTTCCTTCCACATAAAAGCGATAGTGCATGTAAGCGACATGTATTAGAGTCAAGCAGTAAAGCGATAGTGGAGGTAAACGACATATATTAGCGTCAAGCAGTGAAGCGATAGTATAGGTAAGCAGCACGTAATAGCGTCAAGCAGTGAAGCGATAGTGCAGGTAAACGACATATATTAGCGTCAAGCAGTAAAGCGATAGTGCATGTAAGCGACATGTATTAGCGTCAAGCAGTGAAGCGATAGTGCATGTAAGCGACATGTATTAGCGTCAAGAAGTCAAGCGATAGTGCAAGTAAGCGACATATATTAGCGTCAAGCAGTCAACCGATAATGCAGGTAAGCGGTATGTATCGGCGTCAAGCAGGCAAGTAATCGCACAGTTAGCGACGTCTATTAACGCGGCTTTACATTAACAATTACTGTAAAGCACAGATTAATACTTTTAATGTTTTATTATTAGCGAAGTTTCTTCTTTTATTTATTTTTTTTTTTAAGAACTGTCCAATAGTATATTTAATAAGCAACAAAAATAGAGCTTTAACTTCCGCTGTGTTTTGCGGTTTTGTGTTGCCGACAAGCAGAGCCACTATACGAGAAGTTTAGTGCTCGTTGACATGAAAGGCAACTGAGAATTTGTGCCTGATCTTCCCCTACTACACGTAGTGTCGCTTTGGTAAATTTTCCACTTAACTTTTTTTCTTTCTCTCCCCTCTTTTTCAATCTTATAGTGTGTTTTTGTTCTTCTCATACATTTATGTGTGGCTTGTTTGTTTCTAATTCCTAACATTCCTCTCGCTCATTAAGACCACATGCGGAGAAAGTAAACCTAGTGACAGATAGACAGGCGGGAAAATGGAGGCGACAAAAACACCGTCGCACATCTTCGTGTTTCTTATTTTCTCTTATTTTTCTCTTCTTTCTTTTTTTGTAAAAGCGTCTCATTAGTTCGTCATTATCATGTGACGTATGCAGACAAGAGTTAAAGACCGCATTACACACTTAAGTTCCGGTTTAATTCCGTATAATCTGTAGGTAGAGTTAGAAAAAAAAGTATTATAGTGCACTGGCATAGCAGCACATATACAAAACAATTCTTCACTTTTCACTAGTTGTACAAGAAATACCTACGGTTCTAAAAACACCAATTCAAAGTAATTTAAAATTAAAGTTTAAAAACCGTATGCGGAGTAGTTCTGAAGTATAATTATCATCATACTAAGGGTTAAACTAACAAATGATTATCGGAGGGTTATGCAGAATCTCTGATTAACACGTACTAGTTGACTAAGTTAATGACATTTGACTAATTAATTTAGAGCAGAGAGTACCCCGGCTTATCCACAGTTTAGACACAATAAACTTACATTATGAGAATACAAAGACAAGTAATTACCTATCTTTCTAATCTTTCACCTCATCGGGTGAATTAACTAAGAAGCAGCCATTTAGCCGAGTCCTCTACAATAGCAGAACTGTTTCTTAAAGTGAACAGTAAGAGATGAATAGCAAATTTTCACTTTTCTGAGAATACATTAGACTACGCATGCACACCTCTGGATTTCCGTAGTTGCTACATTTATTTTTCTCACCCGAGATATTGGGGTTATGTTAGTTAATTATATACCCAAATCAACGTGAACTCAAACCAGACTCTGAATACCAAAAAGTAGTACCTTATTAGTACAGAGCTAATACGATACTAACTAATTGTGTGACTAATGCTTGATTAACGAATTCTCTCTGAATTTCGCCCTAAAAGTTTATAATAATTTTAGATTATTATTAAATATCATTAACCTCAATTTGTAACATTCTCTTCTCAATGTTATCATCAAAGGTTTGATAGAAACGATGCATACGTAGCATCTTTGCTCCTCTGGCTATTAAAAAGATGCTGCTCACTCAATACCAATAAATACCGGTGTAGAAAAATTGACAGTGAATGTATAATCAATTTTTCCGTTGGTTAATAAGCGTTGAAAACTAGGTAATTCTGAAAGTTAGTCAATAACGAAAGAAGAGAAATAATGAATATATTCTAAATTCATCACTAAAAATTTACTTACCACTTTTCAAACAAATAGTTTCTTGTTGCCAGAGCCCTAGCTAGGGAGGGGGCGGTCGCGCCGGGCGCTGATAGCAAGAGGGCGCCGATCGAGCAAGAACAAAGGAAAAGTGTTGGAAATGAGTAAACGAATCGTCGCCACGGAAAAGTATTGGCGCCCTATTAAATCAATATTGTCGTCAGTTTGCAAAGAAATAGATTTGTTGAAAATTTTCTTGCTCGCTCCGCTCGCAACTCAAACATTTTTGTTCTTACTTAAAGAAAATTGTTATATACGATTTCTTAATGACGATGTGATAGAAAATATACAAAGTGCAAAGTAATGACTTATAATGTACGCAGGAGCGTTTTCAAAATCAGAAACGGTCAAAGTCTGAAATACATGTTCGGTGTTTCGATGGTAATAAGTTTGCTTAGTTAATCACGTTTTTGTACCCAATCGGATTAATCACGACGGTGACAATGAAGATATGAAAATGAGAAGATTGAAGACACACACTCAAGCTACTGTTTGCACGGAAATATTAAAAATGAAGGTAAAGAAGGGGAATAATAACATTTTCGAACTTGAAATAGTTGTAGAATAGAAGCTTAAGGGATTTTCATCAAACGGTTGGTTGAAACGGTTTTCATCAAACCCAAAAGGTCTTCCTGAACGTGGAGTGTCACTAATATCAAAACGACGCTCCTTAAAACGAGAAAACCATTTTCTTTCCATGTTCTCTCCGATGGCATTGTAGGGATCGCTGCTTTCGCTCCTCTGTTAAACTCAAAGAGAAGAATATGTCGGAAATGCTCCACTTACTGCACTTGACACTCTATTTTCTTGCGTTCACAGCTCCACTCACCATCTCCAAAAACGAAAAATTCAGTATGTAAATCAAGCACAACAATGCGACTCCTAACTAATAATAATTGATAAATTAAACCCATAGAGACCGGAGTACCAACAGGCGAAACAAAAACGCTATGAATTTATGAGGTTAATTAGCTTTTCATCATTACTTAGTGTTTTGTATCCGTTTCAAATTAATAATAGAAGAGTTCGAGAAAACATGATGTTATGTCACATTTTCTAGCTTTCGAGTAAACTAGGAAAGGAGATTCAACATTCCAATGCAATTGAATACAATGACATATACCAAACAAGCTTCCTCTGGCATCTGCATGCACATTTCCGAAATTACACTACCTACATACTCTTCTGTGGTCCGATCAAAACCCGTTCCTCCTAATAACTCAATTTCACTAGAAGAGGTGATTACCATTATGCTCACCCGAGCCGATGAATTATGTGTGTTAATGGGTATGTAGCCGAATAATTTTTACAATCGATTTAGAAATTCAAATTGAAAAAATAGTTTTAGCAGTATTGACAAAACATTGTTTTCCACTTTTTGAATAGTTTGAATGTTTTGTGCTGAGTAAAATATTTAAAACTAAATCAATGTACAGTATGTAGAAAATATACTGTATATATTTATGTAATGCCAAATTGATTGTTATTTTTTTCTGCAATAGTCGCACCTCCCATCATAATTTGTAGAATACCTTCAGAGAATCAATAGAGGCTCTGAACTTAGCGGTTGATTTTGCTGGGGAGGAATGCAAAGCTAATTTCGCCGTCATTGCCGATTTGAGTTACCTCTTCTAGAACATAGAACTCTGGAGCCGCCGTAGTATTAAAATAAATTGTGGAACTACTTGTGTATCTTTAAACGTTGATAAATGCTCTTCATTATTTTCAAACAATTTCTTTATCTTGTGATGAGTAAATTCGAGACCCAAGACCCGGATGGTCTTGGTCTTGCACTCAAGCTCTTGGTCTTGGTCTTCGTTGTGCAGTGGAACCCTTGGTCTTGTTCTTGCACTGGAGCTCTTGATCTTGCACTGAAGCTCTTGGTCTTGCACTGAAGCTCTTGGTCTTGCACTGAAGCTCTTGGTCTTGGCCTTCCACTCGAGCTCTTCGTCTTGGCCTTGCACTTGAACTTTTGGTCTTGGCCTTGCACTGGATCTCTTGTTCTTGGTTTTGCACTGAAGCTCTTGGTCTTGGTCCTGCATTGGAGCCCTTGATCTTGGTCTTGCATTAGAGCCCTTGGTCTTGGTTTTGCACACCTAGCCTTGGTCTTGCTTGCAAAAGTCTTGGTTTTAAAAATTTTTATATTTTTCATAGATAAATTATACACTGGATATAAAAGATAATAAAAGCTATGCTAATCATTGCCTGTTTTAAGCCGACAATAGTAATAGAATTTTAATGTAATATTGTTCTTCATGTGAGCAGTGGCGTAGGGAAGGGAGGAACCTAGGCTTCCTCCTCGGAAAGGATTCTGACAATAGACTTTCAACTTTGATGTTTGTAATTTTTTCTCGGAAGCAACAGCAATTACCTTCCATGTACTCTATTTCAAAACAAAATATTTCACTAAACAGTTTCTAGACAAGCTGTATTCACCAACGTCGTCTTTATTCTTTATAAATGATTGTATTTTGGGGGTATGGAAACCGAGTTTTCCAGGAATCCTTGTTCTCAAAGGAAAGAAAGAAAGAAAATGAAATGAAATGAAATCTTTAAGTTTTACGTCCCACGGTTATGCCGGTTAGGCTAAAGGAGACGGTGAAGATGAGAAATGAATGAAATGGTGGAATGAAGAAAGTGGGAGGAAATGGGAGAACCCCGAGAAAACCTACGAGCACGGTGTTTGTAAAAGAAAGAAAGAGTGAGGACCTATATGCATATGGCGACCTTGAAGTTATTGTTTTACTTATTGACATAGCAATGACCACAGTTTTCACATATCTTCTTTGACCCAATGCCTTTGCAGACCGAGCCAGGTAATACTGAAAAGAATCTGTTCCTTTCTAATCATAAAAGCATGTTCCGAAAAAATTACTTTACTTTAGTTGAAGGTTTAAGGGGAACGGACATATTTGAGCTCTAGAAATCACTGACCTCGACAAAAATAAAACACGTGACCTATCATCGCCTATTTTGAATCATTCACTTTCGTTCCCAATAGGATTAACTACAACAGAAAACCTTATCACTCACTACTAGCCGGAATTGGCATGAAAGAAAGCGGCGATAAATGAAATTCGATAAGTGATCAGCAGTTAGTTTCCTTAACCTGCAAGAAAAAAAAGAAAGGAGGGGTAAAAACGAAGATTTTCCTTTGTTGTTTTGATTTCATTTAGATGAAAAATACTTGAGGAAAAACTATTAACAGGAGAGGGTGGAAAACAATGGTAGACTTGTACCGTATGACTATCTCACAGCAATCTCCGCTGTTTGATCAATTAGAGCAAGTTCAGAAGAGTTGCTTGAACTAGACTTGCTCAGGGTGTCGAAATAAGAACTTACTTTGGAATTGCAAAATGTCGCAAAACGTTTCACAAAAATGGTTAAAGCGAAAAAAGACGATTTTGTTAATTTCGGCGAGGAAAATGTGCAAACAAAGAAACCAAAAAACCAACGGAGAAAAATCTAAACAACATAATTATTCAGAGACAGTCTCGTGAAACGTTTTAGAAAAATGGCTAGAGCGAAATAAAGACAGTAGTACTGTTGGTTTTGGTGAAGAAAATATGCAAAAACAGCAATCGAGAAACAACGAAGAAATATCTAAAGAGGCCAGCACTTCAGAGAAAGATGTATTATTATTATTATTATTATTATTATTATTATTATTATTATTATTATTATTATTATTAAAACTAAACATACTGGAGCAACATACGCATATATATATATATATATATATATATATATATATATATATATATATATATATATATATATATATATATATATATATATATATATACTAAGGCCCCCCAAACAAGAATCCTACGCTACTTCGTGTGAGTATGATATGATAGTGCTCAGAATTACCGAAGTTAAGTACCATATTTGACTTTAGTTCATGAACTTCACTATCGTGTTTTATTAATTTGTTTTTAGTTTACCTACTGTCTTAGGCACACAAGTATTTTTCGTGGGATTTTACAGAACTTAATCATGGGCTATAGTAAATGAATCAAGTGATGGCCGAACTAAATCGAGCACTCTTACCTTGTAATAACTCATAGAATTGTGCTCTCTGTCGTCTTCTATACACCGTTCCAAATCATTACCATTCTCTGTGCTTCAGGTAAGTTCCGAAGGAAGATCAAAAATATACTAAGATTGTATTTGATTAACACTTACTATTTTCCCTTGCTTTTATTAAGGACGACTCGTGCTCACAACGCCAGACAGGAGAGTTCTGACAGGCAGAAGCGACTGATCGTAAGTAAAATTACTTTCTAGATGGTGCAGCAACTTTGCTGTGGACCGAATGTATCATGTTTACCTTCTGAATTTTAAGTTTTTGCAGGGTCAATACGCCTATTTGTTACATCCTACTCACTCAAAAAGAAATTTTTGTTTTTGTTGTAAGTTTAGTATAAATACTTTAAAAAAAAAAAAAAAAAGGAGGAGCAAAGAGCAACCACGGTATGAATTTTCTTGAGATGTATTCAGCGAAACGTGAAAGTGTAGAAAGTACTTGTATATATTCTTAAAACAAAAAGAAGCCTTGTACGTAGAGTTGCATGAGATTTGTATATTTTATATTTAGGTTTGGTTGATTTAACAATATACACAACTACTTTCTACACTTTCAGGTATCGCTGAATACAACTCAAGAAAATTCATACCGTAGTTGCTCTTTACTCCTCTTTTTTCGGTACTTATACTAAACTTACAAGAAAAACAAAAATTTCCTTTTGACTGAGTAGGATGTAAGAAATAGGCGTATCAACCAAAGCTGTATTAACCAAAATGATAGGGTATTTCGAAAATAGTACTTTGCTTAGCCTGGTGATCTTTAGTTATTGTTTGATTCTCAAAGAAGTTAAAGATTACTCTTCTCACACTCCAAATTAATATCTATATTGTCACAAATAAGCTATCTATCAATGCATGTATGTACGATGACAATCTATATAAATGTACGAGATGCATTACACACTTCTCGAAATAGTATTTTTCAGAAGTTATTTATTTTGCAACACATTTATTTTGCAACACCTACATTTATTTTGCAATACATTTCAACAGAATGTTTCACACGCTTCAATGCATTTGCAAATTTGGATTATTCAGTTTGCGAGAGGTACACAGCATTGCAAGGCATATGAAATATACTTTTCTAAGGAAGCAGCATCATTTTCTCATCAAGTATTGTACGTAGTACTACCTTATTGTTTGTGCCTAATGATTTTACAATTGTCGCATTCAGTTCATCATGAAAATAATCATTAATATGATCTACTATTGTAAGTAATGTTTTCCACTCTTTAAAGTCCAATTGGACATCAAACTGTTCTGTTTTGCCAAGTCTTATGACAGGTTGAAACAAGGTAGCACTGATGCGGATGCCCATAATAACATATTTCGTTTTGAATATATTTACTGAATAATAATTGGCAAACAAGAATTCTTAGTGAACTTTAACATTAGTGGTACACATCTTTCTACCCAGAATGCTCTTGCTCGAATGATTTCATCACGAACTAAATGGTTGTTGTTTGAATGATGATTATATTATCGTTGTCATTGAAATGGAATATTGCTCACGTTGTAAGATCCAATAATAATCACAAATTAGATCTACTAAGCAATAAGATGTGATGGCATTTCTTAGGATTGTGTACTAAATCGGAATTAATGACAGCTTCCAACTAATCCTTTGTAGAATAAGTATACAGATCTAGTGTTTATGAGGCTTAATAGCTCTTCTTGTTTTGTGGATTCATGGGTAAATATCTTGAAGGTAATGATAATATTTTTATCATTTTCAAGAATCACTAGTAATCTTAAATTAAACTTTGTACTAATAATATAGCTAAATAAGATTCTATAAGCACATTTTGTTGTAAATTGGTAATCTTGGTAAATGATCTCACCACATCAAGTGCGTTTCGGAACTATAAACAAATATCCATATTGACGTTATGATGAATACTATTTCGAACGATCTACATGTCATAACGGATGTGATACAAATTCTGGTGACGTTGCGTAGATTTGTTCTGATATGTATAATTGCATCATAATGATGCAATTCTTATGTAATGTTGTCATATTTCTTTATTCTAAACATTTCTGATTTTTTTACACTTGTAAAATCAGTGCTGCCAAGTCTTTTTGTTGTAAAAATTCAAATTATTTTCTTATACTTGTACATTTTTTCAGTGAGCTACAAAGTTTTAGGTAGTGAAATGTTAAATAAAATTTTCAAACTACTTTAAAAGTAGAAAGTTTTCAAAAAGTGCAAACAATTTTTAAAACAAAGAACATCTATTAATAATTTTTCAATGAATACAAAAATTTTTAACTTTTAAAAAATTAAAGATGTTCAAACAAAAAATTAAATCAAGATTGTCAAACTACAAATTTTAAAAATAAAAATTTCAAAGTAAAATTGTCAAATCAAAAATTCAAACTAAATGTTTCAAAACGCATTTGAAAATTTAAAATTTCCAAATCAAAATTTTCAAATTAAAAGTTTAGAAATTCAAACAGTAATGGTAAAATTTTGAGCAAAATTTAAATATAGATTTGAAAGTAATCAGTCAATCAGATTGTATCAAAAAGAACTTTGCATCAATGACTTTAGGCTATGAGTTGTAACTGTAATATTAGAGTTCAAATATTTTCAAACTAAAATTTTAAACGAAAGCTTTCAAAAAATTAAACAAAGATTTTAACGTGATTAATTAATCAGATTACATGAAAAATAACTTTCCATTATGATCTTAGCCTATGAGTGTTAAGTAGGCTAAAAGTTGAAAAGTGTGAAATGGTTGTTGTTCCACATCAATCGGTTTTAACTATTACCTACAAGGAATTACGAAAACTTTCTCGATTTTAAAAAGTTTAATTTCATTCTGTAGCAAAATAAACTTTGATAACAAAAAATATTGTAATAAAAGAAAACGTTTCATAGTTAACCGTCAAACTTTATTCACGATTAACAAATAAACGGTTTTCAATTATTATTCAATTATATGTATGATCTTAGACTATTAGTCATGACTACAAATTCTTATATTGAATGTGTGAAATTGTTGTTTTTATGTCAATAAGTTTTAATAACTATCTATCAGGTTTCAAGTCATAACATTTTTTTTTACTAAAGACTTTAAACTGTGAGTCGTAACTACAATATTAAGGTTCGAAAATTTTCAAACTAAAAGAAAAAAATTGAAACAATGATGGAAAATATTTAAAGGATTTTTTTTTCAAAACATTTTTTGACAAGAGAACAAGATGAGCACCCAAATTTACAGTTGTATATATTAGGAACCTAAAGAACATTTACCAATATATATATATATATATATATATATATATATATATACAAAATGTCTCAAATGTTCTCTGACATAGAGTAACTCTGTTATTATCTGAGTTACAACAAAATGTAAGAGGGGAAACTGTCTCCGAATATGATGATTTTAATCTAAAGTGAAGGAAAATTTGATATCGGACGGGCCATTTGGACTGTTCACTCTTTATGCACCCAATGTTAAATGAAAATGCAACGCTGCCATTTACCTGAACCCACAACAAAAATGAATGAAGTTACTGTCTTTTTACGCTAAAGTGTCGATGGCCATCCCCCATTTCAAATATGCCCCCATTCACTTTATGTTGTTGGTTCAAGTAAATGGCAACATTGCATTTTCATTTAACATTGGGCGCATAAAGAGTGTAGAGCCCTAACGACTCCGCAATTACCACTGGTGCCTGAAGTCCGTGGTTCGATCCTCGACTAAGTAAACTGTGTCCATTGGTTTTCTCGAAATACTCCAGTTTTATCTCACTTTCTCATTCCACCAATTCTTCCATCATCATTCATTTGCCTTAAGGTTGGTTTTAAAGGGATAAGTTTTGTCGATAGATGGCACTACAGTATTCGTATCTTTCCCATGTAATTTTTATCCTTCACGAAAATTCACGATTTCACTTACAAATTCCAACTTAGAGACCTCAAATTTTTAGAAAAGGAACTTCATAATCTATCGAAGGCAATAATCCGTGCCGATTTTTTTTATTTAGATGTTTCTTCAATGTGGAAATGGCTCGATTGTTGAAATGAATATCGAAACCTTTAACAATGGAACTGTTTCAACAATGAAGAAAATTCTAAATTAAAAAAAAAAAATCGTCACGGATTGTTTCCTTTGATAGATTATGAAGTTCCTTCTCTAAAATTTTGAAGTCTCTAGGGTGAAATTTGTAAGAGAAATTGTAAATTTTTCGTGAAACGTAAAAAACTACATGGAAGAGATACGAGGACTGTAGTGACATCTGTCGGCAAAACTTGTCCCTTTACACTAACCTTAATCATCCGTTTCCCTTAGTCAAAAGGGCGTAACGTGGGACGTTAAACTGAAATTTTTCATTTTTAAAATTGAACCTTGTAAGAAAATTACTTACCGTAATAAAAGGAAAAATGGGATAAACGTGGAACAATATTTTTTTGTTCTCAAAACACGACAATCCCGATTAATCGGGACCTTTGGTTACACTAGTTATAGTACATGGCCTTCGTAAAATTTAACTTTCATAAGTTGGCAGCCATGATTCTTTTGCCTAAGGAATTCATCACTTCTAGTTGGGAGAACTAAATATAGCGAAACTCTCCAAGCACTTCCTTCTTATCCAACTGCTTGGCAGAGGTACATAACCTCCTGACATCTATCGGGCAATATTGTAAACTAACTGCCTCTTGGTTTCGTACGTAATGAAGATGTAAAAGCGTAATTTATTGAGCTGACAGGAACAAATGCGAAATGAGCACCATCTGTTGGCCAAATTGTAGCATTACATGTAACAGGCTATTATACGTGCCCACGCTGATGCAGTTGCTTGAGGGGAAAATATATATATGAGAGAAACGAAAGATTAAGTACATTAGACTTAATGTTCACTCCTGCTATTTGAAAGAATTCATCTCTGTTCTCGAAGATCGCTTATTTAATTAGTCGTAGAGAAATTTCCACTTGTATAATTTCAAAATGGAAACACGATTTCTTGTAAATTGTGATCTATGATGCTATCTTGTTTATGAGGATGGACCATTTACAGCAATCATTAAAAATTTGCATTAGAATAGCTTTCGAGCTCTGAATTTATATTTCTGCGTACCAACAAATTTCTCACTCCCTACTTCAGAATGACATGGAAATCTAAATATAAGTGGAAACAGGAAGTAATATGTAATATTTAATTAGAAAGCTCAAATGAAAACTATTAACTATACTATGTTGTTCAAATTATTTGGACATTTACGTACGTGAGGGGTACCAGGGGCGGATCCAGGGGGGGGCGATCGCCCTCCCCAGAAGAGGAAACTTTTTTATTTTATATATAAATAAAATATATAGTTTATTTTTTGACGCTCTTAAAAGTAGCTCTAAGTAGCAGTATTACAACCCCCCACCCCCCCAAAAGTTCGTCCTGGATCCGCCCCTGAGGGGTACGGTGGATCAGTGGTAGAGTGCTCATCTTTGGTGCAAGGACTCTGGTTCGGCCCCAAGCTGTATAGAGGGTCATGGTGGCTCAGTGGTAGACCGTTCACCTCTTGTGCATAGGGTTCTGGGTTCGATCTCAGCTCGCGCTAAGTGAGCTTTGTTGTGGACAAACATCATGTGCGCGGGTTTCCCGGGGATTCTCGCGTTTTCTTCCACTTTCTTCATTCCACCATTTCATTCATTTCTCATCATCACCGTATCCTTCAGCTTAGCCCTCATAACTGGGGGACTTAAAACTTTCCCAAGCTGTGTACATTTGTATTTGAGTATTCTTGAGGTTTCTACCGTTTCCATCCACATTCTCATTCCAGAAATTATCTCGTAATTCTTCAGTCTCATTAATCGTTCGTCTCCTTCGGCCTAAAGAGCATAAATGTGTGACGTCAAATTAAAGAACCCACTTTTCTTTCATTTCCATACATCTGTTCTCATTCAATGCTGTCCTCCATAATGATCTAGGCCTAATAGCTAGCATGCACGCCTGTGGTGTATATGTCCGGGATTCAATTCCAGGATCATTGAAAGCATTGTGGTGGTTCGGACTCCACATTAACTGTAAGTCTATGTCTCATGTAGCATCTGTGTTTAAAAAGGATACTAAACATTAACAAACAAACAAACAAATATATAAATTCGTTCAGTGCTAGTGTTAAGCCTCATGTAAAGGTAATAAGCAATGCCATCATACCAAAATAATTTTGCTTCCGTGTTGCATGGTCTAACATCTAAACAGTGATGAATTCGTGGAATTTTGTTGTTTGCGGAACACCTTCTAAATGTTTTGATCCTTTCCTAAATTTTACTTCTCTTTCATTCAACGAAGAGGTTCAAGTTTATATTATTTTGTGTGAAGATATTGTTAAAATAATTTCATCCACCAAAAAAATTAGCCAAGCTTCAGAAAGTTACGCCTTCTCTCATGCAAATGATTTCTAGGCATTAATTTTTCTTTATGAGAATCATTGGATGGACATTTTGGTACGGTATGGTACACATGAAAGTGTATTGTAAGCGCAACGAAATGACGAAATAAGTTAAGCAACGACGCTGTATTAATTTTGCTAAAAGCTTGGTGATACCCAACTAAAACTTATTCGGAAAATTAAGTAGGCTTGTAGCTACGATATGTGCACATTACATTACTACAAATATAGCTTCACATCGTTAGAATGAGAACTGGCTCCAGTAGGACTTGAGCAAGTAGAACTGGTAAGTTAGGTGATTGACGAACTGCGGACGCCGACATGCAGGATCGTTGTGTCCTGCTAGCTTCGGAGCAGAAGCAACTTCGTCTAAAAGTATCGTAGTACTGGAACGAACGGACACCGAGCTCAACTTTTTATTACTTAACATCATGGAGATGGGCTTGCGAATGCGGTAGTCAGTTGAAGATTCAATCGTCACAGTAGAGACAAATCGGATGTTGAGTAAGAAAATGTCATTTTGGCTGATGAGTGTTTTCTTGTACTTTGATGGCCTCACGATTAGGGCATGTACCACAAGGTCAAAATGTTATCACAGCATATTGTCTAGAAATTCTCGTGATGCTCATGGCTTCCGTCATGTGTGCAACGCAAACCACAGGGTCTGCGCCCAGCGAAAATTTAACAGTTACAGCACGACAATGCTCCTCCATTCGTCACATCTCTATCTAGTGTTCTTGATCAATTCATTTATTTCGCAGGATTAGCCATTTAGATCAAAATGTCACTAAGTAAGATCTAATTTAAGTCTCAAAAAGACAATAGCTACTATCCAGATCGACTCCGTCATAACGTGCCTGATGTGTTCTTCTATGTTTCTGTTACGCATTAAATCGTCCGTTTGAGGCACAGTGAGACCATTCTTTAGTGACATGTCCAGTCACGATATGAGGATGCATAATGATACCTATTACTGCGTTCTGAATAACTGAACTTGAAACTACACAAATTGAAATAATTAGATAAATGTCTTCTTCGGAGGGGAGATCTAGAGCGTGAGTGGGAATACACATTGGAAATGTCGCTGTACAATGACTACTATCTTGAAAAATCTGATCGAAAAAGGTGCCTGGACAAAGGAAACTGCACCGACACAATTTGCAATCTCCGGATTCTTATAAGCTGCCTGATCATATTGAACTTCATATTAACACAATAGTATGTCACAATTTTCTAACTTTCGAGTAAACTGGAAAAGAATGTAACACTCCCGTCCTTCTCCAAGTAAACCGTACACCAGTTTTCCTTCAGATCTTTGACGGCAGCATCGCAACGGAAAATTGTTAAATCATTGTATTATTTCTAGGTCGCCACCGCGTGTAGAAAACCGCGGAAAATAACGCTGATTCCGGTTCGGTGAAAGTAAGTGTGGTACCGATTAAGTTCCAAAATCACACTGCACGGGACAGATTTAACACCGTGTCTTCAAATACGTGGATGAGCGATTGGATGAATTATTTATACTCCAAATCCAGAGAAACAATTATGACACTTAAATTATTTCAGATAATAAATACATAAAAAGTAATTATAACGGATAATATCTTTATGGAAGTTCATCTTCAAAGCTAACCCTGAAGTACAATGGATATTACATAATTAATAACAATAGCAATGTATCATTAAATATTGAAACTTTATAGGAAATCAACATTTTCAGAAAAGTGACATTACAATTGAACTTCACAGAAGAAATACAGCGATAAAAGGTAGGCATCCGACTGTCTTCTTTTACAACTCCATATATCGGCAGCCTTCATGGTACAGTTTAAACTTAATCATTGTAGTGCATTTCCGAAATGTAGCAAAATTAGGTTAAGTTCAGAAGTTTTGAAGTAAGCTTTCAAGAGTTTAAATTCGGTTAAGCTGATATAATGTTATTCAGGTTTTGCATGCATTTTCTAATTTAGATTAAATTTTGAATAGTTACTCGTATACTGTGCAAATAAAGACATGATAATGTTGAGACAAAGATAAAGCTGTTAGTTCGTTAGATTACCGAAGATGTGGCATAAAATACAACTACTTTCAGATAGTAATACGTCATCATGTATCATTTGCTTCAGAAACCTAGTATAACCCAATCCCTCTTCATACAGTTAGGTCTGGCGTCTTCATAACGGGCGAATGTGCATTCTAAATAAAATTCTTATCTTCATATTAAATAATTATTTAAATTATTTGCCATATGCATTAATTCAAAATATGTATACACCATACATATTCCATTAACTGTATAACTATTAATACAGTATTTAACTTCATTTAACAATTGGCAACATTCTATTCCTGTTATTACACACAGATTCTACGGTAACTGTAATGAAAAGGCTTAAAATACAGGCTTACAAAAGAACTATTTAGAACAGGATCTTCATTAACACAATATTATCGTGAATATTGCTATGCCACAGTAGGTAATTAATGTGTCTTGAAAGTAATTTTATTATATCCTTTCGATTCGTGCTTCATCGTCATGTATTACAAGCAGAATACGAATAAACATATAAATTTATGTAAAATTCCATCATGAAATCAAACTGATAATTTTGAATTATTGAAAATATTTCGAGTTAGTAGTTACGCATTCTAGAATTTGTTAATGGCATGGCTATGCAGTAGCATAGGAAAAGGGGAAGCAAAGCTTCCCGAAGATTTGCTTAGTTAAACATTTTATCCATCTTCGTAACCCACAAAATAAATATTTTCAGACAATATATAAATTAAATTTAATATTACCTTGAAAAAGGTCACTAATTATTATTTTCTTCAGAGATAAATTTACTGAGTAATTAGCACAACTAAAACGTATTCCAACATTAAATTATTCTGTATTTAATTTACAGCATTCATTTCATCTGAAATCAGAAGTATTATATCTGCAAATCGATTTTCTTTTTTTCTACAATATGATACAGACCAACGATTACGTTCCTGTAGTACTTTCCATTAGAGCTATTTATTGGTGCAGATAGATGGATGCTTCATGGACAAAAGAACAAATAAATTGAAATTTGAAATAAATAAATAAGAAACACTTGAAATAAATAAATAAGGAACAATGAAAAACCATTAACAACAGCATAGCTGTGATGCTGGAGCATAACAAGAAGGTTAACAATTCCCATGCAGTTTAATGCAACGACACATACAAATAAGCTTCCCCTCTCATATTTGCAGGTACATTTCCGAAATTAAACTACATACATACTCCTCTGTGGTGCGATCACAACCCATTCCAACAACAAACTCATTTTTTCCAGAAATGGCTTATCATTATATTCGTCCGAGCCACAATGTTTATTTTTATGACATCCCCAAAGTATTAGACCCTGAAATTTTCTCGCTCAAAGGCGGAAGACCTTAGAATAGGCCTCATAACGTTGGACAATAAGTAGATGGGAATCGACATTTAACTAAAATATATGGTTTTATGCTTAATATTGTATAGTATTACGTAATTTCAACACCATTGCCGCAAATGAGAAGCTTTCGTGTACCATGGACTTCAGTTAAGCTCATCGTCTCCATGTAGAAATCTCCTAAATTAATACTGTCCATCAATTGTAGTATCTTTCGCCCTTCTTCCTTTTCTACCATTCCAACGTATCTTCTACCACGTCCCCTATAATACAGTTTCTTTTCAGCCAATGTTCTAATCAGTTTCTCTTTCTCTTTTAAATTGCATCTAAAATTGCACTTTTCTCCCTTGCTACTTGTAACATTTTCTCATTGTAACTCAACCAATTCTTGCCTTCTTCTCCACACCTACATTTCTAAAGCCTTCAATCTTTTTTCATCATTTCTGCGTAATCTTCATGTTTTATTTTTGATATAAGCTCCCTCGTGGCTAAGCGATTTGCGCACACACCTTTGGCGTGTGAGAGACGCGGGTTTGATTCTCAGCGGAAGCTCATGCGGTTCGAATCCCACGTTAAGTTGTAGGTCCACGTCTTACATAGCCTCGCTGCTGAAAGGGACGTTAAACTGAAAATCAAATAAAAATTTTTGATTAGGTGCCTATAATCTGAATTAAGAGGCCGCAGAACTCAGTGGTAGAGCGCTTATTTCTGATGCGAGGGTTTCCTACATCGATCCCAGCTCACGCCAAGTGAGCTTTGTAATAGACAAACATCGTGTGCGCGAGTTTGCTCAAGACTCTCCCGTTTCTTGCAGTTTTATCATTTCATTATTATCATCTGTCTCATCATGGGCGTCTCTAGCGCGGGGGACGAGGGGGACGCATCCCCCCAATATTTTGAAGTACAAAATATTCCATACTTTATTCTAATTTAATTTATTTACTAACGACCGTATTTTCGTATGATATTCAGGCTGTGAAACGATTATAACAGAGTTCAGAGTTCTCAGGGGGTCCGTGAAAGTAACAAATGGAATCGAAGATAATAAATAGATTGGGTTTGGTAGTACCATTTAAAAAGCTTTTTTATGTCCCCCCCAAATTTTACATGTCAGAGACGCCAGTGTGTCTCATCATCACCATTCCCCTTAGCGTAATTGTGGAACGTTTATATTTTTTTAAATAGCTCTTTTGTAGCTATAAAGTTAGCGTACACGCTTTCAACGCGGGCAGATCGTAAAATGAAATGAAATCATTAAGTTTTACGTCCCACGGTTATGCCGGTTAGGCTAAAGGAGACGGTGATGATGAGTGATGAATGAAAATGGTGGAATGAAGAAAGTGGGGGGAAACGGGAGAACCCCGAGAAAACCCAAACGCGCACGGTGTTTGTCCACCACAAAGTTCACTTGGCGGGGGCTGGGATCGAACCCGGGACCCCAAGCACCAGAGGTGAACGCTCTACCACTGAGCCACCGCGGCCCCTCAGGGCAGATCGTAGTTCAATTACCGGTGGCAGACTCTTTTTATTCAGATCTCACGTTAAGTTGTATGTCCACGTCTAAACTCTAATTCAACCAATAAAAGAAATGAACTATGGATTGGCTTAAATGGTCTAATGGTTAGAGCGTTGGACTCACGTCTGCGTGGTCATGGATTTGGTTCCCGGCGGGTGCTTCAAAATTTTTAGGCGTCCACCCAGCGTGGTGAGGCAAACTGGGGAGTAACGTGAATAAAAGACGTGACGGATCCTGATACGCCTGTTTGAGATAGGGCGATGATACAACGCGCTAACCACGTATTCGACGCCCGGCTCCTACGCCAAGTTGTTTGGTTTGGTTTGGTTTGATTTGGTTTGGTTTGATTTGGTTTGGTTTCTTTGGATTGCTTAAATAAGGGGGATACACATTTGAATGGAAAAGTATCATTAGCAGTATGTGAGGGGGGAAAAAGCTGAATATCATTGCTTTATAGAAGTAAATATGTATAATATACATAACAGAATAAATAAGTACAAATTCCACATCAAATTACAGATGTATATATATATATATATATATATATATATATATATATATATATATATATATATATATATATATATATATATATACAGGGTGGGCCATTTTAATTAATCCACGGAAATATCTGAAAAATGATAAAACATAGAAGAAATTTTTGAAGTACACGTTATATATTGCTAAGGGGGAAAACCAATTCCGCCAAAAGTACCCCTCCCCGCCCCCCGTAAATGGGGGTAACGGGGGGTAACTTTGACATGTCAAATGGGAACATGTGTCGAGTAATACCTCGTTCGAAAGGTCTTGGAAAACTAAGTAACGCTGTACCAAAAGATGTTTCATATTGTGCATCAGTTTCAAAATGGCCGCCATGATATGGTTCGGAAACTCCAGTACCCGTAGTATGAAAACCATGGAAGGTAAACGAATGGAACAAAATTGAAATACGTAAATATCATAGGGCATACCGAATGATGTAATCCCTGTGATCCCAGTGGCCTCTCTGAAGGGGTCTTGTGGGCTAACTTCAAAATTTCAATGTCCAACCGGACAACAATTCGGGCGTACGCTTGACCTACCCAATGCTGTTTGAAAGGCAGACTTCATGCATAGAGAATTGGTGCACTAAGTTAACGCGGATGGCCGCAGTTACATTTTGATTAACTATTAGCATTCATGTCATATTGTGAGCTTGGGGGACGAAACGGTGTGTACGTATATCCCCGAAATGCTTTCTGAATAACCAGCACGCATTGCATAAAAGTTTCTCTTTTTTTAGTCACTACAGCGTCATATTTACAAACAAATGTTTCAACCACACCATACCTATTTGTAAGGTTAGCCTTAATTTACGAATTAAAGTAGAGTTCTCATTTGAACTCTCATAGTTACTTTCCAGCCCACTCATACAGAGCGCAGGGAGAGATTATTTTGCAGGACTTGGATTTCCCTCTATACATTATGGCAATTTTACTCTAATATTTTTATCTCTGTTGTATTATTCTCGAGCCTTGGAACGCCCCCGTGGTTTTCCTATTTAATTCTCGTTATTTTCATTTATGTCTAACCGTATTCATACTATGGGCACTAGACGTTTTCTTAGACACAGTCACCATGTCTTTGCGATCATTTTGAAAACGGTGTCTTATGTCGAAAATTTTCTTACAGAAGCATTTTTGATATTAATTTGTCTATGTAACGTGATGTTACTCGCTTCAAGCTGCTATTTGAAATTTTCAAGTTGTCCCCGGATACCTTTCAGTTGGCCCTTGGAGTCAACCCGACAACACCTCTCGATGTGCCTTACGTCAGTTACCTACTCCAGTTTTTCTTTTGTTGATTTATCTCCAATCGCTTTCATACTACGGGTACTAAACCTTTTCTCTGACACGGATACTATGTTTCGGCGGCCTTTTGAGAACACTGCCATTTCACATCAATCGTTTTCTCCTGCAATATGTTAGATTTTGCAAGATTTATCGAACGAGGTATCACTCGACTCGTTACTATGTGAAATTTTGAAGTTAGCCCCCAAGACCCCTTTAGGGAGGCCACTGGGATCACAGGGACCACACCGTTCGATATGCCCTGTGATATTTACGTATTTCAATTTTGTTTCATTCATTTATCTTCCATGGTTTTCACACTACGGGTACTGGAGTTTCCGAACCATATTATGGCGGCCATTTTAAAACCGGTGCACAATATGGAACATCTTTTGGTACAGCGTTACTTAGTTTTCCAAGACCTTTCGAACGAGGTATTACTCGACCCATGTTCCCATTTGACATTTCAAAGTTACCCCCCGTTACCCCCATTTAGGGGGGCGGAGAGGGGTACTTTTGGCGGAATCGGGTTTCCCCCTTAGCAATATATAACGTGTACTTGAAACATTTCTTCTATGTTTTATCATTTTTCAGATATTTCCGTGGATTAATTAAAATGGCCCACCCTGTATATATATATATATATATATATATATATATATATATATATATATATATATATATATATATATATATATATATATATATATGTGTGTGTAGAGAGAGAGAGAGAGAGAGAGAGAGAGAGAGAGAGATGAGCTGAGTTGATTTTGAGTTTAATGTCCCTTTCAGCAGCGAGGCTATATAAGACGGGACCTACTGATTAACGTGCAATCCGAACCACCCTGAGCTCCCCACTGGAATTAACTGAAGCTTGTCATAAATGAACAATTTTTGTGCTTATATACATTCTGAAAGAGAAATTGTTTATTGAAGCATTTATCTATAAAATTGAGCAATAGTTTTTTTTTTTCTTTCTTTAAAGTAAGAAGAAAAATAATTACATACTCTTCCCCTACTACCTCGACTTTCTTTTGGTAATTATTCCAAAATGCTTGCGAAGCGAAAGGGTATTATTACACAAAACGGTGCGAATCAATACCCGTAATCAAGAATATTAGTAACTAATTGGTTTGTCCTAGAGTAATTTCATTTAGTCATTATCTTCTGCGATCTTTCGAAATAGCTCTGTTGATTCTCGCCTATTTTCCAACCCTTTTATTTCATCCACTTTGGTTGTCTTATTTTACTATTTGCTCTGTAGAAAGTTTTAAGATTTATAACTCAATTTCAGCGTCGTTCCTTCTCTGTCTCTCTGTTTCCCCCTACTCCTAAAACCCCCATGGGCGAATATATCCCTACTGAATCCAATATAAGGACCTGAAAATCAGGGCACTAAAATTTTCTTTTCAACTTTAGAAAACGAACATTTAAACTCCACCCCTATTGTTTCTGGACTGGCCAATGAGCATTCAGAAATTGCAAGCATTCTGTAATGGTCTCATTTTCTTCTTTACTCTCTCTCTCTCTCTCGCTCAGTTCCGAGGCTATCCAGAGGAATCTTTTTGGCTTCTCATCAAATTGCCCCTCCCGTAGAAAATGCATCTCCCGCCCTTATCTCTACCAAGGATAATTATTCGCGTAATCACTTAATTTGCAAGTTTATAGAGGACGCCGAAATACTTCGTGTCCAGTGTTGCTAACCAAACGACTGGAAGAATCCACTAAATTCGAAACTTCTAGATGTGTGAGTACAATTGTTTTTCACTAAATTGTTAATGTTTATTATTACTTGTTCAAAAAGTAATATTTGTATTAGTATTAACTAAAGCTCAATGACGTTTGATAAGCTATACAAGATTATGGATGGGCAGAATTATTTTAGTTTTGTAATGTATGGTCATTAGGCGCACACCCAGAATTTTTTGTTGGGAGGGCTCCAAGCTTTTTTGAGGGGTCCAACACTACAAGGCACTATTTCTATGTAGTACTGAACTGGTATTATTCTGCACTCAAAAGATGATAAGTAATTGTAAAATACTTTCACCTATACTTTCAGAAAAAGTGATAGAACTGGATTGCTTTTTATAACGAAGAGAATACTGATGAAGTGTGAGATCAAATTTTCATACTATATCAATCATTTTCCTTGAGAAAGTGCACAAATGTATGTTGGGTTAGAAAGTTTTGGGAGAATCTGGATCCAGTAGACTCCCTCCCCCGCCACATGTGTGTGCTTCTTACGGTTAGAAAATTGTCCTTTTGATTCTATGGAAACGTACACAGACATGTCTCCTTTCCTGGCCAGATTCGAAATATCATATTTCTGTAATCGGTACGGTAAAAGTTTAGTTGTGTAAATCGTGTTTGCTAGCCAGGAGCGTAATTTTAGGGAGATCCAGGGGGAAATTGGTTAGTTGGATTAGAGCACTATAGTGTCCCTTATATCTGCGAAGCCACCAGCTTAACGTGGGATCCGAACCACATAAGTTCCCGCCAGGAATCGTACCCGGATCTCCTGCGCCGAAGATGCGTACACTAACCATGTAACCATAAGGAAGCTCTAGGGGGGGATTACCTGAATATCAACAGTATAGTATTTTTAATCAATAGTATAAGGGCCACTGTGGCTCAGGTCTGATAAGTTATACTCATGATCATTAGGTTAACCCATGCTGTAGCAGCATGGGTGTAATTTTAACTGTCCTCGATGTTTCTGTAGCCAGTCCGAAAATGTAGGGGGGCCGGTGAAAATTAGGGGGTCCGGATCAAAAAATATAGTTCATCACCCTATTATATAGTTCATTTGCAAGATTACTGTGAAAATTTTAGAGGGGGCCAGTAAAAAATTAGGGGGGCCCGGCCCCCTAGACCCCCTGGATACGGGCCTGGTGCTCGGTCCCTGTCCAGTAGTTCTTACGGTGGTAGAAAGAGAAAATAAGAGTCAGGAAGTTTTATTTCGAAAGGTAGACCGTTCATTTCTGGAGCTTAGGGTTCCTGGTCTCATATAGCCTCAAGTCCATTCTTTCGGAAGATCATTTCGTTTTTGAAATACAGTTGATGGCACTCCCGGATAGATTCTGAGAGTGCCACTTACAGACAACAGGTCATTACTTCAAAAGGAGATTGGATAAATCGAATATGCTGATTCTGAAATCCGAGAAGTAAGGAATTTCAGATAACATGAACATCAGATAAAGCGAATGTAAAATCTTTTTCCCATCAAATCTGCTAGAAACATAGCAAATAGTATCTTTAGGCATGTTTTCAGTTCTAATGATTGAATTACATTATCACGTATGATATAAAGCACAGTTTTACTTTAGAAAGAACCATCAGAATCATTTTACAAGAATTTTAATTTGATATTTTCTTTTACCTACCTGTACCTTAGTAGTAACTATAGATAATAAGCAGACATCAGATGTTGATGCACTTAAAATTTATGAAATATGCATGCAACTGTGTTGGTAAATGTGCTAAAATATGCACTTAATATGTACTAACAATGGAATAAAGGATTGCATTTTCAAACATGCAGCAAAGTTGTGACTAAGTTTTATAGCTAAAATATAGCATCGAAAGTGTATTTAGGTACCTTTCAGGAACTTTTCTTCAGAATTTGTTGTTATAATATTTAGAGTTTATATATTCTATTTTTAAAAACAATACACAGATTATGCATTAAAATGAATACAGTTATATGAGAACACAATCTCTAGTTTTCTTTACAATATTGTATTTTAGAGTGCATTTCCTTCGCAGGAAATTCTGTAATATGAGCCCCATTTCTCTACCTGTTTCCAAGTACAAAAAATAAGTTTTCACTTTTAAGGATTTATTCCTTCCCGTAATTAGACTTACAACATATCACGAGATGCTTCTCTGCATTTTCTGGTGTCAGTTTGTGACGTTTGTAGCCAGAAAATGACCTGTCAACATCAACAGTTGTTACTGGAAAATATTTAAAGAGAAGAGCAAACTTAATACCGTATCTACGTTTTCTGGCAAGTTGAAAACTAGCCCTTGAATATATTTTCACATGGCTTCATATTGTTTTGTAGGCGGTGTTTCAGCAAGAACATCCGTCAATTTCTTTTCCACAGAGAATCTGAATTTACTAGGCACTGACTGGAGCTCATGTTGAACTTTATTAACTAGAGCTAGGTATTCAGTAAGCAGCATTCCTCGCGTCTCTTACTTCTGAATTGATATCGACAGATATTAGAATGAGTCTTTATCATAAGCAGATTTTTCTTAACGTTCTGGATATTGTAAGCGTCTGTTTTGCTGATCGGTTGCTAACAAAATTAGTCTTCCATAAAGTAGGTTTTCTTCCCCCCTCCCATCCAAAAAGCCATTCTGTTGCATAGACATTTAAATGTATTGAAAATACAAACTAAAACTGGATTTATTGCATGATATTAGCATACGTGTGAAATAAAATTTTATAGACTATGCTCTACAAGTGAAATAAAATTATATAGACTATGCTCTAAATGTGAAATAAAATTTTATAGACTAATATATGCTCTAACCTTTGAAATATGCATTTATATGCACCATAACACTTCAAATTTGAACTGTATTATTGTTGTTAGAAACCCCTACTAAATTTAACAGAAATGCATATAAACAAACAAAATAAGCATTCGCTTAAAAATCCGACGTCTCTACTAATAAGACACAACCCATCATCTATGTGTTTTACTTTAAGAGACTTATCACAAACACTTTTCTCATCAATACAATGTTTCTACGAATCTATCTCTCTGTTCCTATATGCATACACCAAGAAAGTGCATAGTTTAATTTAGTTTGTGTCCTTTTCATTCCCTGTCATCTTTTGATTTTGAAGTTTCCTTAGATCATTCGTACACCGAAATTTCTGGAAATATTAATACGAACATCAACCACTTTTACTGTCTTTCTCATCGTTTAAATGGAATTTGTTCAACTCTATCAAATTCTATGCTATGCATGGAGCATGGTATTAGCGTGGGCCCTTTGTTTGAGGTTTGATTTGATTTGATTTTAGTTTAGCGCCCCTTTTAGCAGCAACATATGTAATATGAGGGTGGACCTACATATGTATGTGGGATCCGAACAACATAAGCTTCCGTGGAGAATCGAACCTGGGCCTTCCAAGGCAAAGGCACGTACGCTTAGCCACGAGAGAACTTTTCCTTGAGGTAGTTTATATGTAGAATTTGGTATGCCATTTGTATATTTTCAAGGGAAATTAAGAAATAAATAATTGTATTACACTAATATTTTGTTCAAATAATATCAGACATAAACAAACCAATTGAGGAGTTTGATGCAGTAAGGGCGCAAGTCTGGAACATGCAGTTGGAGAAAAACGATGTTGAAAATTTAAGTAGTGTTTTATTTTTCTTACATAAAACAATGGAATATGCAGCATTTTATTCCGATCTTGAATTGAAATGTTACCATTAGGCCAAACAAGCATGACAAAAGCCACAAATGCGTTTGATGCAAAAAGGGCCTAAATTCACTTACGCCCTTATTACATTAAACTCCTCAATTGTTGTTTATACTTCGATTTATAGTTTATGTGGCTCCGAAGTAAGTAGTAGAAAAACAAACAAAGTTTCACTAAGCCATATAAATTGTTTCGATGCAGGACCAAACCTGACCTAAATGGATATACCTTCTTTATAACGACCAAACTTAACCTAATCTAAAATATACCGTACTTTTAAAACACTCATTCAACTTAAGCTAACTTACATAACCAAATCAAAATATTGTTGTGAAAAGTAGACCTACTTCAATTCAAATTATCGGAGATAGATCTTTACATTAGTACTGCTATGCACATCGATCCATAGACTACTTCCTTATGCTTTCTATAGTACCTAATGATTGCACAACCATATGGAATATAATGCCAATTTCAGATAATGTTAGTGTGCGATACACCAACGCGCAGCGCTCCTGCGCACGTGCGCCTCAAAACACCTTGTCACCAATCAAAACTCAATAACATTTATACAGAAATGCTGAAGCCAAGGCATACATAAAATAAGTTTGTTTTTTTTAAAAAATGTATTGTAGATATATTAAAATTTTGTTGGGGTGAAGGGTGGCAAACACTTTTTTGGCTTATGGATGGCGAAACATTAAATCCGAGCTTGTAAAAAATGTGTAATTTATATTAAAACACACGTTTCAACTAAGGTGAACTCAGGACGAGTTGGATTTTAGAAGTATGGCGTAAATTTAAAGAGCAAGTATTACTTTGTGGAGGAGAGGTTATGAAAGGTCAGAGGAGCGAGTTGTTGATAAGAGAGAAACTGGTGCTCTTGCCCTTATGAACTTGAACTGTAAATTTTTCAAATTAAAGTTCTAGTAAAGTAAATCTAAAGTAAATCTGTCCCATATGTGAAAATCACAGTTGTTTTATATTTTATTGAGAATACCAATACACTCCAATGACGTGGTAGACCCCTCGAAGAATGAAAAAAGAAATCACGACTGGACCGCAAATCGACCCAGTCTCCGACTTAATGTACCTACTTACAAATCATCACACCACACTCAATCTGTTCCCTAAAGAGACAAAATCTATCATTCCTGAAGTTGCTACTTATCCGCTTAAGCCCCATGCTTCTGTTCCTCAACAGAAAAATAATATTCTGTACAGAGACGAGAAGAAATGTCCAATTGAACATTTATTTCGTAGGATGGTAACACTGTGTTCCATTAAGGGTTTGCCTTTGTACTTGTGGCTGGGCTAAACACATTATGTTCATGTCTTAAAATGAATGGTGATGAGTCGCACACTGAAAGTGTTTTAAGAGATGCTGGACAGTTTAAAATGATACAGTTATAGCCACCGATTACGATGACTCAATTTGGGTTTGTTTCTGTATCGCATCATATCATCATCATTATCATCATTATCAACTATATACATACACTCCATCTGCTGTAGCTCTTTTAACTGTTTGAAAGTGGAAAATGGACATCACTTTGTGGTTTTGAAAGGCAGATCACTCTTGTGGTTAATGTTGTAAAAACTAGTAGAATAGAAAATGTACAGAATTTATTTTTATTTTTTTCTAAAAAAGAAAAAAATCTTTTCAATGTTTAAAGGCAGAGCTTAAAAAAAAGACTCCCTCCATTTTCACAACGTCTCACTCCCGAGCTGTGATATGCGTTGAGTATACCGCATTTTAATAACCCTCTAAGAGAGAAGATTTTTGCAAAGCTTTAATTTCCAATGCGAGAAGAACTTTTATAGCTATACTTGTTCCTTTAAGCTTCGAAAGAGATCTGGCAACAGTAGAAAAAGAAGTTAAAAATGAAAATAACTTTTTATTACAGCCTCTCCCCAAAAAACTAAGGAAATATATCTTTCGATAATTACATTGCAAGGGACATCTTAATTGAAAACGCTCAAGTTTTCAAATGACGGAATGCTGTACAGAAGTACTTTAATATATATGCATATATTTTTTTTTTAATAAAAAAGAAAGAACTTTATTACCATATAGCTTGCCAAAAACATTAAAAACGTTACTGCTGAATTTTTCATACCGAAAAGTGCTGTAATAATATTATCATATTTTTTCGCCTTGTGTAGGAATTTTTTAAGGAGCGGTGATGGAGGGGTGGCTGGCTATTAGTGTATAATGATAATATTGCTTCTTGCTTACAAGCAAACAATTTATATTTGTGGCTGTCTTCATTTGGAAATACATTTGTTTTTTTTTTTTTCATTATCATAATTTAAGTCCAATATAACTAAGAACTTGTATGGAAAGAACTAACTGCTACATTATTTATTACACGACTGCACTTCTGAGAACTAAAATTTAACGTACGTCGACGTTAGTCTTCTGAGTTCACCTTAAATGCTGTAAGAACGAGTTCATGTTTGATTGTTGAAGTATAGCGCCTCTGTTTCAGCATTGAGGCTATATGAGACGTAGATCGGAAAGTTTAAGCTGAAATTCAAACTCTCATAATGCGTTTAATGGTCTCCCACTGGAAAGAACGTGGAACCACATACGCCAAGGAAGTATTTAAGTACATCCCTTATTTTCACACTATTCTTGAGAATCTCAAACACATGTAAATTCAACAAATAATAACTTTACAATTAAATAAGATAAATACTTGTAAGGTAAACGCGCCTGAATTCGACAGGCACCCGAATTCGACATACCTGTGCTTAAATGTTGTGAAATAAGCGTAAGATGCCATCCCTGCGATCGTGAATAGAAGTGGCAACATTATGGGAGTGTCTTTTCTCGTGTCAAAAGTGCGGTTACAGTAGATGAGTCATACGTATGGAGAAAAGAAGTACATTGTTGTGTGTGTGATACACTCTTCGAGTAAAACAAATAATCTTAAGGAAATCATAAGAAGGCAAGCTATTTTCGTAAGACTTTTATTAAAGTTAGGTTTGCTTCAAGCAAATAGTGGTACTTTAATGTTGTAAAGGAGTTTCAATCAGTGCGTTTTGTTTTCTTCTGTGAGGACAAAGGTTGGGATGTAATATGAACGGGGGGTTGTCGAAAACCAGAGCCTTTATTTGTAACGTGTACCGGATTTCGACAAGGTTGTCGAATTCATGCTCAGTAGTGCAAATATAATTTTAACTGAATATCTAAACGTACAAGTATGTTCAAAGTCTTTCATAAAGCTATTTGTTGCATAATTCTCCGATAGTTGTAACCTCAGTTCGATACGGAATGTCGAAATCAGATTCCTGCATGTCGAATTGAAGATCATCGAAGTAACTACTCAGTTCAGAAAATTTAAGTTGTTCTTTTGCCCGTCTGATAATTTCTGCATAATAATAAAACAATATTTGAAGCTGAGAAGAGATTACTACTACTAATAATACCGACCTAATGTTTTACATGGTTATAATTGAAGGTGTCGAATTCAGGTACCGCAACTGTCGAAACCAGGTGAAGTGTGTCGAATTCGGGTTCCATTGGCGAGTTCCAGTTTCATAAAAATTTTTAACATTAGCATTTGAGCCTTGAAGTGACTTTCAGTATTAATAGAGACTATACATTTCAAGGGAAAAAATGGGCCAACACCGACCAATATTATGGCCACAATAGGCAATTGGTTTTGAAAAAGATCCTTAACCTGTCGAAATCCGGCGCGTTTACCTTATATATACACTTACGTGCAAAAAGTCATGGGATACCTACCTAATAACGTGTGATATCTCCTCAAACACGGCAAATGCAGCAACTCGATGTTGCAGGGACGCGGCAAGTCGTAGGTAATCTAATGGAAGGATGTGTAGTCATACAGCTTTGATTGCCGTTCACAATTTTATGTGCATGTGGAAGATCATGTTCACAAACGGTTCGTTCGATCACTTCTCACATGTGCTGGACAGGGTTGATGTCAGGAGATATAGTGAGCCAAATCATGCGTCAGAAGTGTGTAGAATCTTTCTCAAACTAGGTTTTTACTATCGAGACCCAGTGACATGGTGAATTATCATCCTGGAAAATCCACATTGTTGGCATGGCACAAGAAGTCCATAAAGGACTGGAGATAGTTACCGAACAGCTTAACATAGAGATCGTCAGTCAATGTTCAGTCAAGCGAATCAAAGAACCCAAATGATTCTGTTTAAACACACCTAAAACTATTACGGAGCCATCACCAGCTTGGAAAGAGCTTTGTTGACACCGGGTTTATATCCTCATAGAGTCTGTGCCTCGCTCGGACCGTATCATCCGACTGAGGAAGTCATTTGTTTGACCACGTTATCTAAGGCAAAATTCAGATATTCCTGATCCTTCATGAGTCATCGCTGCCGATGGTCAGTGGGCAGTAGCAGCACTCGTGTCACTAGACGTCTGCGATATCTCATGGAAACCAAATTGTGTTGCATTGACCGATGAGACATGCTACTGGGACTTCCTGCATTGATTCCTGCTGTCAGTTCATGACTTGTTGCTTGTCTGATTGCCCAGTCTCTCCACATATCGGCAATCACGGTCATTCAGCACACACGCGGGAGGCCACTATGTTGTCCGTGATGTGTAGCAATGCCACTAATGCTGTACTCACGTCCCACCTTTGACATTTTATAACAAGAAAAGCTCAGTGTCAGTACAAATCGAATACCACATTCGTGCACTATTATCTATTGCCTGGCGCTAATAGACATTTCTATTGAATTTTATTATTGCACTATAAAATACTTTACAGCTATCTCATTCGGAAAACACTTTCTTTGGCTTATGCATTGGCTAAAATTTGCGATTGAATTTCGGTCTGGTACTAGTGCGCTTAAAACATTGGCCACCATATTTATATATTATCAGTATTGAAACAAGGAGTAATAGCAAATTTGAACCACTTCCTATTTTGGTAGACATAATATGTTGTCTTGAGTCGTTCACGAAAAAGAACTTCTCGCAAGGGCGCCGATTTCCCTGTAATTTTTTTTTTTGGGGGGGAGCATTCAGACGCAGAAGACACATATGAGGATTTTAAGACAAATTGCATTCAAATTATGCCAAATATTGTATATTCACAAATACAATAAGGGGGACTCACATGAGCTTTGGGAGCCCGGGCCCCTTGGCCCTCCCGGAACCGGCGCCCTTGGCTTCTCGCTATCTATTACTATTTTCGTTCTGTTGCTACAAACGTTGAAACCAGTATTGAAATCTGAAGTAGTAGTGGATGTGTATCACTTCCGGTTTTGGTAGTGTTGTGCCTAATCATGATCTGCTGTCTTGAGGCGCTGAATCGTTTGTAAAAATCACTTCTTGCTATCTGTTACCGTTTACGTTCTACGGCGTTATACTTTGAAACGGGAAATAACTAATTAGAACCACTTACGGTTTGAATAGTGTGTAACTGGAGGAGATGAAACTTATCCTTGGGATGTTAAATCAATTGCAACAAACCGTATCTCGATGTCTCTTACCATTTTTGCTCTGCTACCTGTCCATAGGTGAATGGACAGATAGACGGACGGACGAAATTAGCCATGTATAAATAAGACTTCCGACACTCAAGCAAAGCATAGTTTTGAAGTTTAAAAAACCTACGATATAAGAGCACCGTGATTTCAGTAATAGACTGGTAGGCAAGTTCGTCGTGGATTCCATAAGGAATGCACTTGGGAAGCAGCCCGAGACAATCAAAAAAATTTCCTCAAATAAAAATAGTCTACAGTATATTCTTTACTGAAGTCAATACTAGGACACACAAACTTAATAATCATGTCTATGAGCCTTCTAGGAATTCTTCAATAGCCTCCTATTGTCAAACTACTTTACACATTAGCAATATTATAAAAGTAACCAAGAAAGTTCTGTCGCTTTTTCACTCACCACCTTCAAATACCGATACGTCACCTAAAACGTGCCTGGAAGATCAAAAATAGTCCCCATCAGAATCGACGATCTTCTGTCAACGCTCTAGAAGGCCTGGATTCCATCGCAGTAGAACTTGATGGAGAGTGAAGCGAAGAAGGTAACAAGTGAATTTTGCACCTCTAGTTGGGATTTGAACTGGCGTCCTCTAAAGTGATAGTCCAAGGAATGGAACAGGTGATAATTGGACGAAGCAATGTTCGGGGAGTATGACGGATGCAATAGTGTTTTCCATCCAATGCGTGGAATGGTGTGCCGGGTCATCCTAGCCACATGGGCTTAGCGTTGTCCGTAACAGGAGGACTCCTTTGCGATTCAGAAGTGATGGCTCTAGAGTTTTGAGTTTTTCTTGAACACTGCTCAACTGTTGACAGTACACAGTTACATTGATGCTCTGACCGGCTGGTAGCAGTTTCTGGTGCACGATGTCGCGAACAGTCCACCAAACAAACACACAAAAGGACCTTCTTCTGGTGCAGTGCAGTTTCAGCTGTTTTGGAACCGGTTCATGGAATGCTAACCAATGACGATGGAGTCGCGCCGTGGAGCTTCGTATAGGATCCACTTCTCATCACATGTCAACATCCTGTCCAGAAGTGGCTCCTTCCTCAGACGAGACAACTAAGAAACATAGATTTCTGCTCGCGTTGCCTTCTGGACTGGAGTCAAATTATGTGGTACCCATCGACCTAACTTGTAGTACTTCCGAAGTTGATGGAGGTGCTGCCGAATGGTTTCTCCACTCACACTGAATTGTAGTCCCAGTTCGTCACATGTCTGGCCACTATTAGCCTCAATTGCTGCCTGGAGATCTTCATTTTGTACATGTGTTGGTCTTTCGGCAAGTGGTGCGTCTTCAAGTGTTTCGTCACCGTCCTTAAACTTGTTTAACCACCGCTGCACTGTCCGCGTAGTCATGATATCCTCACCAAAAGCTTGGCATATTTTCCGCTGCGCTGCAGCCGCGTTTGACGCCAGTTTGAACTCGTACAGCCTACACGCCTTATGACTCTCTGCGGAAGCCCCATGTTCACTCTGTCCTCACGGAAGTTCACGGTATAACTGAACTGACACAACCAGGTAGTATGTTGGATGTACCCACACCAACAACTGACCTTCACCTTATCTTCATTCACATTCAACTCACGATTGAGAGCCAATTGAACACAGACTTCTACAAAAACGACAGAACTTTCTTGGTTACCTTTATATTTCATCATAATTTTTTCGCGCTTACTGTCTTTTTCTTTAGCCAATGGAACATACTCGTAAATTGTTTATATTAGTCCATGAAATATATATACTGTGTATGCCTGATATAATTGATAGAGCTTGGTAAGTAGTGGACCATGTGCATATTTATAGATTGAGTGAAGTTTTTTGAGCACAGAACATTTGGATTACTGGATTAAATACAATGACATTTGTAGTTCACGTTTCACGTGTATGCCCTATGTGCTAAGAGAGATGCATGATAATGTAAGTGAAATGATCGTAAAGAAAACGGTGGAATTATCATGCGGAAGGAAATGCAGAACCACAAGGAAACCCAAGGACACGCTGTTGTCCACCACAAAATCATATGGCCTGGGATCGAAGGATCGAACCACGAACCCCGAATGTTTGTGACATGTCATGACGAATAATATACAAAATATTCTAAAAGGACATAAAATGATATAAAGGAAACGAACCTACACCAACGAAATTGAACCAATTGAATCAAAGGGCTAAACTCTTCAAACATTTGCTTCCATGAATATTTTTTTCTTTGAGGAATTTAGAAAAACGTACAAAAACACATTACTTTCACGATTAAATCTTTCGCAGGTGTACCACCATATACCAAACATTTCCCATACTCGGAGCTGACGAGAGAAAAATTATAAATGTGTTCACATGCTGAAAACATTATTTCGTCTGAAGTTGTTGAAAAGAAATAGTTGAAATTTCAAAATAATAACATATGTAATATATAACGAGTTGCTGCCAATACTTCTGTATTCTGCTAATATGTGCGAACGAACGAACACACATATTTTGTGTTCCGGATGGGCAGATTATAAAGGCGCTTTGGCATACCAAACTTTTTAATAAAAATGATTCCCATTTGAAAAATGTTCAAGAAATTGTGCTAAAGAACAAACTTCAGATTTAAATCTCGAATATACGTTCAGCAAACCAAAAGACACACACTATAAATAAATGATGAAAGCATTGGGGGAATGAAGAACAAAAAAGCTAGAAGTAATTTAGAGGACTTTTCTTTATGGGCAAGTAGCTAACATATAAGTTTTCTGTGCATCTTCTACAAGATTCAACTTCTGGTTATATTACATCATGAGGAATTGGCCTTCTAAGTATCGAGCCTGCAAACACAAGTTTGGCCCAATATTGGGCCGAAGGCAGCATGCGCAAGGGGTTACCGTTGTGGTTCAGATCCCACTTTAAGTAGTAGAACTAGAATCATATTGCCTCTATGTTGGAGAAAGGATGTTAAGTCAGCCAATCAATCAATGAAATGAAGGGAAAAAACATTAAGTGAATGTTATATATCGCAACTTCATACAGCCTGGGGATACCATGGTACAATTTGTACCATACGGGGTGTTTCATAGTACATTGTGTTATAACTCTCCTATTTGAGCTTTTTCGTCCGTTTTTTTTTTTTTTCAAGTCCAGAGGCATTGTAGAAGACATTACGTATGGTTTCACACCTTCCTGCGTCGAGACATAGGAGGTGATGACGTCAAAAGTCTAAAATTTATATTTTCGTGTAATACTTTTTGGGGGAGTTTATGTAAAGTATTTTTGGCGGGCTTATTTTTGCACGTAGAAGATTGAAATTTTGCACAAACATGCAGTCCACCGAGTAGTATTTAGCAGATTTTTTGTTGAGATTTCTGCGTTAAAACAGGGGGGGATCCAGAGGGTCAAAAAGTTGAAAAAAGGGATATTTTTACCAAAAAATCCCTTTCTTCGCGATTTTCGCGCCTTAGATACATGATGGAGACAAGTGAATGGTACCGCCTGAAAGGCAGTTCTATTATGAAGAGAATAATGTGCGACACATGGCCCTAGGGTAATCTGGGAAGTGTCAGGGAAATTTTATCAAAATATACTTCCCTATAGGGGAATTTTGGACATTTTCGGTATTATTTTTTGCGGGCATATTTTTGCACCTAGAAGATTGAAATCGTGCACAAACATTCAGTCCACCGAGTACTATTTACCAGATTTTTTTCAGATTTCTGCGTTAAAACAGGGGGTACAGAGGGGCTAAACGTTGAAAAAGGGAAATTTTTACCAAAAATCCCTTTTTTCGGGATTTTCCCGCCTTAGATACATGATGGAGACACGTGAGTCATACCGCCTGAAAGGCAGTTCTAATCTGAAGAGAATGATGGGCGAAACATGACCCTAGGGTAATTAGGGATGTCTCAGGATATATTTTACCTTAGATCATGGTGTTTTACGGTAATTTGGGGCATGGTGGGAATTCCTGACAAAATTTCTTCCGCCCTTGGTATTCAAGATAGAAACTTGAAATTTGGCACACACATTCAGTATACCAAGTTCCATTTGTCAGATTTTTTTTAGATGGCTACGTTCACACAGGGCCGCTCCAGAGGGGCCCAAAGTGCGAGAAAAAATTTTCCCTCCGAAATTTTCCCTTTGACATCATTTTTCCCGCTCCTGGTATATGGTATGAGCATGCAATTGGTATCATTTGAAGGCCAGCTCCATTCTGAAGAGAATGAAGTATGAACCATGATCCTAGGATAAATAGTAACGATGCAGTAGCTGCTTGACTGAAAGTCTAAAAAATAGCCCAAAACCCCCTGTTCTCTTAAGGGTTAAACTTTTGCACTATCACTCTATCTCTGAGCCAGTCAGCCACCGTACTCTTCCAAAACAACTTATGCATTGCCATTAAAATATACGTCATAAAAATAATAATCAGCATAGGTATTCAGCCATTATTGCAGGTCACTTGATGCAACTGAGAAGTTTCCATACTCAACGGTCTTTCGCTAACCTCTTCGTCTTGACGTATGATTTTTCCATTTTGATGTACTCCATCAATTGTACTCTTTTTCATCCCCCTATCTTTCCTGCCAAAATACTCTGTAGCACATTCCACATAATACAGTTCCTTCTTAGCCAATGTCCCAACCAGTTTCTCTTTCTCTTCTTAATAATATTTAAAATTGTTATTTTCTCCCCCATCATTTCTAATAGTCTCTCATTTGTTTTCCGCTCAAACCAAGCTAATTCTCCCCATTCTTCTCCACATCCATATGTCAAAAGCTTCCAGTCGTCTTTCATAATTTTTGCGTAATGTCCATATTTCTGCCCAGTATAATACAATACTCCACACGAAGCACGTTATGAGTATTTTTCTCAACTCTTTATTCAAGGTCCCACAAAATAGTATATTTTCTTCCTCCTAAAGGCTTCTTTCGCCATTCCTATTCTTCCATTTATTTCACCTTCACATTTCATACCCTCAGTAATAATACTACCCAGGTATCGAATAGTCACCTGCTCTATTTTCTCCTCTTCTACTTCTACATTTGGTATTAACCCCTTCGGTCCAGTCACCTTGGTTTTAACAGTGACATTTATTTTCATCTCATATTCTAACATTTATTAGTCTTTCTAACATTAGTCTTTTTAACATTTATTTTCATCTCATATTCCTCACAGCCCTTTGTCATCTTATTATTGATTTTCTATTCAAATTCTTCAGCAAGCTCCAGATTATTTGCAAACTGTATACATCTAATCAGTCTACTTCCTCGACTTTATTTGCTAGACTCTTTTTCACTATACTTATATATATAGTGAAAATATATAAGTATATTACCCCTTCCAATTGCACTCTCCTTTGTCATTTCTTCCCCTATTCTAGAGATATTCCAAAACCCGGTTAACCGATCTCAGTTCGATTTTTAGTTTAAACCAAATCTATCGGTTTGGACTTCAAACCGGTTCGGTTTGGAAAATGTTCAGTTCGGTACGGTTTGGTAAGGGTTCGGTTCGGTTCGGTTTGTAAAATGGTTCGGATCGGCTCAAGAACTGTTGGGTCTTTTTTGAGGACCGTTTTGTTCGGTTTCGGTTCAATATTCGAAATCGACGGAAATGCAGTTTGTGTTATTAGGAACCGTTCATCCAGAGATTATAATAAGGCTGAATGTTATGTTTTTTGGTGTATCTTTATTCAGATTAAAATTATTTCGATATTACTGAAACAATTGAGGGTTCGTACTGTGTGGGTACTTTTACTAATGCTTTGGAAATTGGAATAAAACTCTTAATACCAGTTGGGAGACAACTTTACGGCATGGACGGATTTTGGAGAGATACTTTGGAAGCGGGGGGAGGGGGGAGATTTCTTGAAGGGTGGATGCTATTCCAGGAGAAGCTACGTTTAGAATGGGGGGGTTCATGTTTTACGCCCTGTATGTTGAATATATCGTAGTGCTATATTAGGGGCCTATCAGATAACCGTAAAGTTCGTGCTGTTTTTGAGAAAAGTTATTTTTTGCCGCGTTAGTATGGTCAAATTGATTCTGATGACGTTATTTGTTTACATTCCTTTCAATTCGGCCTGTTACGGTTCGGTTCGGTTTGGGAACGGTTCGGTTCGGTTTCGGTTAACCGTTCCAAACCGGTTTAAGTGGCAAACCGAAACAGCGCTTTACATTTTCCGGAACTGTCCATCCTACCCTATTCTAACACTTACTTGTTGTTTCATATAAGTTTCATATATAAGATAACCATAAAGATTGATTTTTAAAAACAATGTAAGTACCATTACGTGAGTCGTGCATTAAGTTGTAAGCATTTCAAGAATTTTTAACAAACTCTGAGAAGGAAAGCCCAACACCAGAAAAAGGCATCAGTGGGATAATACACAATCCGCATATTAACTCAACTTATTCTACAAGGTGTAAAAAGTTTATACCGAGTAAACCATGCTGGATAGTCCTACTGATATAGAGAGGAGCCTTCTACTGATGGAAGATGGGGGTCCTGCAAAGTGTTTAAATAAGATTTCCGTACAATATTAATCAAGGTGATCCGCAACTCTGGAGTAATTGGGAACTACTGTATTATACAAATAGATTCAGCTAGTCATATTGGATGAACTAGTCTAATTCTCAAAGGATAGGCTCTCCAAGCAGGAGTGTCATTTGGTTAGGGTAAAAGGTTGTCCGCTGAGTTTATATACATACACTAGAGTTTTGTTTAATAGACTTTGATGGGACCGATGGTGCTTCGGTTAAACCGAAATAAAGGCTTTCTGAACTGTATATTTGATATATATATATATATATATATTTCAGCTTGAAAAGACATTGTTGGTTACATATGATGTGTTCAAGACTGAACATTAGAACTGAACTTTGGTGTAAGACCAAAAGCAAATATGGCACGAGTAAGGACTTTTTTCTTTTCTAGCGATTTGGTTAACCTAGAAATTTGGTTAATTGGGGCTGTAGTATATAGAATAGTAATATACTAATGACAAACATGAAACTGTGCGGTGGCTCAGTGGTAGAGCGTTCACCTCTGGTGCATGGAGTCCTTGGTTCGATCCCAGCTCTCACCAAGTGAACTTTGTGGTTGACAAAGACCGTATGCGTGGGTTTTCTCGGGATTCTCTCGTTTCCTTCCACTTTCTTCACTCCAACATTTCATTCATTGCTCATCATCACCGTCTCCTTTAGCCTAGCCGGCACAATCATGGGACGTCAAACTTAAAGATTTCATATTATTTTCTGTTTATATCGTTGGAAAATGTTGCAACCCCCGAAAGCAAAATCTGAAATGACTGCTGACTCCAAGGCCCACATTTGGTGAAAAATAGAAAAGCTTTGAGAATGAATGTGGTTGAGTGAGAATACGCGAATAAGATTTAAAGTGAAGGCCGAGGGAAGATCGTTGATTAGGGAAGTTACGTCATTCAAAATGTTAAATAACCAGTTCTATAACCAGTATAGTAAATTGACTTTGTTCCAATAATCAGTGGTGCCCACCCCCCCTCATGTCCATGACGCACTCCCCCCCTCAATTGTGTATCCGTAGGTGTTCTTTCATTAAAAAAAAACTTTTCGATTAATTTTTACACCCCCTCAAACGTATTTATATAGATTTTTAACCCCCCAAATATTTCAATGACGCAGTTTGCGTCATAGCCCCCTTTTCTGGGCACCCCTGCAATAATCTAGTAATGGTGACTAAGTCATAGGGTATCTTTATATTGATATTTTGAATATTAACGTTCAAAAATGGCACTAAAGAAATTATTTTCTTTCGTAAGTACTGGATCTAGAGGTGAAGTGACAATTGTAACAAACGATCTCGAGAATCTGAGAGATTTTAACAGGATACAAAAATGGAAAGATTAAATTTAAATGTGATATTTGTTAACAGAGAGGAGAGATATACATTGAAGTGAAAGTTGAATGGAGAAAACGTTCATGTAAATATGAGATTATGAGGAATAAATCTATACCTGAAGATGACTGAATAGTAACAGAAAAAGTAATCGGATCGGGATTTAGATAAAAAAGAAAATGGTGAAGCCTCCTACCACTAGATGGCCACAGTGCTAATGGAGATAACTGAATTACACAGCGGTCTACCACTTCAAAAGACTCCTTCATATTTGCGTGTCAAACTCCATTTGTCTGTCATTGTGTCAAGCTATTATTATTATTAAGCGGTATTACAAAGCTCGTCAAACTAACTCGCGCGTGTTGTTGTGTGAAATTGATGAGGTAATTGGTACTAGTGACTCCTGGCGGGAAGTGTACGAGGTAATTACCTTTCCTTTTTTTCCCCACCCTCCAGGTTCCTGTAATTATACGTAAAACGTCTTAGATACATGAAGGTGTGTGAGAAATTATGATATTCCTGTTGACGTCTTAATGACTTTCTGAATAAAAATATCCACTTATGAAATTACATTGTTATTATAAGGCCCTGTATACAGAATATATATATATATACATCAACGCGTAGAAAATGAGTTTATACCTTAACACTCCCAAAAGCCTCACGCATTAAGCACCGGACACTACATCTTTCTGTCAGGTTGGTCGGATAATATAATAATTTGTTCTCATTAATTACAAATATCATTATATCGATTACTAGCAACAATTTGTACTACGCACTCAGTGATTAAGCTTACCTATTTTGCATATATCGTACAGAAGGTTAAAAAAAAAAAAAAAAAGATATTTAAAGAACTGACTGAAAACTTAAGAACTCTGAACATTTTCTGCTGACTGCCTTATTATCTTGCTGAATATTTAGACTCGTCGTCGTCTTTTACAATATTTCCCGGAATACCACAAAAGTAAAATATAATAGCTTATATAAAAATTACAAAGTACTAACGTTTTACTCTGTACTCCTTTCAGTTATATTACGATGAACAGTGGCGTATTCAAGGATGGCTTCGAGGTTTTAACCTCCCCCTTGAGCAAGATATACAAAATAAACATTTTATATATTAAGAATTAAATAAATATTTTCAAGCATGCATTGAAATTATATGAATTTGGGACCATGAATCCTCCCTTTAACAAACTTCTTCGTACACCACTGACAATGAATGTTCTTATTCATTAGATTACAGAAATTAGTAATTGGAGAAACATGATCGGTATGTGCCATAACTAGAGTCCGAAAATTTGGCAAAACGTCTTGTTTCAAAAGTTGTCGGTGCCGGTAGTTTCTTGAAAGGAAAATTCAATCTATGTTATGGCTAATTAGTAATTTCAATGCCAATAGACTTTAACTATATAAAATGGAGATGATTGGGATTCAACAACATAACCATTTTCTCAGTTTGTAAGGCACTTATGAGAATGAAACAAGGTGTAATTATAAGACAAGGGTTTCTATACTTTCTGCTAGATATGGTGGAATATTAAGACACTTCATACAAAGTCTGTGACTATTGTTTTATTAGAAGCACTTGTATTAGCAGTTGTTTTTACGGAGAATAGGGTGGGCATCTTTATTGACTGTTTACTATGAACAAATAAATTATACTAAATATTAAATATCAGCAGTCATTAGATTGGCATTTTCTAATAATATCCTGTAAAGGACCAGTTAAATAACATTAGTTTTTCCCACAAAAATTTAAAATAAAACAAATTTTACTTTGTTTCCTCATGCCATAGGCCTCATATTACAACCATTCACATGATTAATCTTATAGATACAATAAATTAAGTGACTTTAAATAGTAAACACAAATATGTATGAACAATGTTTATATAACTCAAGTTCACCAAAAAAATAAAATTGTAGCCATAGCTACATTTTGGCTACAAAACATACACACACACATATCCCTCCCCCCAAAAAAACAGTAAATTTACATATTTTGTTTTAGGATGCAACTATTGTAACATTAGACAATAATATTGGTAAGAAAAACTAAGTAGGACCAAACTTTTGTAAGAAATTGTGATCTAAATAACCTACTCCTATCATAAGAAACCAAATAGTATGGTCGTCTGTTCAAAACCTGATATCTGATTTTTTTTTTTTTTTTTTTAAGTTCAGAAAGCTAGACTACTTCTGTTCTGTCCTGTATGTTTTCAATGTTGCATAGATTGATTTTATCACTTCGTCACATCACAACGAATTATCAATGGGTTAACAGACTCAGTGGTTACTACAGGTCTATAAACTATAAACGATGGAAGAACTTTCTTTATCTGCTCCTTACGTGGCCACCAAAACGTGTTTTCACCTATCCAATGTAGAAATCGCAGCTGAACACCTTTTTATTGTTCCAGATTGATCATTATCTGTCTCAATATTCAGGACTTGGCCATAATAATAACAATCTTTGTAATATACAACAAAAAAATGAAAATATTAAACTGTCTTATAATTACCCCGGAAATTCAAAAATTGACCTAAAATTTCAGAGGTCACTGACACATGTTGTATTGGCTAAAATAATAATAATAATAATAATAATAATAATAATAATAATAATAATAATAATAATATCGTAAACCTGTTGCTTTTGGCTACATTTTAATACCTCTAACTTGCCAATATCCTCATTCTTCAAAGATCTACACAAAAGTTTGCAGTGGTATGACAAAAGTTAAAACTTTTTTTTTTTTTTTTTTGCAAAACTTTTCAAAATCGACTTGACATCATGTTTCTAAGGTATAAAGGAACGAATCGTGCTACATGGATAGAAAAAAAGATTGTTCTTAATAGCTAAAGACAAAAAATACCACTTCTGGAAAAAAAATTGGCCAAATTGGGAAGGTGTCTCAAAATTACCGCAAAAAATTACCCCGAGGCACCCTATATATAGAAAATCATTTTCTTATCATTCTATTTAAATACACTAGCTTCGAAGTTTCGGGAACTTACCCTCTTTTACTCTTCGAAGGAGGGTAGAATGAAAAAAATTTCCCACACCTATCGGGAATCGAATTGGGGTCATCGAGTTGCCAGGTAGGCGCAGCACCAACTAAGCTACCGCTACTTTTGTTAATAATAATAATATAGTTGCTTAACAAGAATATCTGTAAGCGTCCACAACCCTTAATTATCTCTTATAGTGTTTGAACCCCATTTGGTTATTACGTTAGGTTGTTTTTTCTAATATTTTAATTTCAGTCATAAACCTAGTTTCTTTCTCCATATCTATTTTAGTTATTATCCATTTCCAAATTTGTATACATATATTATCACTCATTTATGAGTAGTTGCGTCTTTCATTATAAGGGACCACTTGCTTCCACAAGTGCCCACCAGATGGTGTGTACGTAATGTTACCACCCAGTCAATGACGTGGTCCATTAGCCCCGCTCTTATGCAGAGATTAACAAGGAACATCCAGCTCATTAAAAGCACTTTTCGGAGAGGGATTTTGCCGCACAAGACAAATTCACACCCTCAGCATCTGGACCGCATTCAAAAACTTCTCCCAAACAGCCTTCCGGATGTTGGCAAACAACCACGCAGTCTCGAGTTAAAAGGGGAGGGAAACAGTTACTTTTTGGTGTAGCAACTTTTGGAGGTTTTGTTCTTAGTATAAAATATGAATTTATAAATTTATATTTTCAACTAAACTCCAGGATATTTATAATCAAAGTATCCTAGAGTGAAAACAATATACTGCTTTATCATTTTTCTTGTTTCGTTTCTCGAAGAAATCATACTATACCGGCTGGATAAAGAGTCATTGGGGGGCGAAGTGAGTATAACTATTTCAACCATAAATGATGCTGTCACAGCAGATAGTGTCTATTGGCAAGGGCGCCCATATTGTGGTTTACAGGGGTGGGGCAAGTATACGCGACATTTCAAATATAGGCTGAAATTTTGCTGTAACTAATGTAAAAATTCAATTGAGTTTTCGATATTCCGAAATACGATTTCCTCTAGGGGGGGAGAGTGCACCACCTTGCCCCCCTGATGGACGCCCTTATTTATTGGGAACTTTTTTTCGGTACAGATATAATGTTAATTCTGTTATTAATTATTACAAGTGAAATTGTGCCGATAAGGTTTCTACACTAATTAACATGTGCATTATTTAAAGAAAATGTGGTACCAACTTTTCCAAAACAGTGAGGGCGAAGCAGGTAGACCTAGCTATGAGGCGAAGTCGCTACACTACAATAACAATATTAAATGGATTCTACTTCTGCTACACTTACGTATACATATTGTATCCTAGATGCACTGTGAACTCTGAAAGCACACTTTCAGGCGTAATGTATAGAGTTAATTTTGTAAAAGTTGCTATTTCAATGAAGAATCATCTATATACTTGTCCTTAAAATGTAGAGAAAAGTAAACTCCTGAAATGGTCGATTTTCACTGTATATGGTTTCATAACGACGTACATTCATCATATTAGTAAATTGAAGTGCAACAAATACTCTCTCTTGTCTGGAAATTATATAAATTTATTTTATATCTTTTTCTCTACAAATGTGTATTTGTAGCAGTGGCGTATTTAGGGGGGTCTTCCGGGCTTAAGCCCCCCCGAAATCTTACTATAGTAAAGGATATAAAATATCTTGCAGAATTTTCACATTTTCAGGCAAAGCTCCCCCCGAAAGTTAGCAAATCCCCCAAAACAAAACCGTAAATACGCCACTGATTTGTAGTAAGAAGTTTTTACAATGACTAGTAAAAAACGTACGAGTGACAGGGGTGCCAACTTGGAATCGAGAATCGAATCATGACAATTGGGACGGAACAGAAAGATGTGCACAAACTGCGGGAAGTGATTCGTGACATCAAAACTAGTTAAATGTGGGTATGAACATTAGCAAAATGGTACATTAGGCAGTTGCGCAGACAGAGATACTTTGTGCACATCTTTGTCTCTTAATTCGCTCACGGTACTCTATCAACAAGAGGTTGTCGTATGACAGCAATGTATGGCTAAACAGACATACTACAGCGCATGAATGACGTTAATATGTAATAAATGTGGCAACATCTTAGTTTTCTCATTTGCTAAAAGCGTTTGAAGAGAACTCAGAGCACCGCCCTCAATCACCATAAACGTTGTCACTTAGCATAGTACTTCAGAGTCAGCTATTATATGTTGTGATCGGATTTCGAGCGGGCCAAGGCTCATTTTGAAAGGAACTAGCACAATCACAATAGCTCAGAGTCATACTAGCTCCAACTCAGCCAGGCTATCATCACTAAAGCTCACACTAGTGTGATCTTGCTCCCATAAACCATATTGAGCTCTCTCTCTCTCTCTAAAGACACGGGCTCACTATTCTCAATGAAGCTCACAATTGCGCGTTCTCGGATTCACGTTGCAGCTTACAATCAACTACTAGCGGTTCGCACATAGTTGAGCTCGAAAGAAGGGCTCGTGAGTTGGCACATGTCCGCTCAGAGTATATGACTAATGCTATCCATGTAAACTCGACTAAATAGCAAGTTCCCTTGTGACTATAAGATTTACATACGCGTTTTCGGAGCGGGACACCGAGATTCAATTTCCAGTGGGAGCTTATAAGGCTCGAATTTCATGCCCAGAGGAGGATTTTAGGGTACAGGTTGAACCCATGAGAATTTTGGGGGAGGAACATAACTTTTCGTTGTAAATAGTACAATCAAACTAAAGAATAGTAAATTTTAAGGAGAAAGGTACAATTAGGGCACCATAATTGTAAATTTCCTGAGTAGAATGATAGATTTTGGGGAAACAAAGATAAATTTGGAGGAAAATGTTAAATTTCGGGGTTTCACCCAAGCTCTTGGAGAAATGGAATAAACCTGCATGCTACGCTCCACGTCTAATAAAATTTCAAAACTGAAAGAGACATTAAATTCTTAATCAATTAACGAACCAACTATCGGATACAGAGCAGCACAACATTTTTCTAATCTTACAGCATTTTTAACCGACTTCTAAAGGAAAAGAAGGTTCTCAGATGACCTGTATGTGTGTTTGTATGTATTTATGTATGGTTGTATTTGATTATATCGATAACAGTTGGCTATATTTCGATGTGGTTTTCACTAACCGAATAACCAACTCCCATGAAAGGTTTATACGTATAAAATATTTGTAATATATAATCAATTAGTTAAAAAAAGGAAAAATCAAATAATTCCTTCAACGCCAAACTAGTAAAACTTATCCTAAAATATACCGCAACCAGAAAGTCAATAAAGTAAGGTGTGTTGCATGAAACCAAAGGATAAGAACAATTTTTCGCCAGCTTTCTCCAAATGATTTAATGCTTGTGATGGATGATTAATTCCTTGACGATGTCACAGCTGTTCATGCCGTTCCTCCTCAATCGTTGCCAGAATATCATTCACTTTTGCTGTCGTTGATCACCCATTGCGAGGAACATCTTTGGACAGAAATTTCGAGAACGAAAGCTACTGTTTTACTGACTTTTGTGTCTATGTTTCCTGTTTGAACTCTCTATACGTATATCAATGAACCTATAAGGAGTCACGATGGCCCATTAGTAGAGCGCTTATCTGGTCTCAAGAGTCGTCGGAGATTTGATCACACGCCATGTAAGTTCGTGACGGACAATATTGACAGGGAAAGAGGAAGAAGAGAGATTCATATATGGGGATAAAGAGGGATACATTCACATACGTAAGGTTACAAATTGCAGAAACAAATCATTGAACAGCATCCATCCTCTGAGGAAAACTATGATTTTGTAATGCATAAGAATCACAGTTTCTCAAACGTACCTGCAAGCATCATACCTGCAGTTGTTGAATTGAGATGGAAAATTCTTTTTGGAGTATCAGATGATTGTGCAGGGAGAGAAAGATCCTAACATTTCGTAAATGAAGAATTCATAACTTTTGGAGACAGGTTATGAACTATGAACCTCTTGGTTTATGAAGCCACCACGTTAACCACTCACTCAACCAGAATGGTACTTGGCGAACTATGTTCTCGCATATCTCAAGAACGCAAACACTTTCGAGACACCAAAATCTGAAATGTACTCTTATTTCTATTAGGAATAATTTATTTACTATAAATGTTCAAACAAGCATTGCAATGTGTACAAGAAACAATGTTCAAAGTTCGTGGTAGACGAGAAAGTTCACCATCTGAAATATTGCAAGGTCTCACAAGTAAAAGTTCTCACCCAACAATCGGAGACCTAGACATGGAATATATATTCGTAAAATAATAACAAAAATTTGTGACTGAAAATACGAAATCTGATCAAAGGGTATAGGAGTTAGAAGGATCTAAAGCCGCTAACATTGTAATCTATGGAAAATCTTATTTACACGTTAGTCTCGATTCTATAAGGACTCCTAGCTGGTCACATGTCTTTGTTGCACATGGTCCTAAGTTCGAATCCCGGTAAGAGAATATGAAAGTTTAATTTCTCAATCAATCACTTTCATTAAAAATCTGCTACGACTGATATACTTTGCGATTTCAGACACCAACGCCATCTCATGCGCAAAAGGCTAACTACGTTCTAGACTACGTGATATTTTTTGCAGTACTCACTAACGGAATGAGCTATTCTCAACGCAGGTTGTTATATATATATATATATATATATATATATATATTAGGGTGTCCCTTGTATAAGGTAATTTCGTGTTACGATACGCACACCCGCGAAATGTATTCTATGTGACCGTAAACACGACGACAAAGTCATGAAATAGTGTTTCCACATTATAATATAATTTAACCCCTTACTGCATGCCGTGCCATACACTTTTTTCACTTGGAGGGCGCGGTGCCTCAGTGGTAGAGCGTTCACCTCCGGTGCTTGGGAGGGATCCCTGGTTCAATCCCAGCTCGCGCCGTGTGGACTTTGTGGTGGACAAACACCGTGCTCGTGGGTTTTCTCGGAGTTCTCCCGTTTCCTCCCACTTTCTTCATTCCACCATTTCACTCATTTCTCATTATCACCGTCTCCTTTAGCCTAACCGGCATAACCGTGGGACGTTAAACTTAAAGATTTCATTTTTTTTCCTTTTTTCACTTTAGCTCTTTTGTGATTTATCAAAGGCACCAAATGACTGTTTTGTCTGCTGTGTGAGATATTGACGCGTATGAATAAGAGATTTTGGTGTCATCTGGCATGTTCTTTGTAAGTGTGTCATCTATGGCACTTACTTATTTCTCGTCGGAATTAAGTGAAAATTCTAAAATTTAAATTTTAATTCATTTTTCAAGTTCCCACATGAGGATTTCCAATACTGATTATTTTTTTCGCTAAAAGAAAAAAAAGCATGCAGAAAGGGGTTAAAAAGTCCAATCGTGATAACGTAGAAACCAAAAGAGACAGAGAAACGAAACTTTGCACGAGCAACTACAGAAAGAAGGACACCTGCCAATGTATTGACGAACATTTCAAGATGAACAGTGTTGCCAACCGAAGACAATGGCATTTGCATTTAACACATGTTTCACGTTATTTCTCGAAAGGTTTGTAACACTTATGTGCTTTGCCATCTCTTTTGTCTTTATTTCCATTGTTACTTTCAATGATGATACCCAATTTAAGTCATTCATTCTATTTACAAAAGCATAACTTTGTTCTGGGTTGGCAACACTGTTCATCTAGTGATGTTTGTCAATACACGGGCAGGTGTCCTTTCTCTAGTTGCTCCGTGCAAAGTTTCGTTTCTCTGTCTCTTTTCGTTTCTACGTTATGACGGTTGGAAATTCTAAATTATATTATAATGAGAAAACGTCATTTGATGATTTTGTCGTCAAGTCGGCACGGGTTAACGTTCTCGTAGGTAGGAATGCGCACGAGACGAGTCGAGACAGGATTTTCCTGACAAAATTCGAGTCGAGACACAACTCTTCCAATAGAAAAAATATACATTTATCGAGTCGAGACCACTTTTACAGCACATTTTCGAGACGAGACAGCCACAAATCTTGTCTCGTGCGCATCCCTACTCGTAGGGAGCTGCTATTTCATTAATGCGTGTTTACGGCCTCATAGAAGACATTTCGCGGGTGTGCGTATCGTAACACGAAATTACCTTATATAAGGGACATGATAATATATGTATATAGATATAGATATATAAGTATTTTAATATTTTGAAAATTAATTATTACACACTTCTTCACGCATATTTCGTAGGGAGAACCATTTTATACGGAATTATTGTCCAACTTTTAGGTTCGGTATTTTATAAGAAAATTTTCTTACTTCAAAAACGCACTAAAAGGAAAAAAAAAATTAATATATATGAACCGACTTCAAAAAAGGCACTAAAACAGAAAAGAAACAATAAAAATGCAAAGTGGCAGACAATAATAATAATAATAATAGTAATAATAATAATAATAATAATAATAATAATAATAATAATAATAATAATAATAATAATAATAATAATAATAAAGCGTTTAAAAACAAAATAATTAGTATTATTATCTCTCTCCCTCTCTCTCTCTCTATATATATATATATATAATAAAAGCCTCATAAAATTAGCATCGAAATAATTTGATATTAGGGGTTAATTTGTTTGGCTTGCCACAGTCTTCAAACTTTCTTTATAGATAAGTCACGAATTATGTACCGCTAATATTGTTGCATTAATAATGAATAAAACTCTGAGGTTGGTTACACTGATACAAGTTAATATTTTTCTTTCCTCTTTCACTATGTCTTTTGTGACTCTTAAAACATTTTTAGTTTTTTTTTTTCAATTTTACCGTTTTTGTTAATAGATCTAGTATTTTACCCTCCACATAGAGTTTCCCATATGTGTGTTTGACTGAAAGAAATGATCACAAACAGAAAGACATAAAAACTATCTTTCAAATGCTTCTAGAACTTTCCTCAGCTCCTAATGCCTCTTTTACACGTTTATTTTACCCTACTTACTGGTATATATATTCATATTAAAAAAAGAAAAACTTTTCTTTTTCCCTGTTCTTAGTTGAACATAGTTTTCTTGTCCAATTACATGGTCGTGGCTAGGAGTTTATAATCCTTGCTTGTTGGTTGCCAATATTTATAATATACATTACACGAAAGAGCGTCATACATAGTACTTTCGTTAAGTTGTTTCAAGAGAAACAAATGTTGACGATTGTCTTTCTTTTTTAGGTTTATTTTATTAATATTATTAATTGTTTGAACAAGAAAATTGTTATTTTCTTCATTATTGATTGTTACGCTAAATACAGCTCTGTGTGTTTCTTAAAACGGCAAAAATTAGCGCGCATTACAAAAAAACGCTTTTATCACATGGTGACTTCTTTTCTCAACACAATTGCTCTTTTGAAGAACTAATCTTATAGGTAGGATATGCTGCCATTTTCTTCTTGAGGTAATGGGATTAGCATAAGAAATTAGATTTCTGGGTTTTCCGCATGTATGACCATGTTTGCCCGTCACATATGAGGGACGACGTCGCGATCGCACGATTCGAGGAAAGAAAAGGAAGCGGCGTGAGAGCTAAATGTTAGGTACTATCCCAGCATTTGCCTGGTGTGAATGAGGAAACGTTACTTAGGATGAGTAGCATAAAAAATCTTTTACACTTTTTCGACCGAGTGTTCCCACCGGAAATCGAACCCGGAACCGCTCGCACCAAAGACAAGAGCGTTAGAGATTACGCTACGAGAGGGCCACATCTTGAACTAATGAAATAACCATATCTTTTGACTATAGATGTCTTTCTAAATTAGTTTTTAAAAAAAGGGAGAAAGTGGTTGGTGGAAATAGCTTGAGCAAAGAAAGAAAAGATAAAATGAAAAAAATACTTGCAGACGGGAAACCCTAGTACTCATCTCTAATTGGTCAATATTTGGAATAGAAACACGGCTTTGAGATCGTAGGAAGAACTGTGATAAATAGGTGGAGCAGTGGAGGGGGAGGGGGAAGAGTAGAGGTAGAGGAATGAAAAATTATGGATCCACGATGACGTATCTGTAAAACAACCAACTAATTTGTTGGTTTTTTTTCTGCCATCACTCTCTTTTATCAACTTCAAGTTAGTCATATGCTCCTTGTTCTCTGTGTGTAATTTACTGCGAATGGGACCACCACACTATGAAGTCACAGAGTATCCAGTTAAAAGTGACTGTGGTCTTATTTTATCCGCCACGTAAGTGGTTAAGCTAGTAGTCACATCTTGCGTTGAAAATAAGAACTATTTTCTAACAATTAAATCTGGATACGTTGTGAGTAGTGTTCGTAGTTTGAGGGAAACTTCCCAAATCTAGGGAAATTTCGTAGGTAAATTTTGCAAAAAGGGAAAAAGGAAAAAAGGGATTTTTTTTTCGATAAAACTTTAAAATCCAGGGAAATTCTTGTGCTGACATATTGACCAACATAAATGCTTAATTGTTTCTTTATTCTTCACAGATAAAAAAACAATACAATAGCAATAATATTTGTGTATGTGTCTGTGTACAGCGGCATAATTTGCACCCATTATTGGCTAGGCGCATTTATGTATACTTTTTGTAAAAAAAAAAAAAAAAAAAAAAAGCGAAAAGTAGGCAAAACGTGATGCAAAAATTAAACAAAAGTAGAAGCAAAAAGCAAATGTACAAAACAAATGTGATTGACACTTCCTTTAATATAGCGAAATCTTATCACATAACTTCTGTCATAGGAATTGGACACTCAAAGAACGAGGGAAAATTTAGTAAGAAAAGGGAAAACTTTGTATCAATAGAGGGAAATTTTCTTAAAGAAATCTACAAATACTGGTTGTGAGTAGGCCTATACAATTATATTCACTTTTTCCCCAACGATTTCATTCCGACTTTAATTAATGTATGGAAAATATGGAACCTGAGCAGGACTTAAACATTGTAATTCATCACCAAAACTAAGTGTGTATACGAAAATAAATTAAAATAAGGTAATTGCAGGTATATACGCCATTAACGCCAATACAGCTAAATACGCCAAATGTTCAGAACTGGGACGTTCCCAACAAAATCCGCTAGAATGCACCTCCAATATGTGCCACGGGCTTGGACAAGTCCGATTTGACGAATAAACCGGGAGACAGCGCTGAGACTGCCACGCCATGCAATGTTGTTTGCTTTGGGAAGGTTCCGTGGAAGGACCTCATAATTTCAATATAGATAAGAATCCGTTATTAGTGCTGTACTAACTCAGAAAAGTGCCGATTGCTTACAGCGGTGTTCGCCTTATTTCGTGTTCGTCTATGAGCACTTTTGTTTTGTAAGTGCAACTTCAGTATTTCTGATTCCATGGCTACTAAATCAATACCAAACATGGTGCAGCGAAATACACCAGGTCTTGTGCAGGACTGACTGCAGAAGACAAAGATGCTTTCATTTGTCCTACATGTTCCATGTAATATCAGTGTTTTTTTTTTTTTTTTTTTTTTTTTAAGTCACAGTACAGTGACACTGTTTGTTTATATTCTTATGGACTAAAACGTTTCAATTTGGAACTTCGTTTCAACTTTCGAGGTTATCTTTTTTATATTTATCTTTTTATCTTTATCTTGTATTGTAGTTATTCTATTTATTTTACTTCAGCCATGTTGTGTAGTAATATTTGAGTTCGTATAATACAGGCGATGTAAGAAGCTACAAGCTTCATTATAGGTTTCTAGTAGAATCCTAGACTTGACGTAATTACCTGCACGTGTTGGTAAATACGCCAGTTTGTAACACTTTTTTTTTCTTTTACCTTGGGTACAAAATAGAAGTGAGTGGCATCATTGACACAGTTTCTCTACACGCGGAAAAGCCTACTCTGCAATGCACGTGTATTGTTCTTTGTATTTCATGAAAATTAAGGCCTTAAAAAATTCAGCACCCTCAACATGGCGTATTTACTTTCACCTACCTTAGTATTAATAGAATAAACATATGTCTGAATTCTTCTTTTTATTGGAATACGATCCCATCACCATTTAAAATATCAGTGCAGGTCCCAAGCAAAAAAAAAAAAAAAAAATCAAAAAGGTTAATATAGTGTGTAAAATTTTATTAGTATTAGACTTACCTAATATTATTTTGTTTCTTTCTTATTCAGAAGGCAAAGGTAAGTCTAATTAATTAAACTCTTATATAGAGTACAAAATTTTGGACCGTTTTTCTTTACGTTCCACGTCCTACAAAAATCAATTCCAAAATTTACTATAAATTATGGACAGCTACCAGTGCCAGCGATTTTATATTTTTTGAGCTCTAGGTATCAAGAAAGCTCTATGCAGGAAATTAATTGGATTCTCCTAATACAAAAACAGAATTTTGTATGATTTTTGCTTTTTTTTTACGGTATATTTACAAAGAACAGAATGAGTTGTAAAAAACCAATCGACGTTACTTATTATGTGTACGTAATAAGTAATCCATTACTTATTATGTAATATAAGTAGTCTATTTTAAGTAGTCTATTTTTGGACTTTACATTGCAGGGTAATTAATTGAATTCTTGCTGTAATGCATGGTTTATGTAGATTTCTTGCATTACATGAATTGAAAAAAGAAAATTGATTACGAAATTTAAGCACAGAGAGAAAGAAAGTGAATTTTAAACAAAGTACAAAATTCTCAGGATAGTCACTGGAACTAAAACTCCAAATTTGAAAAGTATTATTAATGTGAATTCAATAATATTTGCTCTGAATTACACACACTCAAACCTCAAACCATCTCATGACCTTCTCAACCTTAATGTCTAAGCATTTCTGAATATTCTACGCAGGCATGTCCGCAGAAGGTGGGTCCTGAAGGTCCACACCCCTTTCCGAAAGTTCGACTTTTGCGTAAATTTAGTCTAATTTTAAGGGACAATTTTAGAAATTTTAATATCAAATACCCTCATATTGAGTTTGAACCCTTCCCGAAATAACTTCCTGCGTACGCTACTGATTCTACGTCATGCAATGACGTTAAAAGAGAAGTGTGGTCTAATCTTATGCGTTAAGGAACAGCCTTTGACATTAATGGCTCTTAAAATTAAGATCAAAAAGAATAAAGTTGTGAATATCATTGTGCCCACTAGCGGATCATTGTAAAGAGATATACAGCGAAAACTATCACTTAAGATTTTGTTTTGATATTACAAGGAAATATTCACAAACATGCTGTCACTTCAACGTTGTAAAATTACAGTGATGCGTGATGATGAAAGGAAAGTAGGTAACATTAAACTGATTGATTAGTACTAAAGTAACAATCTAAAAAAAAATACAAATCATTGTTTATTTTAGTATCACTCTTACTCTTTGCATTTAACTTCATAATTTAACATCAACGAAATGTGAGCGGGATTGGCAGTTATTCATTACGATTTTACTAAATTATGTTACTGCGATTTTTTTTCTGTATACCTTTCTATAATAATTCGCTAGTAGCAACAGAAATATCTATTTTTTAAAAAAATTCTTAATGGAGGAACATTATTTTCGAGACGCTAATGCATTGTTTCAGTAACAGCAAAACCTTGAGAATAATAAAATGCCATAGACTGGTTCGATTCGAGTTTAACATCGGTTTCAGCACCAAGGCTATGAGACATGGACCTATAGCTTAAACTTGGGATTCGAATGATATGCGCTCCTGGTCGGAATCGAACCGTGGTCTCCCATATCGAAGACGCGTACACTACACTGAGAAAAATCCGTTATCCGGACAGCGGTATATTGTACAAAAGTGTGGAATCCTTATGTTTACTACGGAAATCAGTACGGAGCATACGTTATCCATATTCTACGTACGTGATGCCCTTTTTCCTGCTTAGATGTTACATCATGCTGTTGCTGGATGTCTAACATCTAACAGTCTTCCGTATATTTCATACGTCCATCGTCTATATGAGATCCTGACTACCTATATACATATCCTTCGTTCGTATGGAAAGAACGTTTATTCGGAATAATTATACGGAAAGTACTATAAATTATACTTTTTCAGTTATACGTTTTCTGTATGATAAGTCCAAAAACTACAAGATTTACACATGTAACCTAGGTTTTACGTTCTAATCATATACGTTCTTTCTTTCTCGGTGTAAAAATATAGGAAGGAAGGGCCTCGAAAAATGTAAAAAAAAAAAAAAAAAAAAAAAAGGAGAGAGAGAGAGAGGGAGGGAGGGAGGGAGAGATCAATATTGTAAAAGATTTAGGATGAATGTTTACTGGCTGTTCATATTATGTTTTTCCTTTCCACGGGATATCTTTTCCTTAGAAAAAGCACATGAGTTTGCTTTTCACTTTCTTTTAACAGACTGGTAGTTATGCTCAAATTGTATTGGAACCTGGGAAAATGGGAAGCAGCTAACTATTAAGGGGAATTAGTTAATCTGAAATTAGTGTCAAAGACCTAATGGTAATTAAGAAGAACAGACGAACTAAATCAGTTTTTTTTAGCTTCATCCAGCTCGTGTTAAATGAATTTTGTGGTGGGCAAACACCATGTGCGTGGGTTTCTCCCTTTTCCTTCCACTTCCTTCATTACACCATTTAAATCATTTCTCATCATCACCGTCTCCCTTAGCCTAGCCGGCATAACCATGGAACTTAAAGATTTAATTTTATTATTATTATTATTATTATTATTATTATTATTATTATTATTATTATTATTATTATTATTATTATTATTATTATTATTATTATTATTATTATTATTAGCTTCATGGGCATAGGACTTCTAATTAAAGCTATCTTAGTAGACCTACATGCACACCAGCTTACTGCTGAGACAAGTTATCGGAGAGGGTAAAAAAAATGTTTTTATTTTTAAAAATATCATTAGTAAATTCAATTTCCTTTCAGGAACTAAAAAATAAAAGTGAACTATTCAAGATATAACTTAGGTAGGCAGAATAATATTGCGCTACAGGAAAAAAAAAATAACATTTTTAATTTCGAAGCTGTCAATAAAAAAAAGGGGGAGAAATAGAAAAGAGACAGTCCCACCCAATCTCTTGAATATAGCCAAAAATTTGACTCTGACATTTCAAATGTTATCAAAGTTTGGTTTATCACTTATTTTTCTTCACCACTCCAGCGTAACTTCCGTTTTGTTCCTACCATGAAAAACTAATCAGATCGTACAATAGCTAGCTTATAACTATATCTTCTGTGTTTGTTTGAAGTGCGACAGGAAATAAAATTACAGTAAAAACTGTCTATCACGGAACTTGATGGTGTTTCGTTCAAAATGTCCAACCTTGTCTGTTATACTTATCATTAAAGGTTTTCCTGTATTTTGTGTTATTTAAGGAAGAATAGGCAAATTATAGTATGCACATACAGTCTTGTTCATAGAAGGCTAATATTCTTCCTCGCCTTAAAATGTCTTATTCTCACAAGTATATATAGAACAATTTGAAACAAAAATATTAAAACAACTAAAACATGTTTGTATTTTGTTTAATTTACTTTAGTTATGAATATAACTACATGCCTTTTGTATTCTTCTTCAGAAGACTGTACAAATAATGCAATAACTATCACAGAAATGTGTTTTGGCAAATATTACTGACGAACTACTCACATCGATCATTGGTTTTAACCTTCTTTCAATCATTGAGCTTTTAAAGAAATTATAGATTTTCAGTTAGAAAGCTCTATTCGTATACGACTTGCCTTAGATTCATGATTCGTATGCCATTGTGTTTGCAATGAAACACGGTTTTGAATGGCACAATCCATAAATGAGGGAAATATTTGAATATTTGAGAGATTTTCTTACACACACACACACACACACACACACACATATATATATATATATATATATATATATATATATATATATATATATATATATATACAGGGTGTCCCAGGAGGAAGGGGAAATAGTTTGGGAAATGGTAGTAAGGGTGATTCTAAGCAAAAAAAAGTTCACATGAAAATTGGTCCTAATCTCGACGGTTTCAGAGCTACAGCTTGTGAACCTCTTTTGACTTTATGTTGCGTATTGCATACTCTGTAGTTATTATACAGAGGCGAGTCAGAGAGGATTTGAAAGGTGATGGAATGGCCTTTCCAACGGCATGCAGCATGCAGCAGTGGTGCCTTTGGAACTGAAGCTATTGAGAGAAATTTGGGAAAATTAAGATTATTTAAAGAAATTGGATGGCAACAGTGGTTCCTAAATATCCCTCAATAACTTCTCTTCCAAAGACACCACTGCCACATGTTTCAAACCAGGGGCGGATCCAGGACCGACTTCTGGGGGGGGCGGTGGGTTGTCATAATGCTACTTTTAAGGGCTCCAAACTCTGGGATGGATATTATTTATATATATAAAACAAGAAAGTTTCCTCTTCTGGGGGGGGGGGGCGATCGCCTCGATCGCCCACCCCCTGGATCCGCCCCCGTTTCAAACCGATGGAAAGGTTATTCCATCACCTTTCAAATCCGCCATATCTCACCTCTGTAGAATAAATACAGGATGAGCAATAAACAACATGAAGACAAAAATGGTTCACAACCTGTAGCTCTCAAACCGTTGACATTAGAACCTATGTTGATATGAACATTTTTGCTTAGAATCACTCATACTACCATTTTCCGAAGTATTGCCCTTTCCTCCTGGTACACCCTTGGCACTCATCAGATTATATAGGTGCATGAAAATGCCTCGGAAAGTATAACATGTTCTAATTTTACCAAGATTTGTTGAAGTACGTGTAGCAGAAATCAAGATTTTTTTTAAAAATATATATATACGGTATCATTTTCTTAACCAAGTACACCGTATATAAAATTTTGCAGATAATGTGGCTTGGGAAGAGAGAGAGAAAAGAAGCGTGTTTCCCACTTTCTTCATTCCACCATTTCACTCATCTCTCATCACCCTCTCCTTTAGCCTAACGGGCATAACCGTGGGACGTAAAACTTAAAGATTTCATTTCATTTTTTCCAAAGTAAACGGTTCGCGTATTGTTTTAAGTAAAACATGGAACTGAAAAACACAATTACGTACATGTAAGATACTTGTTAAATTATTACAACTCATTATCACATGTACAGATGTATTATTTTATTAATTACATTTTCAACCACTTATTCATTTCGTTTTCTTTGTAAATTACATTTATTTTTCGTGGATATCAGTTGTTATTCTGGGATAATAATCAGACATTTGGTGTGGTGCCATCTGCTGATGGAAAAGACAAGTATCGTGAATGTATGTGGTATATATGTACAAATCACACTAGATGGCACTAGCATGTGAATAGCACATGTGATGGTTAGCATAACCTCTTGTGGAGTTTGATGTTCCTTATCTCTTACCTTGATAATCAAAAACCTCTTGTTGTCGCTGTTAAATAAACAGAAGTATAGTTTAGTTCACCCAAAGAAAGAGTCTCATGATTGAACAAGGCTAATGATGTGATTTTAAACTCTTCTTTCCATTATCGCCATTGTTCCTTTTGCTATCGAGTATTATGCGAATAGTAATATATATTAAAAGACGTATGAAGATAAGCAGGAAACACCACTCAAGTGATAAAAGTGTGCAGAATGTGTATTGTAAACCCACCTAACTTTATAATACTAAACGTTCCTATCTTGTACACCAAATGAGTTCAGAATGATGCCGGCATTGTGATGATTGTTGATGTCAAATGCTTTTCTTCACACTATAATATCCTTACCATCTCTTGAGAGAAAGATGACAAATTAAAATACGCGCTTTACTTTGTGATGAATATGTCATGTGATGTATCACACGAAATTAAGTAGGAAATTTTAGGCCTTGTTAATCATTCTTTAGAGACTTTTGCATAGATTAGGAAGAAGGCTGGAAAGTGGGATAACATAATGCAAAATGACAGGAAGCTTCACAACAATCCATTCGATAGTCACTGAGCCCTGCCTTCGCAACTCATTCATATGACTATTCAGATACTTTATTTCTGTTTGATAATAACTCTGCTTTCTGATACTGTGAGGTTGTACTTACATTGATATTTGCAATTATAAACTTTAAAGAAAATTATTTTAGAATGTGATTTATATGTAGATTTTTATTAATAGATCATATGCTCATATGCAGAAACAGAAATGTTTGACTGTGAACTTTATCATCAATTTTTAACGAAATGTTTAAGAAAGCTTAAAATGATATCTACAGTTCTGTAGATGTATTCTGTTTTTCTTTGCTTTAGGGCCTCGAAATCAACACTCATTTACTCTCGAACCGAAAATATAGTTCAAGTGCTTAAGTCAAAATTATGTTCCCGATTACGATTATTTGTTATTCTCAATGTAGTGAGCTTTTTGTTTATTTTTTTTTTTAAGCAACTGTATTATTTCGTTTGGAACATATTTTTACGAGTTTTCTTTTCTACCTGTAGCAGACTCCTAGTTGCTCTGGTGTCCAACAAGAGGTAATTTAATAGAAGTAGAAAGATAGTTACTACTAGACACAGAGATTCTCGCTTTGTTCTCGAATTTCATATAATTAATAGGTAAGTCTGTCGGGCTTGTTCTGTGGCATTTTCCTATACTATTTGGAATTGACCAACATTCTGGTAAGTCAATTAGAAAGTGGCATTTGAAGAAACTGGTTATACTTGTAACAGGAAATCTACTCCCTATTCTTCAGTAGGTGAAGGCAGGGACGGATCCAGGACGGACTTCTGAGAAGGGGGGGGGGGCGGTGGGTTGTAATACTGCTACTTAGAGCTACTTTTAAAAGCTCCAACCTCTGGAATGGGTTTTATTTATATATAAAATAAGAAAGTTCCCTCTTCTGGTGGGGGCCGATCGCTCCCCTGAATTCGCCCCTGGGTGAAGAAGTAAAGTGTGTGCGCGTAACCTACTCGAGAAGTACTCAAAAGTCAATGTATTTGGTGGGTCGAAAACTCGGTATTCCCACAACACAGAAAACTATCAAGGAAGCGTTGCGAAAACGTCTCGTAATGAAGCCGTATCGTCTACAACTGGTGCAAACTCTGAAGCCAATAGGCTTAAACTCAAGGGTGTCTTTCTGTGAAAGTTTATGACAGAGCATGGAAGAGGTTGGAGTCTCAGAAAAGTTAGTCTTCAGCGACGAATCAACATTCCACATTGCAGGCAAAGTGCGGTTTTTGAGGACACTACGAAGCCACATGCTGTCTTGCAGCATCAATACGATTCTCAATGTCTTTGTGTAATTTCTTATCGGAAAGCTTATCGCTTTCTTCTTTGAAGAAGTTATAGTGACAGGTGCTCCGTATCTGAACGTAACACAACAATGATTATTACCGCGGCTTAAGGAAGACAGCGGTGGCCGCGGCGGTAATTTTATCATAGAGCAAGATGGTGGGCCACCATATTACCATCACCATGTTCTTGACTACCTGAGTAAGTGTCATCCTGAACGGTGGATTGACTGCTCGATGGCGATAAGTCAAGAATTGATTAAATGGTCACCACGATCCCCAGATCTAACTCATTCTATGATTTCTTCCTGGTTGGTTCATTAACTTCGACCACGATTCCCAGTTCTTGTGCAAATGCTTGCTACGACATTGATTGAATTGCATGAATGCATCACTGTAGCCGTGGTCGAAGTTGGCCCTGACATACCAAGAAGAGTTTGGTAAGAATGATTATAGGCTACCTGTGCATTGTGTATCACGTGAATCGCACATTGAACATTTATAATAAGTCATTAAAAAAATGATTAAGTTTTTGAATCTATGTATGTAATTTCTGTTTACTGCTATCAAATTAAAATGAAACAATTAGTCATTGAAATCGGAACTACAATTTTGACTGTACTCTGTCGATTGGCTTGAAACAAAAATAAGCTCCAAATACAATATGTAGTTATAGTAGTACTTGATTAATTGCATTGAATTCACATTCTTTTTCGGCAGCTAACTGATATGGGCCGAGATCTCAAGTTTAAAATTAGATTTGAATCACAGTAGGATATTCAATGCTCTCCCACTGAAATCGAACACGGAACCTCTAGCTCCAAAGGTACGCGAGCTAGCACTAGACCAGGGGGAAGTGTAGTAGTAGCAGCAGCAGTAGTTGTTGTAGTATCATTAGTAGTAGTGTACAATATGTTTGCTGATCCTGTATATTTTACGTAGAATTCCCCTTTTGAATTTGCACAAACTAGCAATAGTTCGTAAAACTTCGGGATATCTTAAAACACAATGCGAATAATGATGTATGCCATAACTTCTACTATTTGAAAAAAGAAAAGAATATCTTCTATGTTACAAAAATGCGTTTTTTTCTCGATATATATATCTATACATATACACACACTGAGAGAGAGAATGAGAAATACTCTTTAGTATTGGAAGATCTTCATTTTGTGTAATCTGTTGTGAACTTGATACTCGTATTATTTGAGGCCATATTGCACCATAAAGTGGCCATATATTACCTCTATTGCCTCGAACTCTGTCGCTTTTATCTGAAATCCGTATATACTCATACAGACTAATGTTGATGGGAAATGCTACCAAAACTCAAATTTCTGCCTCTCATCCCTCCATTTCAGCAGTCCTTCCCGCTCTCCCCCTCCAACGACATTGATTCGAGGAAAATTTTCGAACATGTTTCCCCTTCATCGCACATCCCAAAGCTGGGCTCACTGAACCACGAGTCTCTGATAAGGTATATAGGGGGAAGTGAAAAAAGTGGGGTTCGCGAAAAAAAAGGAAAGAAAGTAGTAGTGAAAGCAATGAGAGAATGAGTTGGGTGGGAGGTTTCCGAATTGGAGCAAATTCCTCGCCCGTTTGGAGGCGTTGGTTATTGGCGGTGCTACGCACATCCAACGGGTAATAAAAGAGTCCCGAGACTAAGGACCTCTCCCGGCGACCCCAGGAACTAAATGGGAAGGGAGTCGAGAAGAAATTGCTTTCCGATAGACTTCAAGTCAGGACCTTAATTCGCTATATCGCCCGCTTCAAGCGAACCGAGAGAGAGTTGTGTGAAGGAGAAGGAATAGGCAATGGGTAGGGGAAGATTGTAACGGTCTCTCTCTTTATATATATATATATATATATATATATATATATATATATATATATATATATATATATATATATATATATATATATATATATATATATATAGTAAGGTGGGGTAAATTTTGTGGGCGGAGCAGTACGGATACGAGGTACGATCAATTTGCCAGGAAAGATTACCTTCAACAAAAGAGGAGCAATTTTTGCTAGATTTTTCCTTCTAAGATTTTTCACGTTTAGTCTCTTCATGTGTGTGTGTGTGTATCTGTGTGTATTAGCGCGAGTCTGTATGAGAGAGAAGGGATTTCACGACCGACGTGGTCAAGAAGTAGAAGAATGATGAGGAAAAGCCAAGAGGAAATGACCACAGAGTATCAAGAATGAGTAGAAAGGGAGAAAGAAGGGACAGAAGAAGATATATTTCGTGCTCAAGAAAAAGGAGATAGTAAAAAAAAAATGTACTCGGTAAGCTGTAAGTAGAGGAGGCGCTGAATGAAAATTCACTGGCTACCAAGACAATGGATACCCATAAATAGGAATAACCACCTTTCACACACACACACACACACACACACACACACATATATATATATATATATATATATATATATATATATATATATATATATATATATATATATATATATATATAACTGAATTTTGAGTTCTTTTCAACAAAAATAACAAGCTAGTAAACTGTATAAATGAGTGAGGATTATGTCCTAAGACAAAATACCGTAGTGTATAATTTGTGCTGCCCCTATCCTAGTGAGATTCGTTTCCCCCTTACATCTTTCTTTACTTTTCTCTTTTAGACCACTTTGTACGACAGACTGTTGGCGATGAAGCTGTATTTTGCTCCTTATTTTATACACTTTCTGATGATTTAATCAGCGAAGAAGGCAAGAGAGATAAACCAAAATCTCTTTTACTGGAGGGTTTAAACTTGTAAAAGTTAACAATAAAGTTACATTAAGTTTATGATATATGCTTTTTGTTCTCTGGAATTTCTGCCTAAATGCAGGTTCTACATCATTCAGTGCCGGTTTTAGGACTTGCAAAGCCCATCTGGAATCAATTTTGGTCCGCCTAGAGTTCCCCAGCTGACTTCAGATATATATATATATATGTACTAGGTTTTAAATATCTGTAGTAGAATGGAGAACAATCAGAATGTGCGCTTAACAAGTACGTGCGAGTTAATAGATTAAAATGATGTAAGCTAAATCTGTATAAATCAGTATAAAAGATGATACCCTGACTGATTGATTAGCACCTAGTCCAAAGGGCTTAGCCTAGAGATTTAATATTTGGGAAGTTTATAGGTTTTATGACGTGGGTTACCAGTGAGGAAGGATTTTAGAAATTCGACGTGAAAGGAGGAAATGCATGTTGCCACTACTTCAATAAAATGTCCATATCTCGTAAGTTTAGAGACTTGAAATTTGATGACTTGGAATTTTCATTTAAAACAACTAAATAAGTGTTCCAGTGTTTATCAAACTTGATCTTGAAGGATAGAAAAAAGGGTGGGGTTGATTTACTAAGATACCGATACGATGTGTTCGAATTTCGTGCGAGACTTCAACTTGAGACGAATTCCATATGAAAAACAAGGAACAACGAACATGTGTAGTAATATAGTCTTGATATAAAGCTGCATGCATATAAGCCTACAAGAAACAAAAAAAATGTACTTTTTTTTTTGGTAAGTAATGTCAAAGAGGGTGATGTAAACTGAAGTATAAAGGTAGAAATCGATTGCACATTAATTTAAAAGTATCAATATTATAAGTATTAGGTTTGTGCGAATTAAATATCTTCCTTTGATGTATCATTTTCGAAGAAAGGATAAAGGAAAGTACAATATCTGGTTAATCAAAGTAGTCGTTGTTGCCATCTACAACCACACACTTTTGTTGTCGAACAGCCAACGATTGCATTCCGTGCTTAAAGAAGTATGTAGTCTGTGATCCGAAGAACTTCCCATCTACGCGTTGCCTCACCCAATTATCAGGTTTATGAGGGTAAGTCTTCCCATAAGTGATCACGATTCCATGAGAGGTAGTAATCAGTGAGAGACATATTGGGGAAATATTGTTGGAGATTTATACTGCAACTCAGAGCCTGCACAGTCCTTTGCCCGTCATATGGACGAGCATTGACGTGTAATATGAGAACACTATGTTTACCTACCATTGCTGGATGTTTGTGAACAAGTTTACAATGCACTTCATGGAGTTTAGCACTGTAACGATATCCATTGATAGTTTCACCTCGTCTGAGAAAAACAGGATGGTTCATTCCTATCATAGAGCATCACACACTAGCACTAGAAACACCTTCTGCGGGTTTTGGTAACTATCCTAGAAGTTGTTCATGATTCAAACATTGTGCTGATTGTTTACGATTGCATAACAAATCCATTTCTCATCTGAAGTAACAATTCGATGCAGGAAGCCTTCTCTGCACTCAGAGAACTACAGAAATCCAGACTGATTCTTGTTGTCTGGCATCCACCACATTCATATGACATCCATGGATCCATCTTTTTTAATCTTACTGATTACATGCAGACGCTGAACGACAGTTATAATGTGTGTTAAGTAATGGTTAAAACCATTAGGCACCATGCCATAAAAAGAGCATCATTGTAATCTGCTGAGGATAAGTTTAACAAGGAAGAAACGATCGAAATAAATGTGAAAAGACAGAGAAAAAGAAAGCAAATTGCGATTGTCATATATAAGTCAGTAAGAAAACACCCAAGCCACGGGTTGTAGAGGCCATTATAAAGTTACATTGTGTATGCTTAACTGGTCTGGATTGAGACGAACACTTTTCCGAGAGTTTTTTTTTTCCATAGTGTTGTGAAGAGCTCATCCGAACATATTGGTCGGTACACATGGAGGCTGTGTCCCGAAATATTTGACAAGCCAATGGCGAATGGTCCTTTCATTCGGCATTCCTGTTTCAAATGCTCTGTTAATATTCATTTTGCGGCTCACTGTTTTGTAAATTTTCCAGATTAAATTCGTAAACTAAAATCACTTGCAATAGCGTGTTCTCCACAGTGTATTTTAATATGATCCTGTTCAACAATGCACTGTAACTTGCCTGTGTAGATACCCCAACCTGTTTGCTATATATGTACAGATTTGTGAAGTTAGTGCCATGTGATCTTAGTCCATCATTGTTTTGTGTTGTACATTTATAAGTCCTAAACGGCACAAGACCTAAACGGCATAAGTCCTAAAAATATAGGCGCTAGTTCTAAATTTTAGGTCTTGTGTCTTTTAGGACAAGTGCCATTTAGGACTTGTGCCGTTTAGGTCTTATGCAATTTAGGACTTGTACCGTTTAGGACTAGTGCCGCGAAATGATTTTTAGGTCTTGTGCCATTTAGGTCTTATGCCATTTAGGACTTGTGCCGTTTAGGACTAGTGCCGCGAAATGATTTTTAGGTCTTGTGCCGTTTGGGTCTTATGTCATTTAGGACTTGTGCCGTTTAGGACTAGTGCCTCGAAATGATTTTTAGGTCTTATGCCGTTTAGAACTTGTGCCTTTTTCATTCACCTGCTTTAGTTCTGAAATTTGCCACTATCACACGAAATTGCGACGATACAGTAACTAGTTGGCAACAATGTTACTCCAACGGTAACTGCTATATTTGTACTATACTAAAATTATTATCTGTTCTGCAGTTATACATGAATTACATTATATAACATATTTCATTCTAAGAATTAATTATATAATTGGTTAAGAAATTTGTTTCTTTCAAATGGAGATACGAGAATCCCATAACAAATTTCTTTAAAAGAATTTAATAAAAATGTTTAAACAGCATATTTTACCAGACTTTTCTGAAACCAAGGAAGCATTCAGAATTGCAATATATATACTGTGTCTAGTGTATTTTATTAAGAGTAAGACAAAAGCCCACTAACTTTCCAAACGTAGGACAAACGCCCACCAAAGTTTGCTTAATTAGGGCAAAAGTCCACTAGATACTTCACAAGTAAACATTAAATACCGACTATATACATTAAGAACACAAACAGTTACTATATTTCACAGTGTGTTTTGGTAGAGTTGATATGTATAAGCAAGAAAAATCAGCAAATAACACTGAATTACTAATGTAATACGCAACACAATACGTTTGAAGAGACCAATACATAGTCATTTAGGGACGTAGCCTGCAAACTATTCCAAGGGAACAGGCTTTTTCATAGATTAAAAGTAAACCAAAAGTATATATCCAAACTACGAAAGCTTCAATAAGACAATAAATACATACATATAACACACGTACATAAATACATTTATTATTATTATTATTATTATTATTATTATTATTATTATTATTATTATTATTATTATTATTATTATTATTATTATTATTATTATTATTATTATTTTCAGTTTGTTACCTTTTTCGAAACCTGGGTCTTGACAGTGCGTGAATTTAAAACTACAGCGTGTGGGAAATGTACGAATAAGAAATCAGAAACTGTTCATAAAAGTCCATTTGTTAGACTGTCTTCGTCCTCTGTACTTATATATAAAAGAGTTAAGATAACTGACTTTCTGGGTATACTACTACAAGCAGAGTCGTTGAATTTTAATTTTAAAAAATCATTTTCTTACGAAAGCAGGATATAAGAAAGAATTTTTGGAAATACGTATCGTAAAAAGGGTGGGGTATTTTTTTTTAAAAAGAGTATCGTATCTCGCAAATCTCTGAAACTAAAATGAAACTTGCCATATTTATAAACTTTCTACTGTAAAACAAACAAACAAAAATAAACCTGAAAATTCAACATATAAAAGGGAAAGAACAAACGGTGTACTTACTTTAATTTTCGAATTCCCCATTACTTATTCAGAGAATATTTATAAAGTAAAAAAGGATTTGCTTAACCTGGATGCGTGAAACTGGGTGTTTCAACGTTTAACTAAAAGTAATAAAATACATGTTTCAGTGTCCTGAAAATTACATTTCTAAGAGGGAAGGAGGGTCAATTTCTATAGTATTAAAATTTCCCACTGCTTATGAGATTTGGGCAGAAAACTCTTTTCCCTTATAGTCCAGTCAAATTAGACAAAAAAAAAAAAAAAAAACCGGAAAAAAAATCATAACAAGCTGAAATTCTGTACATACCTTAGGGAAGGTGTTTATAACAACATACTAAAAGTCCGGAAATATCCGGTGACGGGTTTGGCCGCCATATTGGAAAATGGCAGACAAAGTGTGGTTTTTCAAATGTAATGACTGATTCTCACTTTAATAGCTATAACTCACGTTAGACTATATTTGCACTATTGATGTTATTTTTACTTCATTTGAATAACAAAGGACTACGCTTATAGACCATGTATTACACTTACCAATTTACTCCACATGCGGGAAGTAACGGAGGGATTTATTTTTTAAAAATCCCCAAAACTTCCCTTCTTCCTATTAGTTTTCTTATACATTAACCCCTGGAAAAAATCATGAGCCTTGTCCCCGTTGAGATGAGTTTCCCACCAAACAATAAAGCGTACATTTCATTCACATTAATCTAATGGAAGTCGCAACAGGTTGAATTTAGATGTATATTTACCTATACCTTAGTATTAAATTTTGTAGTACTAATGATTTTTATTAACTTAAGAAATCTCACTGTTAGGAAATGACTTTAAAACTGGTTGAGGCCAGTGTCCTAAAAATACAACATCTTGCGTTGTGTTGTTTTATTGCAGTAATCACTATGTGTAGGCCTATATGAGAGTGTGCCATTACGTGTGTATGACAATGTGCTATTGTGTTGTAATGAAACCATGAACTAAGAATTTTAAAAATCATCATTTTTATTCATAAAAATTATAATGACAATTTTGCTACTTGAAAATGGAACAGTTTTTTTTATAATATCTTAACTGTTGGATACGTGCATAACATTATTTTTAAAAATCACAAGGACATTATTTGTAACCAAGAAATCGTTGGAAGCAGAATAGCCCTGTAAGGTGTTCATCTACTTTGTATTATTATTATTACAATAAAATGATATAGCCTAGGCTAGTTACTGTTTAGATATTGTGTTTAATAAAAGGTTACTCTTTTACCCCTGTTCTCCTGCAATAGGTTAAGTGATAATTGGTAAAATCATAACCATTTACTATTCTACTACCGAGGTAATCAGCGGTTTGGTAAATATGCTATTAGCTATTATATTAACTTATAATTTAACAAATTTATCATCACAATACCGTGATATTTTATCACATTACTTGTGATATGGCTCCCCGGCGGGGAATCGAACTCCGGTCTCCCGCGTGACAGGCGAGGATACTAACCACAATACTACCGAGATTGTCCTTGTGATTTTTAAAAACAATGTTATGCACGTATCCAACAGTTAAGATATTACAAAAAACTTCGTTCCATTTTCACCTACCAAATTGTCATTATAATTTTTATGAATAAAAATGATGATTTTTTAAATTCTTAGTTCATGGTTTCATTACATTACCCCACCAACTGGAAGAAAAATTCTCGAACAATACCTTTAGTGTATGTCATAGTTTATATATATATACAGATAACCCGGTCTTTACAAATAATCTCTAATAATGAGCATGAAATCAGAGTATATTCCGTACATAGTTTCCGTATTAGTGTTTATCAACACACGAATGATTGTAGATAACCTGATCTTTACGAACAGCCTCTTATAATGGGCATGAAAACCATAGGCCCTATTTGTCATAATTATTTTCTGTAGTGTGTTAGTTCATGAACATACGATCGATTGTAGATAACCTTGTTCTGCAACATGAAATCCAAGTGTATTCCTTATAGTTAATTTCCGTTCTAGTGTTCGTGAACACACGAATCGATTGTAGATAACCCGATCTTCACAAACAGCGTCTAATAATGGGCATGAAAGCCGAGTATATTCCTTAATTTCTGCACAAGTTTTTATGAACGATAGCACACAATGCTCTCTTAGTGCGTTAAATGCTAAATGAATATTGTGTATTTGGAGCATACGGAGTGAGACAAAGAAAAATACGTAATCAATACCACTTAAATTACTCACATCTCATAAGTGTATGATGCTGTTAAAATTACTTGGTCTTACTGCAAAATACGTATTTAATATGTATATAAAAATAATTGAGACCGATGGCGTTTGGTTTTAACTGAGCGATTTAGTAAGGAGGACCGCGGCTTCCCCTATAAAATTGGCGCAAGGGAGCCCCTGAATTTAATTTCTGGTGTAAGAAATATTTTCTGTCTCCTCCATTACATAAGAGTAATCATATTCTTAATAGGCTTAATACTACGATCTATAAAAATTATCATTAATCTTATCTACATACAAATAAAATATAGATTATGAAGACTATGGAAAGAGAGAGAAAGAAGGGATACGTGGTTAGGTGTGTATGTGACCGCATGTTACACCTAACTAACAGCTACTGTTTTAATTATGAAAAGAGGAGGGTTTTTCTTTTACAGATACCGAACACGCCTTCTTAAACCCTGTGTGAAGTCCTTTCTGATTAAAACCTTAAGGAAATGGCGCAACAGATCTTCCCTTTGTGTAATTGGTTCATAAATTCTTGCCTCATCCGACAGATTCCCTCCCCCCATTTCTCCCTTCCCCCTTTCACTTCCAAAGTAGAACCCCGTTTCTTTTGATACTGGTAGCTTGGTCCAACCTTGTAATTCCGTTCTCCTGTCTTTGTTTTTCTTTCTTTCCTGCAAATGCCAATCCACTTAATTCCAAAACTTTGTTCCAAGATATACCAAAATGCATGGCCAGTGAATAAAAGATCTTTTTTTCTAGTTTCTAATTTGGAGGGGAAAATATTTAACGTGACATATAAACTAGTAAAAATCGTTAAAAAAAAGAGGCCTCTTCAGCAATACGTGTGGTCTTCCCTTTTCCCTCCAATACAACATATTTCTAATTAATTCGTCCTTTTATTTTCCCCCTTCCTCTGTTTTATGGACTGAATTTAGATATATTTTCTGTAAGTATCACATTTTAGGAATATTTTCGTAATGTTTTGTTCGATCAGATAGTGTTGGAAACAAGAATTGTCAGGTTTTGTGAAATGGTCAGTCTAATAATTATAATGTACCTTCTCAAATGCTTTGCTTGATTGTTACACTGTAAAAATATTTTTTCACTCAAATTTATGTACAATATTCAGATTTTAAAAGGTGACGCAGATACACACACACACTATATATATATACATATACAGGTAGGCGGAAAGTTACTCTCTATTTTGTATTGTGAATTTCTAACTAACTCTATGGCCTATTTCTGCGAGATTCATCTTAATATTGACCTCCCATCTGCGCCTAGGTCTTCCTAATGGCCGTTTTCCAATTGGACTTCTAGTTAAGACTTTGAAAGTGTTCCTACTTTCTTCCATTCTGGTTATATGACCTGCCCACCTGAGAGTCCTGGATTTGATGATCCTATTGTGAATTTCTAGTGATGTTAGTTATGGATGGAAATGAAAGTTATCTTGTTTTATGGACTAAATTATGCGATTTTTTCCCTATTTTTTTCCCCCAGAATCTGTAGAGCTTTTGTTGTTTCTTTGAAGCCACAGAGATACGAGGATGATTAAGTTTTGAGGATAGAGCCAAAATTGCAGCAAGATTTGAAGTGTGGCAGTCTGTAACTCAGGTCCTACGCTGGTGAAAGGGTTAACATGGGATGCAAGCCGTTCTGGATGCAAAAACAATTAAAAGAATACGATCCGTGAGGTCATAAGTAGTGTTCCTGCTGAGGTCTTGAGGAAGATCGTAGCAAACGTACCTGTTCCTTTGCGACGGTGCACAGTGGGAGATTTCATCAATCTAAGGGAACTTTATTCAATTTTGCGACCATGCAATATAGCAAAGAACACCTGCAATGTAGATAGCTAAATATGCCGTTTATATGAAATTGACATGAATTCAGGCGATGGTCGCGTGCAACGGTCGCAAATATAGCTTGAAAAGAGGCAACGAAGTGTACGCGCGTAGAGCCTGCGATAGGTACGCTTTATACTAGCAGTTCATTTGACTTGTGTCCTGCTGTACTTACACAAAGTGATCAGTGCAGTGCTGTAATAGTATTGAGGGTGTCCGAAGGGAAGATCGAGCACTTGAACTTTGCCTTGCATTATAGGGTTCCTGGGGGATAGCGTGGAAGAAAAGTGTGTCTGAACGTATGGAAAAAATGTTATGTGGGAATTAGAAACAAAGTTTTAAGTAGGTGTTCTGTGGTGTTCAGCCTACGGATTAAGTTCACCTGAAAGCTTGTTGAGATTAGAAGTGAAAAAAATCGAGAAACCTTGCGCAAATTTGCGCAAAAACGTGAAGACGTGGTGTAAAGATGTCTCCCGTGTTTACATGGCGTCCTATATTAGATGTGTGGGAACAACATGTGTCAACAAAGCGGTTGGAAGGTTTAACAAATTGCATAATAGAAGAAACCTTGATAGTGGAACTTACCACTAGTTCGCCAGGAAGAATAAGAAAATGTATTAATGATATACGTACTGGTTAAACGGGACAAAGCCAATCGGCATTAGGAGAGGTTGATATAAGACAATGCAACGTCGTTGGAAAATGAAGTAGACTTCAACATAGTGACTGTTGTGCAAACGGATACTTCTGTTGAAAATAAACGCGGTAGACCGAAAATGTACCTCAAAAGTGCAGAGTAGAAAAGTTAAAGAACATAGAATCAATTTGTTGTTCTTGCCCACACGGGGTACGAAAATCAAGAAATCTCCAAGCGCTGCACTTCCAGTTCCAGCGAAATTATCAGAAGATGAAGCTTTGGCGTTACTAGTTGATGCGAATCTTTCGAAAAACCAGTAATATTTCGCTCGTGATGAGGCAAAATAAGCAGGCTGTAAAATGTATCCATCCTATGATAAGGTTATAGATAATAAGCAACATTGTTATCCAGATGAAATAAAAATCATAGAAACATCCGTTGACATACCGGAACAATCCCTTTCTTGATAATACCATAGGAAGACTCAGTAAAACAAAAGAAGATGAGTTTCGAAATTTGTCCGATGTTCGCAACATTAACATTGTTATTAAGGGGGACTGTGATGGTGCGCTATAAAGTATGTATCGCCAAACTTTTTAGATGAGCATTCAACTGACGAGAGTTTGTTTGGTATATCTATTGTCCCTGTTCAACTGTATAGTGTCACTAACAATCGTAACTGTGTCATTTGGCAAAATCCCGCTCCATTCTCTACTAGATACTGTCATCCCACAAGTTTTGCGTTTGCAAAAGAAACATTTGAGGTTTTACAAAACGAAGTCCAGAAAGTAGAAGACCAAATCGAGAAACTTACTGTAGGAGACAAGGAGTTTATCTTTCGCCCTAAGATTATTTTTTGTATGATTGATGGAAAACTGTGTAATTCTGTATCCTCATGTGCTTCTACCCAAACGTGTTATTTATGTGAAGCGAAACCGAAAGAAATGAATAATCTTAGTATTCCTTCTCATAAAACTGCAGATCTGAATTTTTTGACTTGTAGACTCTCTCAGGCTTATTCTTGGATACATCTTATGGAATGCATTCTCCATATTGCCTACCGCCTAGACATTAAAGGATGGCATGTACGAGGCAAAGAAAGTCGGATGAAAATGGAATAAAAAAAGAAAAGTGTCCAAGCAAAATTTCGTAGTGACCTAGGACTATTGGTAGATATCCCGAAACAACAAGCAGGAAATACCAATGATGGTAATATAGCCCGAAAGTTTTTTCGGAATGCTGAAAAATCGTCCGAAATAACTGGGGTAAATGTCGACTTAATTAAGCGATTTCCCATTATTTTCGAATGCTGAAATTGTGGTTTTCCGACTGATACATACGTATTTAGTGAGTGCGCTCTTTGCATTTTGGAACTATATTTATAAAAGTATTCTTGGTATCATATGTCCGTAAGCGCACTCAAAGTCCGATTTCACGGGAGAGTATTCTACCTATAGGCTAGCTTCCCGAAGAAGTACAGGAGGCTCGAAACAAGGACAATAAGAAATATAGGGAACTCTTTATAAGAAAATTATCTAGAGTGAATACCAACACGGATTTAATTCATAGATTGCTCATCACTTGATCCATATATTGCTAGTAAACGTGCTCCTGCCAAAACTAAACGTTCAGATATAATGTCCGAGGTACTACGATTGTTAAAAGAGCCTTATGTGAATGATTCCTCTGATCATTCCGAACAGAGCAGTGACTAAGACTAATGAACTTATTTTTGCCGTCAGTTTTGCGTACACGCCGACTCTTGTTTATTGTCCTGACTACCTAGTGTAATGCACTGTCATGTTTACCTTTCTCACACATATGTTACTTCTTTGGTAAATAATACACAAACAACATTCTTTATCAAAGAAATCGCATATTTCAATCGAATAAAACGTCAAAACCTGCACCATTCAAATGTGCATCATACATTGAATAAAGTTCCCCTAGATCGATGAAATCTCCCACTGTGCGGTGTCTAGAAAATACCGGTCATTTGAAAATACGTGTTTCAAATGACATTGTTGCTGCAAACATTTTCGAAAAGAAACTGAACGTGGAAGACTTACTTTGGACAAGGATGTACCTAAGTCAAAAGATCACAAAGTGAGATGACACTTACTTGTGCGTTTGCACAATCCAGTAAATGCATTCGTGTGCAAACAAGTTTTCCATATTTCGTTTCGTTGCAAAAAAATATTTGAAGTCACATTGTTAAGATAAGGCAACCTTAATATACAAGGTGGACCACTTCTCTTGAAACGCTCATGTAACCTTTAAATTAAGATATGAAAAACACTGAATTTTTAAATAATACAAATACCAATACGAAAAAAATGTTTGACATACTCTGCGATACCTAATGATCAAATTTTTACGCTTAGTTTCTTATTGCGATAAAATTTAACGCTTTTACTCTTGCTTCTTGCAGCGATAAAATTTAACTTTTTACCCTTAGTTTCTTGTAGCGATGAAATTTAACTTTTCATCCTTAGCTTCTTGTAGCAATAAAATTTAACCTTTTACTCTTAGTTTCTTGTAGCCATAAAATTAAACTTTTCTTCCCTTAGCTTCTTGCAGTGATCAAATTTAACTTTTTACCCTTAGTTTCTTGTAGCGATGAAATTTAACTTTTCATCCTTAGCTTCTTGTAGCAATAAAATTTAACCTTTTACTCTTAGTTTCTTGTAGCCATAAAATTAAACTTTTCTTCCCTTTACTCTTAGTTTCTTGTAGCTATGAAATATAAATTTTTGCCGTTTTACTTCCTTCAAGAGCCGTCATTACTTAGTTCAAAGCTTTTTACTGAAAGTTCCTAATGTTGGAACAAGAGAAGAAATGATCCACATTAATAGGTATAGTATGCCTAGTTTAAGTAGGTTGCTATCGAAAAAAAAAATAGAACCTTCATTAAAATTAAGAAAAACATATTACGATATAACATATATTTTCTCAGAAACCAGAGTATATTTGATTCAATAGTAGAGGCCAAGCTGTGAAATTATGATTAATTTGAAACTGTAGCAAGTAAGGAAATATATTTTCTATTCTTGTTTTTAATATCTACGCTTCTGAATGCACTAGTTCTTGAGTTAGGAAAACTGCTGTGTTTCGCTGATCGATGTTCCTAGTACTATAAATAATAATAATAATAATAATAATAATAATAATAATAATAATAATAATAATAATAATAATAATAATAATAATTATTATTATTATTATTATTATTATTATTATTATTATTATTATTATTATTATTATATTTCATATATGGACATAATACAGGGTCATCGTAAAGGGAATGTCTGAGTTATGAAACCTTGTGCCTCGAACACGGATAAACTTAACCAATCCAAATTATTATTGCGTTTCAATATTCAACAATAACGAAAGTTACAGGCGACATTTCTTACAATGCTTTGGTGTGTGCTTTATTCATTATTCGCTTTGTACAAGTCTAGATTGCGTTCAATCTTCTGCCAAGTCCTCTGAAGGCTGTCCTAATATTTACCGCTGCAGTTGATGATTCAAATATTTCTATTAGGAGTTAAACATCTCTAATCTTTTCGTGCATAATTTTGTTGATACCGCTGCCTCGAAAAAACAATCTAGCGAGCTTAAGATCGAGAATTCGTGAAGGCCAGAACATTTTAAAGCCACTTGAAATTTTTGTTGAAAAATTTCTTAACTCCTCGCTTGACACAAAAATTATATGTAATGAAAAAGAAGGGCTTTGTCTTGCCTAAACGTAATCTTTTCCGCCCACGGTTACTTTCTCCACATTCTGAGGGGATGGATATACGCATTTCAAGTTGAAACATGTCCAGATAACCCTTTCCACTAAGTGTGTTCTTTGGAAGTAATCGCAGACAAGAATACATATAGGCAATCATCTTCCTATATGCGCTATTGAGATACATTTAGATCTCAGCACGGCAAAAGAACTAATCAACGTTCGTGTAGAGTCCACGAGTGCAGGACCTCTTCACCAGGCGTCAATCGAGGGTTAGATTTAAAATCTATACAGCTCATGATCAGATTGTTGGTAGTAAGATTTCCATTTCAAGTCTGTCGCCGAGTTTGATGTTTGAATGTATTCTTTGTCTGCATGATAAGAAAAGAAATAAGAGACATTGTTAATTAACTTACATCCTCAAACATAACTACTTATAAATACAAGAGTCATGATCTGATCCCGTAATTTGTCAATTAATTTTATTTAACTCATTCATATAAAACGTTATTTCATTTATAAAACTCATACGACATAGAAAATTTTAATCGTAACCAATTTTGTTCAATAAAAGTGCTCTCACAATGGTCATTTGACCAATACAGCTGCTCTAATGCGAGTTGCACAGAGCACCACCTCCGAAGCACTTGAGAAACTTAACTCAAGAATCCTTTAGATACCTGTACATCTTTCTTTTTCTTTTTAGTTATGATTATACTTCGGATTAAGATGTACTAAAAAAAAACGTCAGAGACATGCAACTATGCACTAAAGTCTTTAAAAAATATGCAGTAAAGAGGTAAATATACATTTAAATATGCAGTACAGTCATAAATTTTCAATTATTCTATTCTACGTTTCATTGAGCAAGTTAACACTATTCAATGCGCATAAGTTACAGTACAAGAAATTGGTCTAGGCCCTTATTCATGTTTCACAAATTATAGTATTAGATTTTGTTCTTTAAACTAAAGGAGACGGATAATTAGTCAGAGTAAATGAATATGGAATAATTGGTGGAAATCAGAGACGTATGCAGAATTTCATCAATATGGATTAAAGTATTCAATCTTGAATCCTTTCAGATCAAGGGAGTTTTATATATACACCATGTGATCTACTTTCACCGTACAATACGTAAGTATATGACCATTTATACTTAAGTGAAAAAGCAGTTGCCTAACTCTACGGCGCACACAGGTTGAATAATAATGAAAGTACTGTAATTAAAACTATGTATGATCGCTAGATGGAACTTCTTTATTCCTTTTAACTATTTCTGTATGATGTTCATAGACCAGGCCGGTAGCCAGGCCTTAGCCAGCCCAAAAACTTAGGGGGGGGGGGACTGAAGTTAAGGGGGTTGATCCAACCATATGATAGTTCATCACCATAATATAGTTCTTTTGCAAGCCTACTGTAGTACTTTTAGGGGGCCAGCAAAAATGTAGGGGGGCCCGGCTGAAGTTAAGGGGGTCCGATCCAACCATAGTATATAGTTCATCACCATATTATAGTTCATTTGCAAACCTACCGTGAAAATTTTAGGGGGCCCGGCCTCCCTAGACCCCCTGGATACGTGCCTGTCATAGACTATACTAGTAGTGATATATAGTAATAATATATAAAAAGTGATTGGATTATTTTCAAGAACATTCGACACATAGTAAGTATGTAACGGACTTATTTAAAGATGTTTGTTACATTTCTTGGTATTTAAGGTATAACAATTAAACTACAATGAACTACTATAAATACAAATTCACAATTTTGCTGAAATAATCCATGAATGTCAAACTATGCGTCGGGATTCCCAGAAGTGTCGCGGTCCAATGTAATAATTTGTCAAATTTATTTAAAATGCCGTATTACATTACATTAAACAGCCCGTGTCTTTCATGTGTCGCAATTACCTCACCATGGATAGTATTATTTCATTTGTGTGAACAGTACGAGAACGACCCTGACCAGTTAACACAAACACAATCAGGAAAATTCTTATCATTTAAGATGTTCATTCTCATTCTCTCTTTCTTTCACTGTTGTAAAGCAAAAAGAATTCAATCTTACAGGTGTCATCGAGAAAGTATCCTTTCTATTGAACTCTCTCTCTCAGAGGCTGCTAAAGTAAAATTCCGTATGTACGGTACTTTTCTGAAGTTGTTGCCCAGCACAACTGGATCCCTATCTTATTCCCTAATCTCGTGGGATATCATCCCGAAAAACTGAAAACGGGCTTCGAGATTCCGGATATCGATTAACCCGGAAAATACTATTCGTAAACTTACTTTCAAATATAATCTTAGATTCACACGTCCACAACTTTCCTGCTATGGAGCTTGACCAACTACATGTTGTGTAGAAAGAGAGAAAAATGAGTGTACACTTGGAAAACGAAAAAAAAAAAAAAGGACCAAACATACGAAAAGTGTCTACCTGGTGTATATAAAGGTTTGGTCATCTCCTACTGAGAGGAATACGAGAAGGAAAAATATGGAGTTGTACGAGACTACAGCGTTGTCGGACTTTGCAAGGTATGGAAAACGAATAATATACGCATGAAAAGCAAGAATTGATCAGAGAGCCTAGCTTAGTAGTAAAGCAATATGCTGGATACTGGTGTTCGATTACCGTCAGTTCAGTGTTCAGTGTTTCTCTGCTTATTTGAACATAATTCCGTGCACAATAAATTTTATTTGTAATAATCATTAATTTAATAAATTTCTAGTAGGCTTATTTATTGTTTTCATATCTAATAAGATTATGATTATTGTAATTCTTATTCATAATCATTATCAACCGTTGTCGACCTACTGCTGTATGAAAGTCTCCCCAATATTTCTTCACAATTATTTGTCTTGGACTGTCCGTTTTCAAGTTTGCCTATAGTACTTCTTAATGTCCTCACATTACCTTGTATTAGGACGTTTCCTAGGTGTCTTCTTGATTCTTGGTATCTAGTCAAGGATTGCTTTTGAGCACCTGCCATCAGTTTTTTTATATATAGTGTGTCCCGCCCGCTGTCTTTTCAATCTCTTTATTTTGAAGATTATATCTGTCACTCTTTTCATCTTCCTGATCCATGTATTTATATTCCTATCTTTCAGTTTATTTTGAGCATATTAAAAAAATGAAATGAAATCTTTGAGTGTTACGTCCCACGGTTATGCCGGTTAGGCTAAAGGAGACGGTGATGATGAGAGATGAGTGAAATGGTGGAATGAAGAAAGTGGGAGGAAACGGGAGCACCCCGAGAAAACCCACGAGCACGGTGTTTGTCCACCACAAAGTTCACTTGGCAGGGGCTGGGATCGAACCCGGGACCCCAAGCACCAGAGGTGAACGCTCTACCACTGAGCCACCGCGCCCCCCTTGAGCATATTAAACTTAGCTTATTGGTTTCCTACGTTGCGTTAAAACAAATGGTCAAAGTTCTTATATTCTGTGCACATACAAGAATAATTACTATTCATAAATGGGATGAACATAAACGTTCAACATAGTGTAGTATATATTATTGTAAATCCAACCTGTATGTGAAGCAAGTTGTGTGGAACGACGTACAATTTGAAAGACACTTTTGTATGATATTTCATCACCTGCCTATGACAGTACTAATTGAAATTAAGTTGTTATTGTTGTAAAAGATGCACGGAATTCGCAGTAAGAAATGATAATGAATTCTGAACATCTAGAAATGAACATCTAGAAATTTTCTCCAAATACTCGTTTTCTAGTAAGTATTCTCTATGGTTCTCTTCGGTGTACATGATTCTTTAGAAACGTTCGGTAAATGAAGGTTGTGTAATTTTAAATTATCTTCTGATAAACAAGATGGTTTTTATATGACTTAATTATATTACTAATGCTCATAGTGGTGTGTTTAAAGTTATTATCTGGCATATCTGGATTAAGTCAGTTAAATGGAAGAAGAAATTTTGTGAATTAATCGGCATCGAAGATTTAGATATGTAACAAGCGGTTATTTATTTCAGCTGGAAGATCTTTTATTTAGTGATGGTTTTGGAACCTAATGACTACTGCTAATTGGAAAGTACAGCTGAAGTTTAGATTGTCTAAAATAAAATGATTTGTTCTTTTAATTAGTGACCATATTATATTACTAGGCATTTGCATTTGAGTATATTACTCAGGAATAACTTAATTTCGGAATTAGAAACACTCGTTCATATTGATGCTCAGACTTTTTGTCATAGAGCTCAATCCCATAACAAAGTAATTGCTCAACCTGAAACACAAACACATATCTTGCCTTAGCAGTTTTCTTTACTCGAACTTTTGAGTTATTTTTCTTTTTTTAATCTAATTTACCATAAACAATTTCTACGTCTCTAATGCTATTCAAATATAACTTGTATTTTTTATTATTGGCGAAAGCAATTCGGGTGATACCTTCAATGTAATGCTTAAATGTATTACATTTGTTTATATGAAGACAAAGTACTTTTGTATGTTACCCCTTGGATGTAGGCAACACTGCATAATTCACTGTATGGTTGGTTATCCAACTTCACTAAATGCTCGGCGCAAATGGACCACTTGGTAGGTATAATATACATATACAGTGGCTCAATAATGAAGTCGGACATATACATACTTACACATTCCATGAGGAATAAACATTCCAAGAATATTCTACAGAGAACAAAAAATATATTTTAATTACTCTATATTATCTACTTATGAAAAATAGAAACATCAATGACAAAACTCAATTTCATGACTATAAAAAATACAAAAAGTGAAAACATGGCGTAAATCCATGTCAAAAAAGAACTCGGACACTTAATTTGTAGCAAAATTTTGGAATGTTATTAGATATTTTTAATATTTTGTAGTCAATCTTTCATTTTTCACGATCGCTTTCAATCTTTCTGGCATGAATTTTACAAGTTTTTTGCAGAAGGAAGGATCACCTTTTGCCCATTCAGTCTGAAGTTCTGATTCCAAGTCTTCCTTTGTTCTAATAGTATGATATTTTAACTGGTTTTCCAAATAAGCCCATAAGTGCTCAATAACATTAATATCAGGAGATTGCGGAGGTGTTTCCAGCACGTGCGGACAATTATACAATAGCCACAAACGCACATTGAGTGCTTTGTGCTTGGGATCGTTATACTGGTAGTACTGGAAGTTTTCTATTATTCCCAACGTTTCAGCACTTTGTACCAAATTTTGCTTCAGAATGTTTAAATACTTTATTTAGTTCATAATACCATCGATTACACAAAGTTTACCTGAACCAGCAGAGGACATACAGCCCCAAACCATTGCCGAGCCATCTCTATGTTTCACAGTGGATCGTAGATCATTCGCTCTGAGTTCTCCATTAAGTTTTCGCCAGATGTAACATTGATCATCTGAGCGGAACAAATTAAATTTACTTTCGTCCGCGAATAACACAGTACACCTAAACGAAAAATCTTTATTTTTATAAGCTTTTGCAAAACTAAGTCTCTTTTGCCTATTGCACTTGCTTACGAACGGTATTTTATGGGCTACTCTTCCATGTAATTTGCATCTCTTAAAACAAATCTTATCGTTTCGGGATGCAAACTTTTATTAAGAAGTTCTGATACTTCTTTGGCCAGTTTAGGACACTTGTTTTGGAGTTTTTATTAACCTATAGTACAATCCATCTCTAGTATGACTTTGAAAACACTCTAGATCTACCACTGTTTGGTGTATTTTCCACTGATGTAGTTGATTTAAAACGTCTAATAACATCATGAACTGTCGACAGTGACCTATCTACTATTTCCACAGTATCACGAACTGATTTTCCCTCTTTATAATGTTTTTGAAAAAGTTCTCTTATTGCTAAAGATGTTTGCCCACGTTGACTTCCCATTTTAACTTTTAAACACACAGTTTCATCCACGTAAAAATAGTACGGCTTCAACTCGCTTCTTTTGGACATCTAAAGCTGTCAAGTAGACAAACTCTTGGAAATTCCCCTATTAAGCCCAAAAAGAAAGAGAGTGGTGTTACCTGTCCGAGTTCTTTTTTGACATGGATTTTAGCTGTATTTTCATTTTTTGTAGTTTTTGTAGTCATGAAATTGAGTTTTGTCATTGATGTTTCTATTTTCCATATGTGAATAATATAGAGTACTTAAAATACATTTTTTGTTCTTTGAGGCCTACTCTTCGAATGTCTATTCCCTTTTGAATGTGTGAATATGTAAATGTCCGACTTCTTTATTGAGCCACTGTATACTAATCACGTGATATATTCAAAATTAGAATTGAAAGTGTAAATGATAGTAGATTTCTAACACTTTCAGTTTTAGTAGAAGAACTAGAATGGAAATGGAATATATTTTTGGGACACTTAATTGATTCCAGAAAAATTGCTTTCACTATCTATTACCATTTTTTGCTCTATGGTGATCAAGTTAAAAGCCAGAAGTGATTGATTTCTATCTCTTCCGGTAGATGGCTCACTTCTATGAACGAACTCTATTCCATTCCTAACTTTTGTCCTCTACATTCTGGCCAAAATTGATGGTGATTATCAAAGCAGTTATTGAGATTTTCTGTCTCCCGGACAGAGTAAATACATGAAGAAGTTTCTGAAATAAAAAAAAATAAAAAAAAAAACCAATAATCATTGCTCTAAATGTTTAAGAAGAAATAATGCATTTCCTTTAGAACGGGCCATGAGTAGGGTAGTCTGTAGCAAAGATGAAGCGGGTCAATGAAAACTTGACCCATGATCCACTGACTCACCATTCATCATGACCAACGATCCACCGTGACCCACTATGATCCACCGCCCATCGTGACCAACTCTGACCCACCACTCGCCGTGACCCACCGCCCACCGTGATCAACTTTGATCCACCACTTGCCGTGACCCACTCTGACCTACCACCCACCAAAACCCATCACCATCAACTCTGACCCATGATCCATGCCCTCCTCTCCACTGACTGAAGAGTTAAAGAGTTTACACTTGTAATAAAACAAGGCTGTGAAATTATCACTTATCGTAGTTTAAATTTCTATGGTCAAACGTTTAAGCACCGCTCTATTACAATAACAGTGGATGTGACCTTTATGATATAAAATTGTAAAGTGTTTGATTACGATTAATTTCAATTTATCCTACATAATTATTTCCTTTTTTTAATTACAGATATGTTTCAGTGGAAATAAGACGCAATTTGAAAGTCTCAAGTGAAGGTAAAGTAGTCCAACATAAAAGAAAAAAGTGTAAAATTTGACTGTCTCGAAAGGCAAATAATAAATCCTATTGCTATTATTACAATTACAAATATCAATATCTAAACGTGCCTGAAGCTCTTTTGTCACTTAGATATATTCATCTCAGGCAAGTACACGAAAAAGAGAGAAAGATGAGACCTGACACTAAGATGTAGACAAATTCACCAGTGTTAAGAAGATGTTGTCTACAATGCTGAGCAGAGTGGGTCACGTCCTTTTGGCCCACGACCCATTTGACCCACGACCCACTGACCCACTCCATCTCTGGTCTCTAGTACATTTTGATTAATCAAAATGGTGTCCACTTGAGAAACCCTGGCTTATACGATACAATCAGTGTAACGTGCAACTTTGTTGGGCTCTCACGTTCCCACGTTGAGAATTACTATTCTATATGTTATAATTATGGTGATCTAATTATAGCTAGAATAAATAGAGTAACTCATATTCATTTATTTATATATCCTTAAGGAAGTTACAGCTACGGAGACTTTTTTTTCTGTAATCTGGAGAATTTTTAATCTGTAAGCAATAAGAGAGCTTATAAACGTTAATTAATTCATTTGGGCAGTGCCATATTTTCCACCAAATTATGTGACCAGAAAGAAGGCGATAAACATCACAGCTATAGGATGCAATAGCTGTTTGTATTCTTATCCGCTCAATAAATAAAATATTTTTAAAAAAGGAGAAAAAAATTAGGATTGGGTCACAAATAACAGTAATAGCAGGCTGTAATTACATAATATAAAAGATCTCAAATTGAAAACTTCTTCTTCATTCGTGAAGATCACAGGTGAAAGGAAATGAGTCCAAAACAGAATTCAAGGAGGAAAAGGAAAGGAAGGGGGAAAAAACTGACCGGAAATGAGGACATTATGTGACACAAGACGAGTAAAAGAGTGCAAGTAATAGTCATGATAAGTCAAGAGAAAGAAAACAGAACCACAGCCATTAAAAAAAAGTAATAAGAAAAAAGAACATATTGAAGTAGCTTGCTTTTTTCTTTTTTTTCTACTGGCAATTTTATTGTTGTAGATAGCAAATAATTTATTGTAATTAGAAGTATATTCTTTTCTATTTTTTTTTTTTTTTTTTTAAGTTCCTGTTTGTCGTTGTCGTAGTGTAGTAGCAATACCCTATTAGCTTACAATATAAAATGATTATAATTGAAAACCTGCTCCTATGATAATGCATATGTGAAACTGTTCTGGTGCTTGTGTGCGTGTGTGTGAGTGTACGTCTGTGTATAGAAGTGTACGTGTATTTGTAATAAGGGTCTAATAATAATTGGAAGCGTCTAATTAATACAATTAAAGGAAGAACTAAAAAAAATAGGTAATAAATAAACTAGTTACAAACAATTGTTGGTTGGGTTAGTTGCAATTTAATATGGCATAAATAATTTAATTCTCTGTGTAAGTGGATATACTTGTTGGGGAAGTTCTAGAAGCTATTTTTAAAGCAGATTTTTATAGCTGGGCTTTATAGAAGTGCGGCACAATGCAAATAAGTATTATTCTTAATTCTGCGTAGCTCCCAATATTGCTGCTCTTGATTGATGGGTAGTTAAGCGTACGTCTCAATGCCGAAGTTATTTAGACACTCATCATCGTCAATCATCATCATAGGTACCGTCAAGTTCAATTTTTCAGTTTTGATATCGCCCATTAATTGTAGTCTCCTTCGCCTTCTCCCTCTTGTTCCTGCCACCATACAGTCTAACACGTCTCTCATGATACAATGTCCCAACCAGTTTCTCTTTCTCTTCTTAATAATATCTAAAATTGTTCTTTTCTCCCCCCACCCACCATTTCAAGGACCCCCTCATCCGTTTTCCACTCGACCCAGCTAATTATCTCCATTCTCCTCCATAACCACATTTCGAAAGCTTTCAGTCGTTTTTAATCACTATTGCCTAGAGATGCAAAAAAGTCGGCTTTTTTTGAATCGATGGTTTTTTGCACATAAAAGCCGGTTTTTTTTGAAAAAAAAAACCGAGAATTTTGGAAATTTTGGCTTTTTTCGTTTTCATGATTTTTCTATCTAAATAGCTTTCTTATAGTATATTCTATAGTTAGATAAGAACTCCATCACCTAAATGCCATATTTCGCTCTAAAATTCACCATCAAGATGGATGGAGTACATGTTTTACGAATTAAAGCTAACATAAAGAATGTAGGATTTGAGGGTAATTTTAGAGGCTATTTAACTTTATTTTAACTTTTGAGTTATCGATATATTTTTTCTTTTCTAGATCATTTCATTTTTAGTCATCCATGTTTCGTTTCTAGGAGCTTAGTACTCTAGCTTCTAGCGCAAAAGTTAAACTGACTTTTTCCTATATATCCTTCATAGCGTACGTTTTTCAATATATCCGTCAAACCGTACTTCCACATTTCTGTTATACTGTAGCTGTGCAACGATTTAGCAATAAGTTTCGGGATACAACCTTGAATACTAATTTATACAAATAATCAGTAACGGATTTAGAAAAGTACTTTGGGAGGGATTTCTCTGATTGTTTCGTTTTCTAAAATGTCCTAATTTTATTTGGGAAGACCTTGAAGTTTATGAGTACAGGCATAACTAATATTTCGTTTCGTTTATATATTTAGCGATAATCTTCCGGATACAACCTCATTGAAGATCATTTTATACTGAGACTCAGTGGCGGATTTAGAATAGTATTTTGGAAGAGGTTTTTCTTACTAATATTTAGTTTTTCTAAACATTCGTAATTTTTATTTGACGGGAGCTTAAAGTTTATGAGTAAAGGTATGACTAATAGACATTTCGTTTGTTTTAGACATTCCGCAACTTTGGGGAACAGGCTTCAGTCCGAAAGACCGATCCCCTAACCTTCGCAAAACCGTCACTACTGGTAATTAGTAATAACAACGATTTAGAAACATTAAGAAAGGAAATCGGCCAACTCACAGTACACGCACTATTTCTACTTCACAGATGGAATGAAGAAAAGCTTTGTCAGAATGGTCGAATGCTGAGTTGAATCCCGGACTTCCCGATAGAAGCGCAAAAGATCCACTCAGTCATGTTTGTTGTGCAGTTGTATTTATCTTAAATATATTCCGTAGTCCTTTTTTTTTTTTTTTTTTTTTTTTGTGGTAGTGGTGGGGTGAGGAGAATTTCATAATGATATGAAGGGTGTGAGACAAGAACATGATAACTATCAAATTTTCAATTGCTGAGTTATGCAGCACCAGATAGACAGAAACGCATACCGCTTCGTTTAATCCTTCATTTATAGTCTTATGTGAAAAATCAGCTTTCCGACTTTCAAAATAGATTGTGCAGCAGAAAATCTCTAACTTCTTAAAATAGTAAAATTGTGGGTTACCATGTTCTTGCCTCACACCCTTCATATGTTGAATTCCTCTTGTTAAAAATTCAGAAAACTTGAGGACTGAGTAAACCGTGATGGTGGTTATATAAAACTGTAGAATTTCAAGAATATACAAAACCAGAAGCTCTAGATGTGCAGCCTTTAAGTGTATCATATAAAACTAAGCATTTTTCTTATGTTTTATTTTAATTTTATTTTGTTCCAAAAAGAGGGTATGGAATATTTTGAAAAATACTACATAGAATTTTGCTAGTTATTTGTGTATTTTTTTAAAATAAGTATTTACTTTTAGGGTTGGCTGGTTTACACCAGCTGTTTTTTTCTTTTTTTTAAATAAACAACTGGTTTAAACCAAAAAAAAAAATAAATAAATAAAAAGAACGAAAAATGCGAATCATGTGAACTTCATGGTGACGTTTCCCCACATCAAACTATCTGCATTAGTTTTATTTCCTTTTCACCTTTTAATCAAGCTGTCCCATGTTCAATTCTCAGTCGAACCACAACCCTTCTTTCATGCGTAAACAAAGTAGCGGTTCGGATGTAACTTTAAGCAAATGTCTTCTCCTTGATAACCTCGGTATTACGTAAGAATGTTAAACCTGAACATACGAAACGAAACCAAATTGTATATTTCTGCATGCCTGAATGCCTGTTGTTTTATAAAGAAGCCAAGGTTACTTGAATATTTGCACATGTAAAATCTATAGATGACTGTCTACTTCTGCGACAGGACCTGACTAATATACTAAACTGGTGTACTACCAATAGACTTGAAGTAAATATTAATAAGTGCAAAACTATGAAATACAGTAGACGTGAGAAAACGTATAACTTTACTTATTCGATAAATGGAATAAATGTAGAAAAAATAGATACAATTAAAGATTTAGGTGTGATATTTGATAAAAAATTAACCTTTGCGCATCATGTGACAAATATTACCAAAGATGCATATAGAAATCTTGGGTTTCTTATCAGAACGACCAAAGAATTTATAAATGGCAACACTTTAAAATTGCTTTATTTTTTTTTTTACGTAAGATCAAAAATTGAATATGTCTCACTTATTTGGAACACTTCTGTGAAAACACGTAGCCAAAAAGTAGAGCAGATACAAAGCAAATTCATACGTTTTCTCACGTACAAGAGGACAGGACTTTACCCAAAATACGAACCATATGATAATTTACTTGATAACTTTACACTTCAGACACTTGAACAAAGACGAACGTTGAACGATCTCCTTTTCTTACACAGACTTTTGCACAACAAAATAGACTGTATAGACATAAGTACAAAAATAATGATACAGGTTCCATCCATCAAAACACGCAAGGGAAATAGTGGCCTATTCTACTGCAGAAAGGCACGTACAAATGCACTGAATATGTCACCTACATGGAGAATTTGTGCTACATACAATAAAATCATTAAACATTACGAAGATGTAGACATATTTCATTGTTCAGAAAAATCATTCAAAAAACTGGTATTGAGTGTTTTGTAAAACAAAAAGGTAAAATGTATTTTAATTTAGTATTCTGTGTTCAAGCATCAGGTTCACTATCTATCTATCTATCTATCTATCTATCTATCTATCTATCTATCTATATATATATATATATATATATATATATATATATATATATATATATATTGGTATTCAAGTTTTATGTTATACTGTAACATTATGTATTTAAGTTCATATGTAGACACTGTAATTGGGCAGTAATGCCTGTTGTGTTGATAAATAAATAAATTTAAAAAAATAAAAAATAAAATATATTGATAGAAATTGGCAAAATTTATCGATTGCCTATGTAGCTTAGATTGGACTTTCAATGATATGTACGTACTAAATTTGTAATTTAATACCTCAGTTTTAGCGTACTGCTCATGATATGTTGACCTTTAAACTTTACATGCAAAGCAATAACAGGATATTTCCGTTATTGTTTTACATTTAAAGTAATGACGGGATTTTCCCGATGGCTAGGGCGGGAGTTTCCCAATTTTAGAAATTTACTGACTGGACTTCTTTAAGCTTATGTGACCTCTTCCAGCATAACCCCATTGTTGCATAATAACACCAAGGCGAAACAAACTTCATTCTGTCAATATTGTAGAGAAATATGGTTTTGGGTCATATTATGTTGGTGATAGAAAATCTCAATTATTAGAAGTTGTATCAAATTATAGTAATGAAATGTTGTTATGTAGTATAAACACGTGCTTGTGTTTATTTGTTGACGTATGTCAATAATTTGTAAATGCGTTGAATGTAATTGTTGTGTTATGGCTAGACGCTAAGTCGTCAGTTTGTATGTTTATTATGATTTGCAATGTTATGGTTAAAAAGAATTGAAATGTCATCAATGTGAAACTCTGTACGTAACAGTGACACACTTTGACTGTGGCATAACCGTCAGACTTGCAGAAAATTGTTGGTCTGAGAATTTGATCACGATGTAATTCGGGTGAAACCAATGTTTTACCAATAGCTGAGATAAACAGAAAATCAACGACTAGAATTCCAGAATGTCTGGAAAAGAGAATAAAAACCTCTGGTCCGAGAGGATTTGGATCAGAAGTGGAGGATCGTCAGAGAGAACCACTTGAAAGCTCATCGCAGTTGAGTAGTCAACTGAAAGTCCAATCCAGAAATAGATCTAGGAAGATCTATCATTATCTAGTACAACTATTAACTTGGATTATGGTTGGGTTATAATCGGACTCTACTGTTTGGCGACTATCTGCAGCACAAGAAGATCCATTATCATAGAACTTCAACATCCAGTCCAGGCAGTCATCAATCAGCAAGGTATGTGTATCTCAGCTATGTACGAATTATTCGTGACTGAATTCTTAGATGCTAACGATATGTGATCTGACGCGTTATACACAATCTACACTACCAACACTCACACTTGATATTTCGAATAATACAGATATTTAAATGAAAGTTAAATTTGTGTGGTTTTTCTCTGCTCCCGCTTCGAACCTACTCATTTCAGATGGTGAGTATACAACGGTATGTTGTACTATTATTTACCTGTACCGGTCTTAGAAAGATGATCAGAAGTGCGACAACGGAGCATATTTTGTAAAGAAAAAGAAAAAGGAATTGTAAAGATTATTAGTGCTCCTTGGTTGATACAACGGTATGTTGTACTATTATTTACCTGTACCGGTCTTAGAAAGATGATCAGAAGTGCGACAACGGAGCATATTTTGTAAAGAAAAAGAAAAAGGAATTGTAAAGATTATTAGTGCTCCTTGGTTACCAAAAATTGAAATATAAATAAGAGTGGTTGTTAAGTAAAAACATTAGTAAGTTTTCTGAAGAATTGATATCCAAGAAGTTAATGGTTTGTAATAGGAATATTTAAACGAAGGTATAAATAAACGATATTTACGTTTCAATGTCCTGTTAATTAATATTGTGGCTCAAGAAATATTTATTAAGAACCAGTGGTGTTACAAGTAGTAGCGATCTCCAAGCGTCAAACATAAAGTCATCCCCATGCAAATTAGGCACGACGATTGGAGGTTGTTAATATGTAACATAAATACATAAAGCAAAATATCTAAACCCAAAAAAGCCTGGTTTAAACCAAAAAAATCTAGTTTAAACTCCCCCCCCCCAAAAAAAACGGGGTTTTGGCATTTTCAAAAACAACCACGGTTCTTGCCAACCCTGCTTACTTTTGTATGTAGGAGGTTTAAAAAAATCTTATTATATACATTGGTTAATCCTTTGGAATTCATAATGTAAATATGTTGAGAAGTAAAACTGTTTGAAATATCTTTTCGAAATTCATGGTTTATTTTCGAGGTTTTATATTATTATCGACATCAACCACTAATTAAATGACTTTTTGTGTTATAGAGAAGCGATACAAAGTCTGTTTTATCAATTTAAAGCAGAATTTTGAAAAAAGCCCAAAATTTCCCAAGCAAAAAAGCGAAGCAGAAAAAACCGTTTTTTTTTTTTTCAAAAAAGCCGGTTTTTTTCCGAGCCCTTGCATCTCTACTTTTGCCTAATGTCCATGTTTCTGACCCATACAGCACGATACTCCACACGAAGCATTTTATGAATCTTTTTCTCCACTCTTTATTCAAGTTCCCACAAAATGGTATTTTCTTCCTAAAAGAAGCTTCTTTTGGAATCCCTGTCCTTGCTTTTATTTAACGTTCACATTTCATATCATCATTAATAAACTACCAAGAGATCGAAACCTAGTCACCTTTTCTATTTCCTTACCTCCTACTTCAATATTTGGCACTACTACAGTTTAATGTGCGATCCATGCCACATTACTTTCCACCACAAATCGAAGCTGGGTCTCCAGTAAAGGAGGATCTTAACGTTAACCATACAGCCACAGAGGAAGCTCAGTATTGCCTACTGAACCTTATATTCCGTCTTGTCTCGTCAATGTTGTAGAAATCTCGTCTTTTCTCGATTCACGAATAATTCTTACTCGACTCATTTCTCAAGTGATTCTTTCTCCTCCGGCTATCGAATGATTCTGTTGAATCTCGTTTCGAGAGGTTATTCTCATTTCGTTTCGTCTGCTGAATTTATGTACTTGAACTTTATAATGATTATGATCAAAATTAAAACGATCTTGATTCTTGATATACCAATAACTTTTACTCCTCTTCAAAACGCCCAGGTATACATAATTAAGAACCAAAATTGTATTATTATAAGTGTATCTATATATTCTAAGAAAAAGACTATATCACCCGTGTTGCTAATCAATGTTCATACTACGTAATTTAAAAACAATTTTTATAATCTTTATTAAATGCAAAAATACTAACTAAATATTTTACCTCTAAGATGTATAAGTCATTTAATAGAAATAATTGAAACCAGCGAAATCTAGGTTCTGCCATTGCATTTAACCGACATTTACTTCTGTCTGTTCCAGGATAACTTTCGTAAAAAATATCTGATTATGAAGGTGCCTTCTCATCTTCCAATCTTAGGACATACGCATGATGTGATTGTTCACAAAGCAATTTTCCGGTGTAATCTACCAAAAATTATTCAATTTTCATAATGCATGGAATATACTTTCCCCAGGCATAGGCGGAACTAGAGGGAGGCCAGGGAGGTCCGCCCCCCTGAAAGCAAAGCTGGCCCTCACCAGAAATTTTCTACTGGACGAAAATTTACCTCAATTTAAGCATAACAATTTTAGTGATGCTTGCATTCAGCATATTTAATAGCGTCTATACTCATCCACCCATCGATTAAAAAAAAATATGGTCTGGTACCTGGATGTAATAAAATCCCTGGACCAATGTGATGGTGGGGAGTATAGCGATCTCTCGACTTGCGCTGTATGCGATTTTTTATTTGATATCTTCATTAATGTAAATTATTTTTCTATTGTTTCAGGTAATTAACTTATTGACGTAGTAATTTTTTCTTGTTTATATATGTATGATAAATCTGTCTTATCTTTATTTTATTTATACATAGTATTGTTTGAATAGTTAAGATTCTCAGAGCAAATTATTAAGATACACTTTAAAAAAACAGAAAGGAAAGAAAGAAGCCGAATTCTTCGTGATAAACTCAAGCGATTGTTACCCATTCTAAAGTCTCTAGGGGCGTCTTTAAAGACAATGTGATCGTTCCCTTTGCTTTTTTACTTTCTGTTACATCTACAGGGTGACCCAAAAGTAGGAATACATCCCTGTATTGATCAAGTATAACACTCTAACTTATAGGTTTATTTGCTTTGGCGGTTCCGAGCTTAAGTTATAAGTAAAAAGACATTAAGAACAAATAATAAAGAAATTAAGTCTACCTGATGGATAACAATAAGAAATGATATAAAAAGTGATGAATTGATCAGTATGGGACTGTATACGTACTTCTGTTTTACCATGTATATCTGTACAATAAATTGTTACATTAACAGAGCGAATGTAGAGGTATTAAGAAGAGCAAAGTATTATTGTAATCTTTATGGAACCTTTGCTGATTTTCGCAACATTCAAAGTAAGTATGCGCGCACAGAAATTTTTGTGCAGGGTGTCGAAAGTTGGAAGGGGGACAATATTGCAAGACAAAGACACGGCGTTATTCTGCACCCGAGTAAACGATAAAAATTTCCCAGTAGCGGAAGTTGTGCACCCCAGGATCACTTTATATTTTGCTTTTGAAAAGGTGCTATGTTAATGAAAAGAATATAATCCTGATAACCTGATAATTAAGCTTCATATTGTAAAAGTTACATGGGTATCGCAGCAACAAGAGCCAGAGTAATTTTAACCGACCAAGTCATGTCGTTTCTTGGTATGGGGCGAGGGCATTACCAAGGGACTTAAATTATTGTATCTAGGGACAGCAATAAAACTGATGATAATCGATTATTGAAAACTAATTTGTTTGTTAAATTAAACAATTATAAGCACAATACAGAAACCATAGCTTACTTCCACATTCTCAATAGAACGGGAACTTTTGAATTGTCAAGTAACTTTCTAAATACAAGGAATATAATGTTATATAAAACAAATAATATTGCAGTTTTATCACATTATTTGCTGAAATAGCATGCAATGAGTATTTAACTAGGCATATTATTTTTTTAAAATACAAATTCATACGTTTATTCGGGCTACATCAAATAGCTATCATCATATGCAAAGTATTGTCCCTTGGCACTTGGATCGCCCTATTTATAAATAGAAGCAAATTTAATGAAAGGAGTGCATAATAAATTAAAACGATCAGAATGTAGAAGCAATACATAGGTATCTTAAATATATTGAAGCATTTACTTGTTACTTTCCACTTATGCGCCAGCAAGAAAAAATCTCCAAATGTCAACAACAAAAACATATATTGCCTCCCAGTTCACTTGTTTCTCTCTATATGCAATTATTTAATGTCCAAATGAAGTATAGAAAACTGAATTCAGTGATGAGAAGGCAAAATTGGTACGAAATTCAGGAGAGCTGTAGGTGCCATATCCCCTGGTACAGTGTGTCCCTGGAACGCACGACTTCACCTACTTTACCTACATTCACAGAAAAAATTAAAGAACTAGATTCTTTTTATAAGAAAGAAAAGAATACAGATATAGTATAAGTTCAAATCTTTAAGCCACATTAATAATTTCACTGTTAAAGAAAGTATAGCTTTATTAAGAAAATGCACAAATGTCGGATGGAGTTTCCATGAATGCGCCCTGGTACAGAAAAACCACAATAATTTAGAAAGTAAGATTTTTTTTTTTTTAAGGATACGGTGGATCCCTCCGTATCTAACTACTAATGGTGCTAACGATACTAACGTGCAACTACAACAGTACGCTAAGATGCTCATATGTAATTCAGGAATATACAAGAGTTGTCTTACATATGCTGCAAAACGTTGAATATGTTGCTTAAAAAATCACAAAAATGTGTCGCTAACTGCAATTTAAGTAATTAGACTATATTAATATTGTACTGTATGAATGCGTAGCTTAGATTTTATATAGGTATTTTTTATATATTTTTTGAGTTTGTAGGCAACACGCACTTAGAATCTTTAAGAAACTAATATTACCGGTAATTTTGACTTTATAAGACATTTAAATTTTTAGTGTATACTTACTACCAATCTTAGAGATGTTGCATTAGATAAACGTGATGTTTTCACTACAAATTTAATTGCTATCTCTCAAGTCCGTCTACAAGTCTTTTCCTGCCGTATTGTTGACCTGCTTCTTTTCTAATTGCATTATTTTTTAAATATTTAAGTTGTACGGGAAGTTGGCCAACTGTATTTCTCCGATTCGATACTTTTACATACCATTATTATTATTATTATTATTATTATTATTATTATTATTATTATTATTATTATTATTATTATTATTATTATTATTATTATTGTAGAAAAATGTTTTGTGTATATAAAAAACGGTATTTCTTTGTTCGCAATGGTTGTGTAATTAAGCTGCAACTCTAGTAAACGACAACGATTTATTGTAAAACGTAAAAATGAAAAGATTTTACACATTACTGTAAATATAGAAATGAATAATATTAGAACATGACTGATTTTTTAAATTTATAATTTTAAATTATATCATTGCTTGTATATTTGTGTTTCTATTAGATGTAAGAGTAAATTGACAAGGAACGGACATGAACCTGTTATCCAAACTTCCGAATCAAACCTAGTCCATTCGATAAACATAACAAAGATATGTTCATGCACAAAAAATAAGGACCGAAGTAAGTCCCTGAGGCCCACTAACTCTGTTAATATAAAGAAAATAGTAGACTCGCTGTGAAATAGCTATTGCATCAACACTGTTCATTGGAAAGTCATGGTTTATAGTTCATTCTCTTCAGCATGAAACATGTTTTCCAGAGGTGCTATGTATTGGAGTCCATAATATACTTGAACAAGGAAATTGGGAGAATGTGGGGAAAATTCCCTCCAGAAATCCCTTCCATCAACTTTGGACCCCTATGGAATTTCCCCGGGTAAAAGCACTCAATCCAAATGTATCTTAAAAATTTTTATAGAGTATAAGAAATGACTGTGCCAAGTTTTACATTGATAGACAGAATAGGTATGAGGAGAAAGAGCGTATTAGTATACATACCTTTTTCTCATATCTATCCCGTCTATCAACCATCTCCTCATATCTACCATGACTTTCCAATGAACAGTGTTGATACAATAGTTATTTCACAGCAAAGCTACGATTTTCTTTATACTAACAGAGTTAGTGGGTCCCAGGGACTTTCTCCATTGTCCATGGCACCTAATTTTTTGTGCATGAACATATCTTTGTTATGTTTATCGAATGGAATAAGTTTGATTTTTGAAATCCGGATGACAAGTTCCTGTCCTTTCCTTGTGAGAACATGATAGTTAATGTTTACGAATATTGTACTGTACTTTCGCTCAGAATTGCACGAGTAAAACGCCACAGAAAATTTTCATAATTAGAGTATATTTTAGGTAGTTATTTAGAAGCAACTGAATATAGGAAATATCCAATTTTAAGCAAATTTATGATTAATATATTTTCTCTGAACTGTTACATGACAGTCTTGTATTAGGAGAACTAAATAACTTGAATAGCTTATAATGAGTATGGGGAAAGGGGGACTCAGAATTTTATATATATATCAACAAGATCTTCTAAACGGTTCTTCCAATTTTCAGAACTAAGGGGCCATGGCCCCCCCTAGGAAAATATCCTAACTACGCCAATATCCCTAGGGCTTTCCAATCATTTCCATGTGTTGCAGTTGGAATCGGTCAAGAACAAGCGAGGAAAAGACTGGCTGTTTCCTAAAACTTTGATCAAATGAAACCCTTTCGGCACTCCTGGTAGGAAGGATTGTTATTGTAATGGTATATGTGGCGTTAGTGTAGTGATAATTGTAGAACGTTTTCTGTCTTCACAGGAATAAAGTTTCAACCATAGCATTCACCATCTCAAGTCCAACCAAGTCGGATCAGCGAGTAGTCATCCAGTCAACTGGCTAAGATGTTCCGTCGGATGAAGGGCTCTGTGAGGGTTCCTGCTCACGAACAAACGCTAGACTGATTCAGAAGATTCCACTCGAAAGACATAGCCAAGCACGACAAACGCTGAGTACTTTGCTGTAGTGCAAACTAATTGTTCTGTTAGAAAATGATGCAAAGGCTCAGTGATTACAGTATGATCGTGGAAGAGCTGTTGGTCATCTTGAGACAGGTCAATGTGTTACAAAGGTTGTACGTGTGATTGGAGTAGCACAAAATGTTATTTTCCGACTGAAGGAAGCTGCTGTGAGCAGAGAGACGGCTGTACGCGTGCATGGTGGAAGGCGTAGTAGGAGTACGACAGGATCGCTACATTGGCCAATTCACCAGAAGGAACAGACGTGCCACTGTGTGCAAATTGCTAGTGAGTTGGTCGAGGTGTCAGGTGTTCATGTGTCTCCGCAAACAATTTCACGACTTGATACTGTCAGGTTGTACGCGCAAAAGCCCGTAGTGTTCCAATATCCTCTACCCACCGCCTTGCCAGATTACAGTGGTATAGCACATCGTGTTTGGGACGGGGGGGAACTAGGCAAATATTATGTGCTCAGATGAGTCACGGTTCAGTGTGTCCACTGATTCTGGCCATCAACTGGTATGGCGAGAACGAGGAACACGTTACCATTCATGGAACATCCGTGAATTGGACAGGTATGGTCTGGGCAGATGCCGGCTGGTGTTACGGTATGAGCAGACAACATGAAAAATGGACGAACACCATTGCCATCCCTCTGGGACACAAACAGAAATTGTAAGAAAAGTTATTAATGACTGTGCTCTCCCGTAGAACGCGAATCCACCATGCATTGCGCCTTGCGATCTGCAGCCGAACACCCCCGACTACTTGGCTATGGTCATCGGCTATTGGTCAGGAAGGGGTACCACTAGAATTTACTTGCTGGTTTGATTAAAGTATAACGTCACTTTTCAACAACAATACTGTAGAATTGAGATCTACTTTTTAAGGCAAGTTTAAATCTTTCAATAGATGGCAGCACGTACCCCATATCTTCCCTGAGTGTTTTGTAAGAAGTATAAATATTCAAAATTATTCAATCAAATTCAAGAGATGCATATTCAAACTTTGCTCAATGATAAGTTAAGTCAATAATCAGAGAATAATCCGTGCAGTATTTTGATATTTTGTTGCTTTGACTATTCAGAGAGTTCTATTATTGGAACGTGTTCCTGAAGAGCAAAATTAACTGCTCTCAACAATGAAAGAAACAAAATATCAGGCAACTGCGCGGATTATTCTCTGATTATTGATTTAATTTATCATTGGACAAAGTTTGAATATTCATCTCTTGAATTGGATTGGATTATTTTGAATATTGTAGCCAAAGAGTACGTTCTGCCACCTATTGGTAGTACTTCAACCTTTACACTTACCTTAAACTGGAATCCAAACCAGTACTCGGTTTTGTACTTGAAACAAGTAATTCAATCGAGAATCGTACTACATACACATAAAAAGATGCATGTTAGTCATTAGGCCAAGAAAAGGTAGACAAATTTAGTGAATCACTAGCAGAATACACGTTCTTTGCACGGGGAGAATACGTATCATTTTGGACATAGAGGGCTGAATTTGAATTAAACGGCATCGGAAGTGTCACTGTTCATCTCAGCGATCCCGAAAACTCGATACAGCGAACATGGATTCGATACTAATATCGGTCATTTCCGATCATTTATATATATATATATATATATATATATATATATATATATATATATATATATATATATATATATACAGTGGCGAATTCAAGGGGGCTGTAGGGGCTATAGCCTCCCCTTGACACTCAGATATACACTGGATAAAATGGGCTTCACTCCTGCTTTACATTGGATAAAACGGTAAAATATGGTTTAGCCCCTCCCTTGATCATATCCTGGATTCGCCCCTATATATATATATATATCCCTTCCTCTGCTCTAAGTTTCTCCACCAAAGTGAAGTGATAAAATCTATCTCAGGTCCTAGCCTCATCTATATTGAAAATTTGATCGAGATCGTTCGAGGGGGTTCAAGAGGTACAATCACAAAGATAGTGATTTACATATATATATATATATATATATATATATATATATATATATATATATATATATATATGGACTTACTATGATCAGCTACGTCAAGAATCAGTCAACCAGTAAGGTAAAAACATTAAGTAGGAGCTCCCTATTTAGAATTCATCAATGAATATGGCGGACAAGATGGCGCATATTCGGTTAAGTGATGTGTAGTCAGCGCATCTGTTCGCAATGTCATTACTTGTGGCTTTTTGCATCGACCGGGAAGCATACTCAGTACAGCAGGCATCAAAATGCGTGTTCTAACGGGAGTTTTTTAAAAAGACATTTATGAACACGTTATTAAGTTGTTAGTTGTTATGCTTATGATCTTCCGTCAATATATTTAATGATCTACATGCTATGCAAAAAAAAAAAAAAAAATGTCTTCGAAATTCATGTCCTGAAGAAATAAGAACACCGTGGTTAGGTCGATTATAGTGGCATGTCATTGTGGCATGTTTCTTCCTCCCCCAACCGTCTTTATTTCCTTTCGATCTTCTATCGCAACCTACTTGCCACCAACAAACTTTTTGACTTAAATAAAGCAACCAAAAAGTTAGATAAAAAAAACTAGAAAATGAAAGCAGGGGAGGTCCAGCCCCTTTTCCTTTTCATGTCGTTCTAATGACCCGCTATGTCCTTTCTAGATCGCTTTGATTTATCGCCCAATTAGTACTGAAGCCGTGGATTAATGGACCAGCCCTGTCTGGTTATCGTCCGAATGACAGCAACAAGGTGACTGCAAATTTGGTCCTCAGCCGTCAGGTGCTACTGTTTTCCACAGCTACAACGAGATGACAGCACGGTCGGAAGCCCGATACATACTTATGTGTTTTCTCTACCTCTCCAACTGCGTTTCTTTTCTTTTCTTTTCTTTCTTTCTTTTTTTTTTTTAACTTAACTCCTTTTTTGTGCATGTTGTTCAAAAACACTAATACCTGCTTTGTGGTAAGCACTTGACCACATTCCAGGCACAGTCTCGACAAATACGAGTTGAATTTTTGTCAACTAGTTTTAATTCTTTTGTGAACAAATATATTGTTATAGCAACGTTTACACAAGATTAAAGATATACTAAAATAATAATAATAATAATATTAAAAGTTGTAAAGCAAGAATAAAGCACTATATACAAGAGCAGATACAAACGATATATAAAGACAAGAATACAAGAATATTATAAAACTTTCCTCATATCACAGGCACTGTTACTCCCTTATAGGCTATTAGTATCATTTATATTAGTATCATTACATTAGTATCATTATTGTAAAAATACAGTAGTCATCATTATCATTCTAAAACAGTTTTTTTTTATTTACATAGAATGGCTTATTTGAAATCTGAATTACTATGGTTATGCAAAAATGATTTTAAGAAAAAACGACTGAAAGCTTTTGAAATGTGGGTGTGGAGAAGAACAGATTGATCGGAAACAGATCGGATTAGTTGGGTCGATCGGAAAACAAATAAGAGGGTGGGGGGAAAGAGTTAGAGATATTATTCAGAAGAGAAACAGCGACTGTTTGGAGCATTTACAAAGAAGGAACTGTGTTATGAGGGACGTGTTAGAGGCTATGGTGGAAGGAAAGAGAGGAAGGAAATGAAGGAGGTTACAATTAATGGACGATATCAAAACAGAAACATCGTACATGAAGACGAAGAGGTTAGCGGAAGACGGTTGTGCATGAAAGCTTCTCAGTTGTGGCAAGTGATTTGCCAATAATGGCAGCAGTGGCGCATTTAGGGGGGGGGCTTCCGGGCTTAAGCCCCCCCGAAATCTTACTTACTATAGTAAAGTATGTGAAATATCTTGCAGAATTTTCACATTTTCAGGCAAAGCCCCTACCCCGAAAGTTAGCAAAGCCCCTCCCGAAACAAAATCGTAAATACGCCACTGAATGGCAGGATACCTGTGATGATGAGCAGCCATTTCTAAAATTTATAAACAAAAGAAGGTTCCAAAGGATAGTCTTGTGGTGCTCCAGTACTAGTAGTGCTTTTTCTTAATCTTTACTTGACTAATATTATCTAAGAGATATTGTACCAAGATAAGAGATATTGTATGAAAATATTGTACCAAGAAAGTGCTCAATTCGATAGTTTTCATAGAAGCGTAGTGCATAATGCAATGAATCAAATGTCTCTTGTCTTTGTCTTTTATATTAGACTAATCAAGAATACTTTCAGATCTCACAAGGAACGGACATAAACCTGTCATTCAGGAACATCCGAATCAAAACTAATCCATTCGATAAACATAACCAAGATATGTTCATGGACAAAAAAGTAGGTGCCATCAGTGTTTCTTCCACACATGTTCTTTTTGGGGGGCACTGCCCCTTCCCGGAGCTCTGAGAGTGCTCCCCGGACGAGACCAAAATAATACGCCTATGTATAGTATAATAGTAGTACTAACAGTGCACCCTCGGAATACAACGTGTCCCCCCCCCCGGAACACTTTTTTCTGAAAGAACGACTGGGTGTCATGGACAACGGAGTTAGTCCCTGGGGTCCATTAACCCTGTTGGTATAAAGAAAATTGTAGACTCGCAGAGAAATAGCTATTGTATCAACACTGCTCAGTGGAAAGTCATGGTTTATAGTTCATTCTCTTCAGCATAAAACATGCTTTCCGGATCTCCGCGCAGATGCTACGTAATGGGACCCATAATGTAGGTCTACTTGACCAGGGAAAATTGGGATAATGTCTGGACAATTCCCTCCAGAAATCCCGCCCATCAACTTTGGAATCCTCTGGAGTGACCCCGGGTAAAAGCACACAATCCAAATGTATCTTGAAAAATATAGTAGGGGATAAGAAATGACTGTACCAAGTTTTGTATTGATAAACGGAATAAATATGAGAGAATGGAAGGGATTTCTGGATGGAATTTTTCTCGACATTCTTCCAATTTTTCTGTTCAAGTACGTTACGTTATCCCTAACAGCACAATTATATAGCAGGCATATGCCTATTATGTTCCCTCAGGCACATGAGAATGTGTGCAGTATGTGTCTTAAGTGCCTCAGAGAGAGAAATCACATGGATGGCAAGTGATAGTCACAGTCTATGTCTGCCCCTAAGCACATGCCTGACATGTATCTTGGGAACGTTCCTAGTATGTTCTAGGCATGTTCTCCATGCCGTAAGCGTCAATGAACCACAAAATTACTCCTCCAAAATATGTTAAATCGCCTGAATGCGTAATGTGTTTACATTAAGGTTAGTCTAAGAAACACTTTAAACAAGTAAAAAAAAATGTACCCCACGGTGAGCGCGAACCACCAACTTTTGGATTACTAGCCGCGTGCTCTTCCAACTTGACCACGGAGACGATGAAGAGAACATCGCGTGCAGAGGGATAATTTTTTTAGGTCTTTCGAATTTGGCTAATCAGAGTGCTCCTTTAACCGCGTAAATTCGACGATAACCGTTTGGGACCAGATAAAATGCACTCGCCACGTAATTTTATAACAAAATGACGAGTGTCTATTTACTTTATTTCATGGTTCTTCCATATTCGCTTTCAAATGATCGGTGACAGTTGCCATCTAATAAAGTTGATGCGTTTGTTGCTTCGAGTACACAATCGCTTAGGAAAAGAAGCAGCAAATGCATCAAATGTAGAAGGTGAATTGAGAAGGGCTAAATGTCACACACCTAGCACATCTTGTGCTGTTAAGGTATCTGAAACAGTATGTACCTAAAGGACGTACCTAGAACATGACAGATAAATGTCCCAACTCATGACATAAAAACAAATGACTGTTAGAGTGTGAAACTGAACCAGGTATATACAGTAAATGCTATATTTGTGGTACATAGTTGCAAATATCAATTAGGTGTAACAAGTACCTAAAACTGTAGGCAGCTGAAATACATATTTAGCACATGAATATCATATGTGCTAAGTATCTGGGACACCTAAATAACACATGACTAGCACATCTTGTGCTGTTAGGGATGGGCCTCAATTCATAGCACCTCTGGAAAGCTTGTTTTATGCTGAAGAGAATGAACTATAAACAATGACTTTGCAATGAACAGTGTAGATGCAATAGCTATTTCACTGCGAATCTACGATTTTCTTTATACTAACAGGGTTAATGGGCCCAAGGGACTTACTCCGTTGTCCATGGCGCCTAATTTTTTGTGCATGAACATATCTTTGTTATGTTTATCAAATGGAATAAATTTGATTCGGAAGTCCGGTTGACAGGTTCATGTTCTTTCCTTGTGAGATCACAGTTGTGCACGTTGAAGACCAATTTAAAGTCAATTAACGTCCAGGGTAGAACCTGATATATGGATGATGTCACGAGAAAAACAATCTCAAAGAGATCATTAAGCTAGCAAAAAGGCAACAAACGATAACATTTTCTTACTTTATCTTTTGAAAATGTTATAATGGTATACATTTTCATGTAAATTATTATTGTAATCATGTAACTAATATGTAAACTAAGTACAAAAATTAGATCTATTAAATTATCATATATATCGCCTTTCTTTGAGAAATGAGCATTGTCAACAAACCATCATATGCCGCCTTTTGGGGAAATGAGCGGTGTCAAGATACCAAAAACAAGTTCCCTCAGGCCTGTATCCAAGGGGGGTCTAGGGGGCTGGGCCCCCTAAAATTTTCATGGTAGGCTTCAAATGAACTAGCTATAATATGGTGATGAAATATAATATAGTTCGATAGGGCCCCCTAACTTCTACCGGGCCCCCCTACATTTTTGGGCTGGCTACCGGCCTGGTTCCCCTCCCCTGGTCTAGCTTATTGCATACATGAATCCGTTCTACATAGTCTTGGTACTACTCATTATTACCGATAACATCACTAACAGGAGACAGTCTTAGAGTAATAATGTTCATTGTTACTAACTTACCTAAGAGGTTAGATACGTAAATTTATATCGTTAAACATTGTTAGGGAAACCAAGTCTAGGAGGCTCAGGTGGGTAGGTCATGTAACCAGAATGGAAGAAAATAGGGACGCTTTCAAGATTTCAACTGGAACTTGAAAAAAAAAAAAAACATTAGGACGACGTAGGCACAGATGGGAGGACAATATTAAGATAGATCTCGCAGAAATTGGCATACACAAAGTAGAAACTGAATCCAGTTTGGCTAAAGACAGAAGTGAATGGAGATCGCTTTTGTGAATGCCGCATTGAACCCTCGGGTACCATAAGCCATAGAGTAAATTAGTTAGACTAATTTAGTTACTAAATATTTTAAATATTTTAAAAAAATGAAATAGTGCATAGAAATACGTGCGAGACGAGACGAGGTTAGAAACTAAATAAGAGACGAGACAGATCTGTTCTTCTTCCAATAGAAACAGATCCAGTTTACGAGACACCTCAGCGAGGCTATATGAGACGTAGGCCAACTGATTAACATGGAATCCGAACCACGTGAACTCCCACCAAGAATCGAACCCCATGCCAAAGGCGCGTATGCTAACCGCTTAGAAGACCCTTTTTAAGACACGACAGCTTCAGCTATTGTTCCGTAAGCAATCCTTGCTGGCGCAGAACATTTTTGATAACTATTGTAATAAGTTATATAATTTTAATGTCTTCGAGGGCTATCACACACAAAAACAATTCCTGGCGCAATAGCTCTTAGGTTCGTAGCTCCTACCAGGCAACTTGCGTCACTCACGTCATGCCTTGGGGCGATGTGTGGTCAAGATATCGACCACCCTCGCATTTAATGATAGGTTACTAGACCGGAGTTTGCCACTTCATTCTTTCAAGTAGTTCCTCAATTGTGCTCACGACGCTGGTTAGACGCTGCAATGCCAACACTGTCTGGTGAGTACGGATCATCACCTGTCTTATCTCTTACCAGACCTATCTTATCTATCTTATGGCATTGTTTGATTTCGCTGATTTCACGAGAAACGGTATTCCACTACAAGGTAAACATTCACTTCTTAAAATGTACGTAAGACGGGATTCTGTATGTATATGACTGTCTGTCAAGCACGTCGTCCCTTTCCTCTCATTCTAATGCAGTTATAATTAAGTTCGTTGGGGGGTATCAAATTAATTTAAATAATCCACCAGCTCTTCCAGTATATATAAGTTGCAAAACATAGATCGGTAATCCTATTTTCCTAATTATGAACCTCCTTCGGTTAGCAACACTGCCGGCTAACATGTCCCATTTGGTTTTGCCTTTTATTTATTTATTTATTTATTTTTATTATTTTTTTTTTCCATTCATCCGCTGGAGCTGCCGTGTTAAGAGAAACACGTAGACTGTAAATGAGCTGAATGTTTATTCAGGTTTTGGTATCTTGTCAAGTGATAGAAACATTTTAGTGTCCAGTAGCCTAATGATAGCCCTTCGTACGAATTGAAGTGTAGACTTGCAAATGGGATTTAATTTATGTGGCTACAGAACACCAAGCTGTTACGACTAACCACCAGAGACAGGGTTGACAGCTACAAAGAAAACAATTTAGTCTTTTTTCTCGTGCAAGTCATTCATAAATGCGTATTTTGATTTCAAAATTGTCAATTGAGGTGAACTAACTGTTCATTATAACCGATCTTCTAATTAAAAAGAGGTGACCATCTTAATTAGCTTAAATCAATGAGTTGTGTAAATGGCGGCCTACGGACCAGACCCGTCCCGCAAGTAAAAATTAAATATGTATAATGTGTTTCCTTTTTATAACTCCGTTCGTAACTAGGAAAAGTATAGCTGGCCATACCTGAATCGAACTTGCGACTTTTAACTGTGCAAATATTTTCTTTTGGTTACCAAGTCAACTCTGTAAGGCAAGGTCGTTTGCTACCGGAGATCGTATGCCATAATTGGCCTAGACAAGGGGACTCCAAACAACAGCTCGCAGGCCAACACGGCTCGCCATAGTTTATTTATTTTATTTTTTATTCATTTATTTTTATTTTTATTTATTTATTTATTTATTTTTTGTTTTAATAAATGAAGTCTTTAAGTTGTAGCCTTTAAGATGATATTTTCTATGTAATTCATAGAATGAAATTAAACATTTTTATTATTAATGAGATTTATGTAATTGTAATTTTTTACTGACAACTGTTTGGGTGTAGTCAAGTTAACTACTGGAAATTATCAGGAACGACTTAAAATATTCATCTGTTAATTTGGATCTGTAATATTTTTATATAAGGTAGGTGTGCGCAATTTCGCCATGTTTGCAATTCTGCCAGGTACCTGTATTTCCGAACACGTTGGTATAAGTCGGTAGATGAAGCTAGTGTATATGTAGATAGCACATAGTGAACGTGTTTTGTCCCATTTCGATGGGTAGGAGCTAGGCCTGAGACACAGGCAGTCAGTATATGTGATAGATGTAGTGCTGTTATAAGATCGAGGGCAATGAAGTGTGGTCCACTGTTCCAGAAAGAAGGTTCGAAGCTTTGTTGTAAGTATTGCATTGTGAGGACAAATGGTATATGTCTACAATGATATACGCTGTGTCTTGGACATTGGGAGTCATATTGCCATCCCATTTGTGTAGTCTTTGGAAGTGCTTGCAATTTCGCCATGCAGAACAAAGGATAGCAAAATTGGAACCTATGCTAATGTGCATGATGTAATGGAGCAACGGCAATGATATCTTCTTTCCTTCGATTTAGTTGCAGACAATGGCAGACAGACGGAATTAAGGGAAGTACGATACTGCAAGTGATCATCGATGGATTTAAAGAACTGTGATCAGCATTACCCAGCATCAGCTATCTGTAAACGCTGCAAGTAAACAATTCAACATACCACGTCGAACATTAGGTGCCTATGTACAGTACATGTACAAGCACGAAAGACACAACGTACACTCCCTGGTAGAAAACCTGTGTTAAATGTAGCAGAATAAGAAGTCTTAGTCCAAAGGATTGTGCGGCTAGCGGGCGTAGGATTTCCTCTCACACTTCGACTGTTCAAAAAATGAGTTTACAAGTTCTGTAGACACAAAAAAGTGCCACATCCTTTCAACAATATACAAGGTGCAGCAAATCGAATCGAATTTTTGTTACGGCACCCTGAAGTGGCGAAAAGAAAAGCTCAGCATTTAAATGAAGCCAGGGCCCAGAAGTTAAATGGATAAATATTTACTAATGATTATGTATTATGTTTATAATAATATTCATGGGGTGAAAATATGTGCTACAGTATTTGTCTTGTCGAGCGATTTAAGTTCTCACCTTTGTTTACAATAGGAGTGGCAAAATTGTGGACAGGGTCTATGCAATTTTGCCAGTTGCACACCTTTTTCTTTTGTATTTGGCAGCACCATACTATTAGCGTAGGGATGTTATTTTTGTCCTACAGATAACTTAAGCCGTATACTATCAATTTCCAGTATGGACGTACTCGCCATACCTATCAGGAATTTGCAACAGTCGTTCAAAGCTTAACGTGGTGAAATTACGCACACCTAGCTTATTTCATTTTGAAGAATGCTTTTTCACACAGTTAAGTAGTTTCGAAAGTGGAAAGAATGCAAGGTGCAAATTTATGCAACTGATCAAACTGTGTAAGTGGAAGACTTATAAACTTCCACCAATGATATATTTTTTTTTTTTTTATTATTATTTAAAAATATTGCTACACTGTAAACCAATCATTTCCATTTGAAGTTCTGGGACAAGAGCTTCTATGTCGGCCTTAAAAAGATTTTGAAAAATCTTGATGTATGTAATTGCATCAAAATCTGAAAAACAAGATTCAAAATTTAGTTTTAAAGTAACCAAAGCTCCAGTTGCAAAATCTACCGGGAATGAAGTCCTAGTTTGCTGGCTGAATGTTTGGTATGTATTAAAATGCATGAAACTGTTTATTTAAATATATATATATATATATATATATATATATATATATATATATATATATATATATATATATATATATATATATATATATATATATATATATATATATATATATATATATATAGGAATGAAAATGGAGCACATTTTGTCAAAAGGACTTAATGTGAGTATGTACACTCATGTCCAAAATTATTGTTGCATGTCTATAAATATGTTGTTGTAGGAATATAATTTGATAACGAATTCGCCTGGTATTTCTTATAATGTTAGTATGTGTATAATCGGCAAAGACAGGTATGTGGCAAATTTCATGTCAAAAGAGCAGTAAATAAGAACAGTAAAGCGAAAATAAAACTTTGTTGTCCATTTAGCAACATTTTGTTTTATTAATTCTAATTTTTGTATTTATAATTCTTTTCGTATGAAATTTACCATAAATATACATTACCCGATTATACACATAGTTTCCGTATTAAAAGTACCCTGCAAAATCATTATCAAATTATATTGTTCTTACAAGAAGACAGTTATAGATATGCGACAATCATTTTGGACATGCCTGTACATCAGGCAGAAGCTGGTTTTCTCCTTATAGAATTTTAAATTGAGGTCATTCATATGTTTAGTTAAATCTACATAAAAAGCTAACTCCCATAAGGACTCATTGTTGTGTGACAGCCAGAAAACGATTCCCTTCATTAAAGAAAATTTCGATTATTGCTCGAAACTCAAAAAATCGCGTTAGAACTTTCCCTCAGCTAAGCCAAAGTACTGCAATATACTTACAATATGTCATTTTCCCCAGACTCTTTAATAAATTTGCGAAATTGGCGATCATTGAGCTCATGTAGCCTGATATAATTAAGAGCTTCTTCATGGCTAAGCGATTAGAGTATGCGCCTTTGGCGTTGGAGATCCGGGTTCGATTCCCGGTGAGAGCTCATGTGGTTCAGATTCCACGTTAATCAATAGGTAGCGTCTCATATTGCCTCACTGCTGAAAAGGACGTTAAACTCAAAATCAACTTAACTGAATAATTAACACTCAACGGAACTCGCTTTAAAACTTCTGTAATATCCAAGCATTTTCCGTACAAAGACTTAATAAACAATGGATTGTACGATTAATGGTTTTGAACCAGCGCCATTTTCTGCAGCAGTAGTTCTCAAAGTGGGGTCCGTGGGACCTAGCCAGGGGGTTCGTGGCGCCTAAAATTTGAGATGTGTTATAATCAAATGGAACTCACAGCTGTTACGCAAGAAGTATTTTATCAATTACTAAAAAGAAAGCAATTAGACATTACACCTACGTTTGTAAATTTAAATGTTTCCTGCTTTATTAAATTTCTGCTCTGAAGTTGATCAACTATCAACTCATCTGTTTTCGATTTGCAATTGTAGATAGATTTAACTTTTTTTTTTTTTTTTTTTTTTGCGGTTTCTGTAAATAGCGGCATACCAAGAGCAGATAGGTGAATTGTGATAAAGGTACCACATACAAAATCGTATTGTCTAGTTCACTATATTTCTGCTTTTCGAATACTTTTATTTGTTTTGAAGATATTACAGGAAAAACTCTAAAATTAGCGTGGTTTAATTTCGCTGTAGTAAAGACCTTTATGTGCGATTTTGTCAGACAATTGAGTTAATATATTTTCTGCAATGTCATCTACACTTCAAGCCACAATGTTTACTGACTAACTGATGATTTTTAAGTAGGTAACTTAGCTTCTTCTGGACATATTTTTGCTGCTCCAATCATACACTCCTTGATTAATTCGCCATGAGTAAATGTCTTCTCAGGTTTCACAATTGAATGATCCGCGAGGAAACTAGCAGCCACAAGTTATTGCTTCTTGTCCAGCATTTACTTTCTCAAACAATGATTGCTGAGATAGCAAGCCCCTTTTCAAAGTTTCATATTTTTCTAACCATACGCTTTCTGCAAATTTGGAGTTATTGTGAGAATATTTAGTCTCAGGGGCGTCATTTAGGGGGGCAGGAGGGGGCAATTCCCCCCCCAAGAGTTTGAGGAACACATATACTTTAATCAATTGTATACTAATATACTAGTACAAAACATGAAAGTCTTATGTCGGTGATGCTCTTGCCCCCCCAAGCGACGTCTGAAATGACGCCCCTGTTTAGTTTCACATGATGTTGTATATTGTATTTTTTGAGGATGATATTGTTTCACTGCAAATTACACATATTGCCTTATTACTTGACTGTCACGAAAAATGTTCCGCAGTCACTATCTTTCGTTTCTTTTTCATACTTATACAAATACACACAAAAGGCACATAACTTCAAATCGAAATAATGCTAATTAGTGCCAGTACAAGCCGGGGTTCTGAATAAATAGAATGCACTGATTTTATCTACTCACAATTAAACACACTGTATTTTCAGTAAGATACTAAAGTCACAAAACACACTAATAACACAATATTTCACTTTCCAGATCGTACTTGTTCTGAACTGAAAATTTAGAACAGCCTAACTTTCGCTTGTCTCCTGTATTTATACCATATTCGCTGCGTAGAATATAGGGCTATTCGAAAACATTCGAAAATATTTGAATTTTCTTGACAAGCGATCATGCAGCATAACATTTCCAGAACATGCTCTAGTTCCGCTACTGGCTACAAGATGGCGCTATATACTTCGACTAACCAAGCACAACTGACATTTTGCGTAATTCCACCGCTCCCCATGAGATGGCGCTGGTGCTCTGCACCCGAAAAGGCGATAAGTAATTTTCAGAAAAAAGTGATAGAACTATTGTTTTTATAATAGAGAGAGTACAGATGTGGCGGAAGATGAAATTTGATGCTTAATCAAACATTTCCTGTTAAACAAATATAGTTCTATTGCAGGGGTGCCCACAGAGGGGGGGCTATGACGCAAAGTGCGTCATTGAAATATTTGGGGGGGGGGGTAAAAATCTATATAAATATGTTTGAGGGGGTGTAAAAATTAATCGAAAAGAAGATTTTTTTTTCATAGAAGAGCACCTACGGATAGACAATTGGGGGAGTGCGTCATGGATATAAGGGGGGTGGACACCACTGTCTATTGAGAAAGTGTACAAATGTATGTTGAGTTAGAAGTTGGTGTTCCGGACCCGGCGGACCCCCATGAGTGCGAGCCTGTTTCTAACAGTGATGAATAGACTATATTTCTTGTAATATTGTAGAAACTTTCGTTTGCTTTACATATGCTTATTTTTAGCTTATAGTGCCTCCATGAAACTCCTTAAAGTCTAAAATAAATATTGCATTTTATTTTTTGTTCCTATTGTTCCTTCTAGATTCATCAGCCTATGGGTAGTAAATACTTATACAGCTGACCACGTAGCCTACCGGTATATTCCTAGACATAAGATAATTAACACGATCCTGGCAACTCTGCTCAATAGCATTAAGCTTCCCAGAGAAGTTGAGTTCGTAAAGTTAGATATTTATATGTTGTCGTTTCAAGTATTGGTTCTTTCCTTCAGATCCTATCACCAGGTGGCTAGAATAAACGACTTTTCGATGTTTCAAGAAAGACATAGTAAATGCCAGTCTTTATTGCACATGGTTTAGTGTTACTAATGACGGCCGAGGAAAATATCAACATTTAGTTCGTGTCTTGGTTCAATTTGTGGGTGGTGATACAAATTTTAAACAATTTTCACACACACACACACACACACACACACACACACACACACACACACACACACGTAAACACAAAGTATACAACTAAAATAAGTATTGAAAACGAATGTCTTACTGTTCTCTTACATTAGTTTTATTTCTTCTTCTTCTTCTTCTCTCTCTCTCTCTCCTTTCTCTCTATGACACACACACACACACACACAAACTAATTTTAATAACAAATCTTCCTAAAAATTGAAAGGCACTGTTATGTTTACTGTAGCGCTAACATTTACCGGTACGAAGTTATGAGTGTTTTTCGTTGTGTCCCCAACAAAAGGGGTTAGTCATATGCGGAGGACGCAATATTACATGACGTGTTCAGTATGTTCTCCAATCCAGTCGATTGTCACATGCATTTCAATATACAAAACTTTATGCAAAGTGTCAGCTCTAATGTAACAAGCGTCCACAATTCGTTCCTTGAGATACTGAACATCCCCAATCTTCACCGCATTCACAACAGACTTCACATTGCCCCAAAGGTAATCCATTGGCATCAGTTCAGAGGAAGGGGGGAGGGCATTCCACAGCACCTCACCGAACAATCCACACATTATGAAAGTGCTTATCGAGGTATTCACGGGTACAGTTATCGTAATGGAGTGTGTGCCATCGTGCTTGAAAACTTAGAGAATGACCCGTCCTCCGACAGCAATAATGACAAGATGTTGTCTTCTAACATGCGCCGATAACCTATCGCGGTTAGAGTTCTATCGATGAAGAATGAATCCACAATGTGGGTGTCCCGACAAAACGTACCAGCGACAAAACGTACCACTTGAATTTTCGCGACAAAACGTACCACTTTTGACGACCTGTCATAAATGACAACCTATCATGGATTAATTAAAGCATTTCTGATATTTATTCCACGACAAAACGTACCACTTACATAAATTACAACCTGTCATGGACTAATTAAAACATTTCGGATATTTAATCCGCGACAAAACGTACTACTTCATGTTAAGAAACTACTTCCTCATGAACAGGTAAAACAACGGCAGTATAAGATTGAGAAGAACAGACAGGTAATGTACCGAGTTGTCAAAGTGCAGAAACTCATTGGTAAAAGAGGGCTCATTTACAGAGAAAATGTAGCAGCCTATAAACTGAAAGACACAGCTATAGATCATGGAAACTTTTTGGATATTATTCCTTTCTTAAGCAAATTTGATCTTCCGCTTAAAAGTAATCTATTTAATAGATAAGGACACCGAGAAGAGTCATATTTGAGGAATTAAGCAGGATAGTGGTCGCATAACTTTTACTAAACACGGTGAATTATGTTTTGAATGCTATCAGCACACTTATCAGAGAAGATATTTCGAAAGAAGTCTCTCAAGCTTCAATATTTTCTGTTCTATTAGACACTACTCAAGATATAGTAGTTTCAGGCCAGTGCTCTGTTGTTTTACGAAGTATTGTTGTCATTGTAAAATGCATATCTACAGAGGCCATTGTCTTTGTGGTTTACTGCTGGAAATTCTGCAGAAGTTGAAACTTGTTATTAAGAAGTGTATTTGAAATTCAACCGAGGGCTCATGCAAGGACAATATTCGGATATTTTCAATTCACCTATGATCAGTTACACGTGTGATTCAGTTGATTTTGAGTTTAACGGCCCTTTAACCAGAGAGGTTATATGAGACGAGTCATACTGATTTACGGGAAATCCGAAGCACATGAGCTCCCGCCGGCAATCGAACCCAGGTCTCCCACGACAAAGGCGCATACGCTAACCGCGTAACTACTAAGGAACTCAGTTACACGTGTGGTGTTAACTCATATACTCAATCATGTCATATGTGATCTAACAAAAAATTGCATTGATTCTGTGTCATTGTTCTGCTGAATGACTGTGCGATATTTATGCGTGAGTCTTATCAGCGAATGTACATTTGGAAGATCAAATGTTAACAAAGGCGTCTTACAGTTATTGCGGAAACAAGATGGTAGAAAACACACTGTTTTTCAGAAAAAGTTTGGTCATTTTTCGAACCCAAAAAGTGCTTTGTATATCGAGTTGACCATAACAATTAAGAAAATTGCTTCTACAGAAAATATCAAAGCAAAAGCTAGGTGTAAATCGAAAGGATATATAAAAGATCTTCTCAAGTTCAAAACAATTCGGACAGCAGAAAAGTTCCTTAAGATATTTCAAGTGACGACCTCTCTGTCAAACTATCTCCAAATAGAGGGTGCTGCTAGTGTAGTCCTATCGGATGGTGCAGACTACTCTGTTCCAACTGAAAGAGTAGAGAGATGATTTTGAATCTGTTAAGAATGCAGCATTAAGCTTTGCAGAATGGGCCAATAACAAATTTGAAGACTTAGAACGTGATTTCTTTTTTTTATTGACCTGTCGACAATTCGCCTTCAGAGATGGACAAAGATTTTTCCTGTGAATATGAAGATGAAGCTGCTTCTATCCAATGACCAGGTACTGCATCGAAGCATTCAACACAATATTGGACATGGTATTTTTGAGTATTTCTTCAAGATTCAAGAAGCAATGTACTTTATGGATTATTTGGACCGTAGCCACTTCAACCAAGTAACAGAACTTCCAGACGTGCCTTTCGATAAACTTACATATTTTCTGAAAAACTTCAGTTAAGTTGTTTCCAAGGATACTATAAATGTATTCTCTTGGACTTTTGAAGGACGTGGATATCCTTGAAAATCAGTCTTGATGACGAGCACAACCGAGGAAAAATGACTGTGCTGATGGTGCAAGTGATTCAGAATTAGGAGAAAATAAATTTGTTTGCAAGGAAAGCGAATGCAAAACGTGTTCAAAATTGTCCAATGTGCTGCTTTTTAATTTTGCAGAATTGTAATTTGTGCAGTAATACTTATCCAGGTTTCCAGCATACAAATTTTTATTGTCTTTGACCGTAACTCAGGTAACATGTGAAAGAAAATTTTTCAAAATTGAAATAAACTGAAATACATTAAAAATAGGCTAACGAGTACTACGTCTCAGGAACATTTGAAAACATTTTGTTGATGTCTATTGAAAAAGATATATTAAAAAATATTTCGAATGCAAAAGTGATAGATACAGTAGCATCAAAAACTAGTACACTGAAACATCTGCTAATTTTGTAATATAGATACGTTCTCCTTGAACTTCATATAATATTTTGAACAATTCAGAATAATATACTAATGAAAGAGTATCAGGTTTTAAATGTCAATTGTTAATACTATTGAGTTACTGTAGAAAGAAAACTGTGCAATTGATTTGTGACATTGAGATGCTGGTGGTTCTTGTGGGAGAAAGCGCCCGCGCCCCTCTAATAATGCCTATCCGTCCCTGGTCCGAAGCCTGGATAAAGTGTGATGGAAATCAGCAAATATTCAAATATTGCATATGCAAGATTCTTGCTGGTCTTGGTCTGGCGAGAATCTTGCAGGTATGGTCTTGGTGTTGCGAGATATATATATATATACCGTCCTACCAAATGGTACGTTTTGTCGCTTGACATTATTTGATGGCTGATTGGAAGACTCTTCGCAAGTAGCCCTCCAGGCAAGTGGTACGTTTTGTCGTTTGTCATTGTTTAAAGTGTTTTTAGAAAACCCTTCACAAGCAGCCCTCAGGGTAAGTGGTACGTTTGTCGGTGGTACGTTTTGTCGCTAGTACGTTTTGTCGCGTATTCCACAATGTGAACCCTTTATACGCAACACCACACCAGTTCGTCGGGAACACTTGCGGACGCGTCAAATCAATGCGGATTACTATCCGACAATTACAGCACCTCCCGACACGTAAGAGTTTGCCTTATCAGTAAACAATATGTCAAAGACGAATGTAAGGTTTCGTCGTAGCTGCTCTGTAGTCCATTGAGTGAATTTCAAATGATGATCTAAACTATCTTCTGTAAAGTGTTGGTGAACTTGCAGTTTATAAGGGTGCCATTTATTCACTGATATAAAGTGCATGATTAACGTGCTACTGATACCACTTTCACAGGGTACACTACCAGTGGTTGTCTTGACACTTTTACTGAATGATGAAAGCACTGCGAAAATTATTGCCTTGTCTGTCGTTGTGCATAGTCTACCAGTCTTGAGTCGATCTGTCACAAATCAGGTTTCTTGAAATTTCCTCAGAACTTTGAATACAGTGCTATTGCTGATGATAATTCTTTTCGGAAGGTGGCTGTTAGAATAGGTTGTAATCAAGCTGGTCCTACGTTCACTACGTTCCTCTTTGCATGCATCAAGACCATCTACTGCTGAAGACATACCACATTGACTTGACACCTAGTCTTCTGTTCTAAGCGATACTATCGGCTAAAGGAATTCCACTCCCTTTCGTCATCCGCTCTCTCGCTAAACAACAGCTGAACCCTCATTGGCTAAACGCTTGGGCGTGTGAGGGTGTAACTTTTAGTTCGCATTTTTGCCACGGCCCAAGACATTTTGACAGCACTATAGTAAATCACCTGGAACGATAGAAACAAAGAAACAGCCAAAACTCCGTAATGCTTAACGCTAGAGCAAAAATAAGAGCACCATTCAATTTTTACAGAAAAAAAAGTATTAAAGTAACATATTTCATGCTGTGATCTCTATTTAAGACAATTGCGTAAAATTCACGATAGTGGACATCATTGTGATGTGTCCTCAAACTTTTCCCCCCAGTGGAAACATGAATGTAGCCTGTATCATATTTCTACATTAACATTCTCAGTTGTTACCTGCTAGTAGTTCCGATGACTGGATGGATTTTTAAAAAAATACTTTAGAGTCACATTTAACCGAATTAGATGGGACCGAGGAAGCTTCGGTTAAACGAAAATTCCGATAAACCGGAATAAAGTTTGTTGATATACAATATTTAATATTTGATATGTTTTCAGCTTGTTGGCAACATTATGTCGTCTTCAAATCTGACCATTAGAACCGAACATTGCTCGAGCTGAAGCCGTAGGACCAAAACAGGGAAGTTTAATTCAGCTTGTGATTATTATTATTATTTTTTTAAAAGCGATTCGGTTAATCTAAAAATTCAGTTGATCGGGATTCGGTTAAACGAGATTGTAGTATATAGTAAAATCGTTATAAAATTTAAAGTTACCCAATTTACTTTGAACTTTAATATCAATAGCTCATCCATCATAGAGAATTTTGATCCACTTAGAAAAATGAGTAAGTTGTATAGTATTTCAGTGCTCAAACTACAAGATATGAACATAGACATAAAACACGTACACTGCTGTTTGTAAAACTTCACTTACATTGCCTTCAGTTACTGTTATTCTTGATTAATAGCTCGTAGAATGAGTAAGTTTGTACTTTTTATATCAGCAACTATAATTTCACTTATTTTTTTCTATATCCCTTCGACAAACACCGTGTGCGTGGGTTTTCTCGGAGTTCTCCTGTTTCCTCCCACTTTCTTCATATCTACCATTCCATTCATTTCTCATCATCACTGTCTTCTTTAGCCTAGCCGGCATAACAGTGGGACGTAAAACTTAAAATTTGATTCTTTTTCATGTCCCCTTCAATTGCTGTTGTCTTTGGCGAAAACCTATAGACTGAGGTGAGCTTATACTTTTTAAATACCACTAAGTATAATTTAAGGTTAAAATATATAGGCCTATGTATGAAATTGACGCTTACATTTCAGAACGGGCGACAAAGCAAGAAAAAAATATTTCGAGTCCTGTTTACATATCGTCGCATGAGAACCACAGGAACAAACTCCATTTTCGTAGGTTTACAAGCGAAAGGACAAAAATATTACTTTCTTAGAAAGATGTGTTTTTAATAAGATGGTAATTGAGTTACATTAAAACAGATAATCGATAAGGAGAATAGATGGTGTTCCGTTCCATTTACACCAAGTGGGGCTTTCAAAATTATGTCCAAACATGAAGAAAACGATAACCGCATTTTTGAGTTACGTTCCTCTGGTTATCATGCGAGATACATTAAGTAGGCCTAATTATATTAAAGAAATGATAAAGTTTAAATTAAATGGAAATTTGATTCAACTCGTCAATACATTAACATCATACGCTTATTTCCATGTTAAACATTTTTTCAGCCCATTGAATTATAGGTATATTCGTGTCTTTACTTTGAAATAAATAAAGATTTTAACGGCATGATTTTACTGCTTTATGTCTAGTTAAGCTGTCTCTTGCTTTGTCAAATACGATATTTTATTATCTATAAATGTAATATTACCTAAATTAGTTTTCCTTTATAAATATTGAAATAACAGAATTTACTTTTCACAAAGGAAGAAGCATTTAAATAGACCTAAACACAAGTAGAGGACTTTCCGATTTACGATAATAATTTGCAATGTACCTTCTGTTCGGCTGTATAGATATATGAAAAAATGCATATACAGTTTTTTTTTTTTTTTTACTTACATCTCGTAAGGGCTGTCCTCCATTTTTCAACATAATCGCCATATAAATTCATGCACTTGTCATAGTGTTTCATTAACTTAAATATCCATTCTACATAAAACTCAGCCGCCTGAAAATTCAACCAACCTACACAGTATTTTGAGGATCTTCGTTCTTAGTGAAATGAATGAATAGATGAAAATCCGAAGGAGCTAGGTCTGGGTTATACGGGGAATAATCAAATGTGTCTCATTTGAGTTGGCGTAACAGCTCTTGTGTTACCCAAGCACTCTGAGGGCAAACGTCGTCACGCAAGAACACAACCCTAAAGATCAGCAGATTAAGACGTTTATTGTGGATGATTCTTCTCAGTTTCCTTAAAGTGTTGATTATTGAACCACTTTCCATGAATTTGACAAGCAGGATTCCTTTAGCATTCCAAAACGCAGCAGCCATAACCTTCCTCGCAGACAAAATTTGATGGGCTTCCCTCAGCTTATGTTTGAAGAAGCGGTATGGGCCCATCTATTGATTGATGTTATGTCTCACAAGGTACATTCGTGAAGTGTCCCCTCGGGATTCGTGTAAAATTGATTCAATTCAAAATTCTCCGCGGACCAATGTGTATTGCACCAATTTTAGCGGAACATGTCGGCAATTACGGGCTTTTATATATCCAGAATTCAATCATACACTACTAAAGAAACTAAAAGCAATTTTGTGTCCGAGCGTTATAGTAGTGTATGATTGAATTCCGGAAAAGCCTATAAATATGCAAATTCTCGGTTTGGGACGATAAAATTAGTACAACACACATTGATCCGCGGAGAACTTTGCATTTGAATCAATTTTACACGAATTCCGAGGGGACATTTCGCGCATGTACCTTGTCAGCGTTGACAGATGCCATCTCGTCACCAGTCACTTCTCTTTCCCAAAACTCCCTCCATTTTTTATTCTACTATGAAAAAAGCCAAAGGCAGAGCCCATTCAATTGTTTTTAAGACCTCCGTTAAAATTTTCGGTACCTACCGAACACAGAATTTCCAGTTGTTTAATTTTCCTGTGACTACTTCGTACAAAACAATCTGAGAAATGTTCAGAAATTGTACAGAAACTTCCGAGATCGTGAATGATGGTTCTCTGGAATTTTGTCGTCAATTTCCTTTACAAGATCATACCTAACCACTTCTTGATTCGTCATATGAACGTTTGTTATTTCTTCCTTGAAAAATCGGATCCATTGACGCGCAACGACTTTACTCATAATGTTTGGCTTATATACAGCACACAATTCATGATATTGTCTGCAGCCTACAGCTTTTCTTTCTTACCCAAAGAAATCTTATCACTCCGCGTACCTCGAATTTGGCGGGATTTTCAGCAGCAGCACACATTTTGAGACAAGGTATAGGTCAGCACATGCACTGCAGTACGATGCTCTTATTAGCACAGCTGGATGCTTACTAAATCACAGATTACGTGCGTGACGCTCCATCCACCTCTAGTAGTGCCACGCCAAAACGGCGATCACTTTCCGAATTACTCTCGTAAGCCAATGCACTGAAATATATATATATATATATATATATATATATATATATATATATATATATATATATATATATATATATATATATATATAAGAGAATAAGAAAAAATTACATTTCTTACATTGTTCATACTGATTTTTGCTCTCTTTTATTTTATTGTTATACTGCTGTGATCATGCTATAAAAGTTTGATCCTAATTCCTACATTTGTCTTCCTATTGTTGCAGATAGATCATGGCTGCTCTATTAGACGTTTGCACCAGAGGAAACACGAGCAATGATCCGGTTTTTGTAGTCGGAAGGTGGGGCCTCAGTCCATCAAAGACTTTCGGCACAATACGGGAACAGTGTCTTACTGCAACGGAGTGTTTACGAATGGACTGAAAAATTCAAAAATGTTCGCAGAAGTGTTACGCAGCTGGACGGCCATCTGCGGCCACAAACACGGTTCTGTTAGACGAGTGATTATTGATGAAGTAGCACATCGTTTGGAAATTAGTCATGGTTTCTGATAGAGAAAAAGAAATTTAATTTAATTTAGAAAGTTTAGTGTAATTTTAAACTTTCAAGTTACGATAATTTAGCCACTTTCAGATTAGATAGATTTTAAAGTATCATGGCAGCGAATGTCACGCTTTTTAAAGCCAAGCATGATCCCATTTCTATATCCCCTTCGCAAACACATTTCTCTTTTTCACGTTAGCTGCCAATGGTGAATTTTGTTGTTCACCGGTAGAGTGCCAAGCGTACTTACTTACATTATTCTCATTTTGTTCATATTTTTAAAACATAATATTAATATTGAAACATAATCTAAGGCAAAGTATTGAATCCGCGTGCATAAAAGTTGGGGGTCCGATCGGACCTACGTGTGTATATTTTGTTTATGGGCAAGGGGATAAATTACAGTTGAACTGGCAACCCTGTTAGAAAGTTATTTGTTTATTACTACATGTCCAGAAATGAGAAGTGTGGATATATTCAACTTGCTTTTAGTGCTAATAAGTAATATCTTTGTGCAATGAAAAACGAAGAAATATGCGCAGAACTCGATCTCATTAGTAATACCAGTGTAGTGATCTAGACTTTTCTGAAAATTCAGCAAATGACAGGGAAACTGACATCTTGTGAAAATAAATGAGAATAAATAATGAATCCATTGTTAAACTTTTTAACATGTCACTGAAAAAGCAAAACATAGGTCCGATCGGGTCTACAAAAGCAACAAATGCTTGTTACTTGGTATTTAGCGCCCCTAGCGGCGTTAATAATCAATATCAAAGACCAAACCCTACATGTGTAATGAAAACACTACAGTTCATTAACAGTAGAGACAGGATTTTACAATACAAGTATTCTAACGTCAATTCGACAAATTAGAAATTGTGGGTCCGATCGGACCTACAAGAACATTTTCTTAGATCACTCCAGTAGGTCCGATCGGACCCACATGGCAGCTAACGTGTTAAAAAAAAAAAAAGTGTTTTGAGCCTATACCGATACATCAGTATGTTTATATTTTTAAAATAGTATTAAACAGTAAATAAAGTAGTATTAAATAAACTTTAAAAAATAATTTTATATAACATATCTATATAACCTATTAGAATCTACACAATTTTTTTCCATATTAAATTGTATAATCCACTGTTTCTCAACCTCCTCCAGTTTTATTCCTCTTTTATTTCATTGTTTTTTTTTTTTTTTTTTTTTTTTTACTTTTTTAAATAGTAAGCCTATAAAATATTATTTTCTGTTTTGCTGTATTCGAAAAGTATAGACATAAAAATATGTCTTTCACAAGATATTTAATATTATTACACTAGGGTTTCTCACATTTGTCTGTGTGTGTGTTTTCAAATTCTTTGCTATAGTTTGTGGTATGTAACTCACTTGAATTGTATTTTCTGTCTTTCCAGAACTACCGTTCGATATACGAAGTGCACAAGGGCATGCAAGGGCATGTACCTTATGGAACACAACTTGAAAAATGCTGTACTATAGGTTAGCAGTTTTTTTTTTTTTTTTCTTAACCAAAGAGCTATTGCTAGTACCAATAGATTTCATCTTTTATTCCAAGAAGATATTTAATTAATTTATCTTTTATACATGACATGATAATGGGATCTAAGTGAGCTATTTGATTCAATATTTGCACTATAAGCTAATTTTATCTCCATGATTAACATTAGTTCCTTCTATGGACAGAAAATTTCTATGCAGATTAGTATTCAATGTGTTGTATGATTATATCAACTTTGGAAGTTTCATGTAAGAGAGAGTGTTTATGTTTTGAATGCCGATTTACTGTGACCTAGTGTAGGGAATTTCATCCAGTAGGCGATAGTGATGTTTGTTATTGTAAATCCTTAATTCCTCGTATTAAGATTTTAAAGGAGACATTCACGCGATGCAATTACGTATTAAGACATTTTGAAGAGCACTCTATACATCATAAGAACAATTTTGGGTTAAAGTCCGCAGATCGTCCCAATGAGATTTCAGAGAAAGTATATCATCGAATGAACTTGGTTTCACAGTTGTATTCAGATAGAGCTGTCAGATTAAAATCCAAATGTTTAAATCTTATCGTAACATCACAAAATATTATGGGCTTTGTAGAATATGGATGTGTCTTGGATGCGAAGGTATGGATTAGATTAATTAATACACTCTTCTAAATCGAGTTTTCGCACTTTTTATGGAATAAGCACATCATAATGAATTAAGTGATAGTTTTGGTTTGGCAATACTAAATGTAGTTCTCTAGATATAAGGCCTACAAGAAAATGTTTGCCTGAATTATATTGGATCTTTTGATCCAAAAATAAAAATATGTCTATTAGAATAAAATTCAAAATAATATTTAAAAATATTTTCCGGTATTAGATTCTAATTATGTTTATCTCTACCGCTTATCTTCGCGACCTCCAGGTTCAGATACCCTGCTCTAGGCCAATTATGGAAATTACTTGCATTTGGAAATAACTCTATGAGAATTGTATTTTGTTCAAAAAGTCCCATTTTGTCTAGGGCTTACATGGCGGAATGGAGCTCTTCAACTAAAGGTTAAGAGTCTTCATCCCGGCGAAATTAAAATACCGCTAATTTTACAGTAATTATTTGATATCTTCAAATAGATAAAAGATAATTGAAATATGGAACAAGAGCGCCCTAGACAATATTATTTTGCGTGAGGTACCGTTATCACAAGTCACCTAGTGGCTTTCCGTTTTCAGCTGTTTAGAAACGCGAAAATAAATGCCAATTTTCAAAATGACTCGAAATCGAAAGCAGATAAGTGAGTCGTGACAACGGTTTCTCATGTAAAATAATATTGTCTAGGATGCTCTTGTTCCACATTTCGATTATCTTTTATCTATTTGAAGATAACACATAATTACTGTAAAATTAGCGGTATTTTAATTTCGCCGGGATGAAGACTCTTAAGTGTATAAGGTAAGATTAAAAGAAAAAGAATGCAATGTATATCACAGGATGTCAAAAATTTTGTAAGCACTACGTTCCAGAACGTGAAATTTTACAGTTAAACATGAAAATATGAAAATATGTTAAATGGTTTATTTCGATTTCCGTTGTCTGCGGAACGTTGTATCCTTTGAATAAAGTGAATTTAACACATTTTTCAACTACCACGCAATTAATGGGTCCAGTGTTTCTTTCACAAACAAGTTCGGGGGAGGGGTACACTTACAAGGAGACTTACGGAAATGTCACTCACCGATTTGAATGAAACTTTGCACATTTGTAGAACATCGGAAAATAAAAGACAAGTATTTTTTTTTTATTTCGGCAATGGTGCGGGTTTAAGGGTAGAAACCACCCTTTGAAACGTTAGAGGTGGTATCGAAGCATGTACAGAAAACAATCATTTGATGTAGAAGAAAACATAATGCCAGGGAGTTTTAGAACAGCTGATTCAGAATTTAACGTAGAATTACAAAATTCAAAATGGCGGATCTAATATGGCGAAAACAATTACAAAAAGTTTTCTAATTTGAAATGCAGTACATTTAACCAAGAACAATGATAGTTCGCAGGGATCACTGCGAGAAGGTTGCAGACGGATTTGAAACCTCTTTCTGTACTTATTTTAACGAGATGCTTGATTAAAGTGCATCTCTGCACGTTCTCTATTGGGGGTGCGTATTTAAAGTGAGCCCCCTTGCTTATCACTATTCCGGGATAGAGTATGAAGTTCTGACATTGTGAGAGGCAAGGGGACACACTATACATAAATGAAATGAAATGAAATCTTCGGGGTTTAGTCACACGATTATGCCGGCTAGGGTAAAGGAGACGGTGATGATGAGAAATGAATGAAATGTAGAACGAAGGAAGTGGAAGGAAACGGGACAACCCCTAGGAAACCCACGCACACGGTGTTTGTCCACCACAAAGTTCAGCTGGGATCGAACCAGGGACATCATGTTCCAGAATTGAACGCTCTACTACTGAGCCACCGCAGCCCTCACTATACACAAGCACCTCGAATAGTGAGAGAGGTGCAGAGACTCACTTTAGTCAAGTATCATGTAAAAATTTGACGTCAGATTCTGAATCAGCTGTTCTAAAATTCCCGGGCATTAAGTTTTCTTCTACATTAAATGATTGTTTTCTGTATGTGCTTCGAGATCATCTCTAACGGTTCAAAAGGTGCTTTCTACTCTTAAATCCGCACCATTACCGAAATAAAAAATACATATCGATCAAAGGCTCATTCAAATCGGTGAGTGACACTTCCGTAAATCTCCTTTTTAGTATTCAGAGGGGCACATATTATTTTGACACGGTACTTTTCTATTTATTATTATATTATAAATGTGTTATTTTGGTCTCCTCCGGGGTGCACTCTCAGAGCTCCGGGCGGCAGAGCCCCCCCCCCATAAAAAAACATGTCTGGAAGAAACATTACATGGAACTGAAATATTTGCGTTTGATAAGGGATCCGTTGAAGGTATTTTCTACTATCGTAGTAATAATAGAGTTATATCAATCTTCGGACTACTTCTTTGCGGCTCAGCCAGTATTTCAGTTCCCGTATTTTTTCACAACCTCGTATTAGATTTGTTGTAATCAATGGCGTACTTAAGGGGGAGCTTCCGGGCTTAAGTCCCTCCTTGAAATTTTATTTACTATTTTAAAGTAAATAAAATATCTTGCAGAATTTTCACATTTCCAGGAATAAAGTTAGCAAAGCCCCCTCCTTCCCCGAAACAAAATCGTAAATACGCCACTGAATGTAATAATAAACTTTTATTTAATGTAAGATCCGGGTTTGCCTAAGTTTTCAACCTTCTAACATTTATATTTATTCGCAATAAACACAACAAACATCATTAAAGTTTTATTTGAAATGATTGTACCAGTTCATGACTCTTTTACCTCGTACACGCTATTCGTCCATTTTTGTATTTAAATAGATGTTACCTCTCGCCATCTTTGCTTCTTGGGTTTTTATGTTCTGTGCTAAACGATTTCTTTTCTTTTAAAGTATTATTAGTACAGCAAATTGGAACACCATAAAATATCGAGAGATTTACACCAAATTCCAGCAACTAAAAATGTCATTCGCCAGAACCATTTCCTATTCTAAAACTGGACGTAACGTAACAACATTGCTTGTAAATGGCCACATATATATAGAAAAAAAGAGAAAAGAAAACTCGTTTTCCAGGCATGTGTCGACGTACAGATACTAAATTATCATATTATAGTAGTATAAACATAGAAAGAAACAAACAGGAAAAAAAACTACTTAATGTCGAATAAGAATGATTGAGATTAAAATTTTTGTCGCCAGAGGGTAGCCGAGTTGACTCTAGTTGAAAGTCAACTTTTTTTTTTTCTTCTCAACTAAAGTTCACCGAAATAAAGAAAAGAAAAACAGTTCGTATCTATCTAATTTTTGCACAAAAGCTCATTGGAAAAGACAGTTTGTTCCCTTATTAACTTTAATTTGCTTCTTGGTTTGCAAAAGTAAACTAATAAATAAAGGAAATTATATTAAAAAGAAGACAATCAGGATAGGAGGAAGGAGAAAAACATGAAACATAAAAAAAAGGTTCACTAATTACCGAGAACTCCTTTCTATTAAAGAGATAACACAACAGTCTGAGCGATTTTACCCCCGAAAGAAAAAGAAACGAAAAAAAAAAAATGAATATTTATGGGGAGGGATATTAATAGCTACAGTACCCACTGAGCGAAATAAGTGCTACATTTTATAATAGTTTGTGTCGGAAACCTGTTACGAAGATAGTTTTCGGAATCACCTGCCAATTTAACATGTTTTCAAGTATTATTAATCGTTTAGCAATATTAATTAAACTTTAACATGGATAACATAACATGTGAATGACCAAGCAGAAAATAAATAGAACAGGGAAAATTTTTGCTGAGTATACGTAGTAAAAAGAAAACTTTATTTTTTCTTCTTAATGAACTTGAAATGAATAAATAAAACTGGCAGATGTTCTCATAACAAGTATATCTGATGAACAATTACGTTATTTTGGAGAAATTATTTTATATACTAATGTAGGATATAAGTTACTATAAAATCAAGTTTAAATTTGAAGATTTTAAATAATAGTTATGCACACCCCGCCAAAAGAATCTACAGTAGAACTTAGATAGTTCGAGTTGCATGGAATAGAGGCTATTCAGTTCTAAGATAGTTCGAGTTGCATGGAGTCGAGGCTACTTTAGTTCTACATATCAAACAAGTGAATACTTACAAGCACTGGCCGTTAGAAGACGTGTCATTTTTTCTAGGGAGACGTTTTTTACCTTGGGCGCATGTTTGGTGAACATCCTATTAAGCATTAGATGTGGGCAGTATCCGCCCGACTATCAGTGTCAGACGTGAAGGTGGCTCTCTTATGATCTGGTGAGCTATATCATGGTATACGGCTACCCTTGCGACATTATGCGGTCAGGTCAGAGGAGCGGTGTGTAGAGAGCTCTTGGGGAACTGGGTCTACCGAATAGTGCAAACTTGATTTCCAGACAGGAATGTTTTAGGATGATAATGCTCCCAATTCTCACCACTAGCCCTGTTCATGAGCATATTGATGAGGTTTAACATCTTTTTGAGTCGCCCAGTTCCCAGACTTGAATATCGTCTGCCTCTATCCGATATTTTGGAAAACAGGATTCGGCGTTGATTTCCACTTCCTTCGTCTCTATCTGAGCTAGAGACTGTACTACAAGAAGTATGACTTGAAATTTTACGCACCATTATTCAGAGCATGTATTGGTCTGTTCCATCCATAATTCAAGTTTATTGGGTGGTGAAGGTTGACCAACATCATATTAATACAAGATTTCCGATTTTCTCAAAAGGTACCGCTATTTTGTCTAATATCTATATAATAATTTGTTTAAAGTGGAGAGACTGATGAAAGTATGACGGATATATAATTCTTCTATCATTTTAATAGCATATTGACAAAATGTTCAGCTAGAAAATAAAGGTTCTTTGTTTTTCTTCTGGAGCTCCCTTGTGGTTCTATAGTTAGAGCATGCGCATTGGTGCAAGAGATATGGATTCGATTCCCGGCGAGAATTCATGTGGCTGGGATCCACGTTAAGCTATAGGTCCACGTCTCATAATGTCTCGGTGCTGCAAGGGAAATTAAACTCAATATTAACTAACTAACTAAATTAATTAATTAACTGAACTTAACTAATTCACTAGCTAACTAGTCAAATTAACTAACCGAGCTTACTAAATTAAACTAACTAGCTAAACTAAATAACTATGCTAACTAACAAAACTAACTAACTACACTCAGTAAAATAGCTAACTATACTAACTAAATAAAAATAATTCAATTAGGTAATTACACTTTCTACTAACATGGCTCAATGGTAGAGCGTTCACCTCTGGTACATGGAGTCCTTTGTTCGATCCCAGTTCGCGCCAAGTAAGCTATGTGGTAGACAAATGAAATCTTTGAGTTTTACGTCCCGCGGTTATGCCGGTTAGGCTAAAGGAGACGGTGATAATGAATAATGAGTGAGATGGTGGAATGAAGGAAGTGGGAGGAAACGGGAGAATCCCGAGAAAACCCACGTATACGATGTCTGTCCAACACAAAGTTCACTTGGCGGGGGCTGGGATCGAACCCGGGACCCCAAGCACCAGAGGTGAACGCTCTACCACTGAGCCACCGCGGTCCGACAAATACGGTCTACAGTGTGTGTGTGTGTGTGTGTGTGTGTTTTCTCGGGGTTCTCCTATTTCCTCCCATATTCTCCATTCATTTCTCATCATCACCATCTCTTTTAGCCTGGCCAGCATAATCGTGAGTCGTAATACTTAAAGATTTCATTTTTTTCTACCAACATTAACTCTTTACTTTTTTTCAGTATTACACGTTTGAATCATCTTACGAGAGATGGTGATATATTATCCTTTCTCTGTGCCTATACGTACCGACTTTCTCATGTCATTCATGAAGTAACGGTAGACAAAACAAGCTTGGGAAAAGAATTCTTGATCATATAAAGACTGTAAAATCGTATCATAGAATAGAAACTTGACAACACTGTAAAGTACTACATAGTTTCATGGAGAACTCTTTTGAAATGTCTATAAAAACCCGAAAAGGGCAGTTCATTCGTCTTTCTTTAGAGTGTGTTCATTCACTCGACGCACATTGGGAGTCAAAGAATATAAAAGTTACCTGGACATTCCGACTATAAAGATAGTGAACAGTTCATTAAGAACTATGGACCGAAAAATACAACAATTGTTCAACATAAGAAAAGATGAGGTATAGAGGGAGAGGAATAAAGAGCAAAGTGTTCAAAGAGAGGCACTAGCTCTACTCTATTTCTTCTCACAAAATTTCAACCACACTTAAGAGTTGCTATCCAGCTAGGTTTTATCAGGAATGTTGAGATTTTTACACTAAATTCCTAGCGTCCTGGCTTTTCGTCGGGACAAGTAGCCCTGTCTTTTCTGCTTCGCATTTCTATCTTAAACATAAAATTTAATATTGTGATAACCATTCTTCGGTATTCCGTTCAAAATGTGATTGTTGATAGCCCTCCTCGCTGCTCTAGTGGCTAATGTGTGTGTGCTTTTGATGCATAAGGTTCAGGGTTCGATTCCCTGTTGACAAAAAGCAACAAAAGCACTAGAACAGTTCAGGTCGCATTTTAAATTGTAGGTTTCATCCTAATAGTTTGTGCTACTTGCAAATCAGTCAATCATTAATTAAGTAATTAAAGCAATCAAGTTATTGTTGATCATTCTGAATGCTCCTAATAAATGTAAAATTTAGATTAGTTATTGTTGATCATTCTGAATGCTCCTAATAAATGTAAAATTTAGATTAGTTATTGTTGATCATTCTGAATGCTCCTAATAAATGTAAAATTTAGGTTACTCATTGTTGATCGTTCTGATTACTACTAATAAATGTAAAATTTATATTCCGATTAAAATTACGAAATATCACACTTTTTTTGAAAAAAAGGTCCTCCCTTCTGGTCTAGTGACAACAGGTGAACGTGATTTATGGGATCGATTCACGTTGGTAGAGCATTGAACGGATAAATGTGGTTCGGATTACACCTTAAACTGTAGGCACATGTCTCAAATAGTCTTGGTTCCGCAAAACCTCCAAAAAAGAAACTCTTTGAAAATAAAATAAAATAAAATAAAATAAAGAATGAAAGTATTTTTTAAGGTGCAAATCTGACAAATTGAGGTCACCAGATTTCTAATGAAAACAATAAAGGAAAAATCATAACATATTATCATAATAATCATAAAGTATTTCTTTGAATAATAATATTCATGTATTAAGTTTATGTTTATTCACTTATATCATTACATAGTTATTACTACGTCTTATCCTTGGTAAGATTCGCATCTGTCCCAAGGTTTAATAGAAGAATATTATCAAGGGGTTACCAAAATTCTCCAAAACTAGATGTTTTCTACGTAATACGCAGACAAAACAAGAATAATAACGTACATTTCATATGATTTATTACTTTTACGGTGAACAAAAACAGCAATTTAGTAATGATTCGTTTGTTTTTAAAATAATATCTTTACAAAAGAAGATTACATTTCAATTACTTAAATTACAATGATGACACCGTTTATTACTCGTAGATGAAAAACTGAGGGAAATTATTTTTTTAAAAGTAGAAGTACAAAGTATAGTAGTAATCTACTGCCTCGGGAATGGTGTAGATTACTTGTAGAATTTCAAGATCCTATAAATCAAAAGAAGTAACAGAAGGAATAAATGAAAATAATGAAGCGCACTTGCGCCTTTCATATTCCCTTCTGGTCAGGCCCGCATCCATGGTGGTCTAGGGGGGCCCGCCCCCCCTAAATTTTTGCTGCCGCCCTAAAATTTTCACGACAGGCTTGCAAATGAACTATAATACGGTGATGAACTATAATATGGTTGGGTCGGGCCCCCCTTCTAATTTCAGCCGGGCCCCCATTACATTTTTGGGCTGGCTACCGCCTACTTCTGGTGTCAAAATTGATACCATGGTTCCTTTTTTTAAAATTGTTATTAATTTTCAAACTAAGGCAGAATAAAGGTTAATGTCACAATTTAACCTTCATGCAGTTTAGTGCTTATAGGAAATTTTATAGTGATTTGGTTCTTATAGAATTTAACAACAATTTAGTATTTATAGAAAGCTTTACAGGTATTTAATACTTAAGGAAATTTTAAAAGATGGTTAGTGCATATAGAATTTTATAGCAGTTAGTACATATAGAATTTTATAGAATTTTATAGTAGTTTTATACTTATAGAAATTTTAAAAGATGGTTAGTAATATAGAATTTTATAGCAGTTTAGTATTTATAGAAAGCTCTCTAGGGTGTTAGTTAATCAGTATAAGTACTTATATAAAGTATGAGTATTTATTAATGAGTTTGAGTACTTATTAAAAGTTTATAGTTGTTTAGTACTTAGAGTAAGTTTCATAGAAAAGAAGTTGTGGGTGACTTTATTATTGTGCATTTTTACGATCTGTCTATTTATTTGTTAGAACCCATAGAAGCTGAAGTAATTCCTATTTCGTAACCATATAGTCTATTTGCAATTCTTTCAAACACCTATTTTATGCTACGACTCAAGGAGAACTCAAAACGATCCTTAACTCTCTCTCTCTCTCTCTCTCTCTCTCTCTCTCTATATATATATATATATATATATATATATATATATATATATATATATATAGGCCTATTATAACCTTTTCAAGCAAAACGCTGATGGACAATATTTGAAAAAATAACTTCTCGAAATCCTCTGAATCAAATACTATGTGATGATTAACAAAATTTTCTTTTTAAATTGATTGCTGGATGGATTTGAATTTACGTAAATTATAGACAAATAGGACAAGGTCTACCGTTTGAGTGAGATCTATATTATTATAATGGTTCGCAGTCTTCCCACCGAAAATTGAACTCGGAATTTTCTGGTAGCAAAGGCACGAGTGTTAGCCATTAGACAAGTTATAAGGCATATTTTCATCTTAACTCTCTTAGAGACTGGTGTGGCATATAAACACACAGCCCATAGTTCAGTTGTGTTTTGGTATCGTTTATAAGCCACATTTGCATTTAATGTCAAATATCTCATTCAATACCCAATTATAGGCTAAGAGAGAAGGCATAATTTCATATTAACTCTTTTAGAGACATGTGTGGCATATAAACACACAGCTAATAGTTCCGCTTAGGATGACTGTGGTATATAAAACTCATTTACATTTAATTTGTCACGATCCTAGATGCTGAACTGATTATTAATCTGTCATTCAATACCCAATTATAAGTTAAGGGAGAAGGCATATTTTCATCTTAACTCTTTTAGACACGTGTGGCATATAAACACACAGCCGGTAATAATGTTGAGGAGTGTGGTTTATAAACTTCGTCTGCATTTAATTTGTCAATCATCTCATCAATACGTAATTATAGGCTAAGGAAGAAGACATATTTTCATCTTAACTCTTTAAAAGACTGTTGTGGCACATAAACGCATAACCCACAGTTCCGTTCAGGATGAGTGTGGTTTCTAAACCTCATTTGCATTTAATTTGTCAAATATCTCATTTAATACTCAATAATAGGCTAGGATGACTTTTAGAATGTCCATTTTTAGGTTTGAAAAAAAAAAAGTTCCTAAATGGTTAAAAATTACAAGAGGAATACGTCACTACAAGTTTGTTTAAGTTTGGTATTTTAATCAACTTCTTAAACTCTTTCATAAATAAAACTAATTTTTACTTCCATTAAGCTCCAGGAATGCCGTATCTGAAGAAAGAGAAACAAAAAGCATACGTAATGCTTTAAGGAAGCAAAGACATGCACTCAGAAAGAACACTTATTTAAAAGACATGAAAATGACTAAATATTCCACTTTACTCAGTCTAAAATTGCGAATTTCTGTGTGTATGGGAGGGAGTTCGTGATTGCCAAAACTCACGTCTTAGGTATGACTTGTGAAACTGGATCAAGTTGCTTTCATATCTCACGACATTTCACTTTGAAAAGGTGGCAATCCTAACCGCAAAGAGTTTTCCTTTTATTGTGAAAAAAATAACAAAAAAAAAAATAACTATACAATATACAACAACAAAAACGAAACTATTCGGTGGATGGAGTTCATACTATTATCAAAAAAAAAAAAAAAAAAAAAAAAAAAAAAAAAAAAAATAGAGACCGAACTTCCAAAATAGCAAAAAAAAAAAAAAAAAAAAAAGTCATCCATCTTGATATTTAACAGCTTTTAACAATACACAATAACATTTAGTTTTTAAGTGTTCCGCTTTTGTAAGAAGTTGGTAGTAATTCTTTTTCCGTGTGACATCTTTATGACCTCGCCACTAGCTGTGGTCACACCATCGAAGACGAATTGTTCCCATATATTTAAAAGACGAAAAAAGAATTTTGGTTTCTTTAAACTGTCTCTGTGTGCTTCACAATTTTTGGGTATTCGAGTAAAAAAAATACATTTTTCAGTCTTTTTTTTTTTTTTTTTTTTTTTTTTTTTACCTTTTTAAATGAATTGAACGAGAAATACTTTTCCCTTATTGTATAAATATTTCTTCATAAACTAAACGTGACTTTACAATATATCAATATTAGGGTTAAATTCTCAGTAACGGTTATAAGGAAAGCAATATATTGAGTAAATTCAAGTAGGATCTATAAACTGACTTATGCTACAAACCACAATAACAAGAATATTCTTTTATAAAAAGGGAAGATGATAGATTAGTGGGTGGTCCTGGGTTTAGCTCTCGAGAGAGATAATTGAAACATCATGCAATAGTTTATAGTTCGAATCTTCCCCACATTTATTGTGGCCTACGAAGCAAGAAGTGATTTTTTTTCTTTTTAATACAAGAAAATAAGAAGTTTCACACGTGTCGAGGCAGCACTAGTTAGTCTAACCTAGGGTGACCAACCGTCCCGTAAAAACGGGATTGTCCCGTTTTTTCACTACCATTTCCGGTGTTCCGAAAACTTCTCCCGGGACGCCAAAATGTCCCTTATTTACGTGCATTGGATACAAAAACCTTTCGAATCGCTAAAATTTCCTAATTTATATTATTTTCTAAGGTATGTGATTATATTAGAATATGTCTATTACTGAGCAACGTCATTACGACGTTTGCAATATTGGATGTGGTGGCTGCATTGTTTTCCCTCCTAGGCTTCCCCACTCCGCAGACGGCAGTGCAAGGGGGTGAAAGTCTTATGGAGAACAAATGTAACCTGTTTTCACTCTGTTTCGGGCGGTGGAAGATTGAGGCGCTGTCATCAGTACAGTACAGTGTTTCCATGATTTGATTAACGTAAGATGTAACACTTCCATTTACGAAAGGTGAACAGAAGTATAGAACTATAAAAGTGAAAGTAAAAAGAAAACTAGTTGTAAATGAAATAATGTCTAAAAGTAAGACAATGCAAATAAAATGAGTTAGAATCCGATGCTGAGAGTAATTATAAATCCTGTCGGTGACAGATTTGAGCGCTCATATATTTTTAGTAATGTTTTCAAATATTTCATTTTTTGTTAGCTGCTGATAGTTACTTATTATCTAATTAATTCCACAACCTTTTCAATAGATTTTAAAAGGAAGGAAAAAGTGTAAATTTGCCCTTTTTTGTGTGTGTGAGAGAGAGAGAGAGAGCGGAGAGGCTAAAAATTAGGTCTATATTTAAGGGAGCAACCTATCCAGAAATAAAAGATGTCCCGTTTTTTCTAGTTTACGATTTGGTCACCCTAGAACCCAAGTTTTAGATCTCAAACGTTACTTTGGTATTACATAATACTCGTGGTAACACTAAAATAATTATCATTTCAAAATAATCGCAATTATTTACAGTGTACAACTTCCTGAGTTTCTTGAGTAGCCTTGGTACATTACTTTCTCAACTTTTATAAGCTTTTTAGCCTTCAGGAGTTATCTCGGAAGAAATATTTCAAATGGATTTTCAGAACACGGTAAGTAAAAGCAACAATATAAGAGAAGTTGTTTAAAATCAAGTAGTACCACATTATTGTTGATTGTATACAAGATATTTATTTATTTATTTATTTATTCACCAACTTTCATATAGCGCTAGGCTAATTAGCTGAACCTGTACAACATAAAGAAAAAATACAACTACAACAAAAATAAAGAATAAAATGTGGAAAAAAGGTTCAACTCTCAATAGACAAAGTTCTCATCAACTGGGTTCTTTGAAATCGTGCGGTAGTCTGTAAAACAAAGAGGCTTTACAATTAATAACCTAGGTGTCTCATAAGTTAGCAAATTGAAAGATCAAGTTCGCCGCTGAGGAACGCGTTAAGTTAATCTCCGATAGTAAAAATAGTAAAAATTCAGAATCAATTTTGCCATTGATGATATTATACAGGTAAAGTAAATCAGCTCCAAGGCGTTGTTTGTTACGGGAACGTAAGTTCATTAGAGACATTAGTTCTTGTTTCGGGTAATTGCGTTACTCGGGAATTTTAAATCTAATAATGGCAAGAAAAAAGTTTAATACAGAGTCAATACGAGATATTGTTTATGTTAAGCAAATCTTGGTGGTAGGGCTGCCATTTTTTTTTCAAGACATCTCGGAAATTGAGAGTAATGCTTTATTTTCTTGATGATATTTTGACGGGCATATTCTGTTGTTTACACTTCTACTTTTGATATTGTGCTATGCAGCTGGTGAAGGGCTTCGCGGATATCTCGTCCTAGATCCCACAGAATCTAAGGCCTCCTATGCCATCCAAATATAGATAAGGTTTAGACCATGGTGGAAAGACTACAAGGTGGGTGCAATGCAGTGCTACATTCTTGTCGCTCTGGCGCATGACGTCATTTTGGTCGCAGACGTGGCCAGCGAGAGTCAGATGAACTTTTAACAAGCGATTGCTCGCTGGTATCTTACAAACAAAAACTCCTCTTCTATTTATAGTGATCTTCAACGAAGTAAAAAGTTTAGTACAAACAATAATTATATAAACGTAATGTAATCAATGCTTAAGCTAAGTGAATTCAAAGGAAGATATTTACAATAGCAAAAGAAATAGCAATATCAGTTCATATTAAACATCTTTGAAGCTTGAACAAGCCAATATTACTCACTATATTTTCTGCTTTTTCTTTCTTTTCTTTTCTTTCTTTCTTTCTTTTCTTTTTTAAACATCTGAAGTAATACACTCGAGTATGTATAGGTCTGAATAATCTATAACACAGTGTGTCGTTAATGCATTTCATTATTATATATTTATGTATGGTCAAGTATATTTTCGTAACACATTGATCGGTTTTGATTTACTATTATTATTATTTTGCTTGAAAGAGAATTCTTTACTGATGACCCAATATAAATTTTGAGAATATCTCAAGGGAAAATTCATGGTTTTCGTAAACAGAAATGCAACTGCGTATATTTTCGTTATGCTTGGACAGCTTTTTTTAAAGAGGTTGCTCCCACGTAAGTTTCGTCAGAATCTCAGGGGAGGTTAAAAACTTTATTGAGCAGGGACGCGCGTATTTAATATTTTAAATATTGTTTTTATTTTTGATTTATAAAAAAAAATCATGTTATTTGAAGTCGCTGATTGCTTATTTATAGAATTTGTATCTGAACAAAAGATTTGGTGAAACTGACAGTTCTCTGAATATTAGTGTCAAAATTTACGCCATAACAAACTGTATTATTAAACATTTGTACGAAATAAAACGTTACATATACTATTGTGTTCTAAAAATATATAGAAATAAATATGTATATACAAAGCAGCTCAAACAAAGAAATTGCAACATGACTATTTCAAGCAAGAACCAAAGTACTAGGCGTAGGTGAAGACGATGTAGGGGTGTTACAGCTAGACTAGAAAACATATAAACCATAAAATTGCATAATTTTCTTAATTTTCTTGATAAGTTTTCTCTTTTCTGTCCCGTGGACTAAAGAAAACAAAAGATAAATGCAAGTGAATGATTATGTGGAATTTTGGTGGAATGAGAATGTGGGAGTACCCGAGAAACTCACGGACACGATGTTGTCCACCACAAACTCACTTGACCGAGAAGCGGACCAGTATCCCTTGCACCAGAGATAAGCCTTCTGCCACTGAGCCACCGTGCTTCCTTGGTTGGTTGAGAATCTACCATATTTTTAAATTTACTGCAGCCATTCTTAACTTTGTAATTCTGGAGGGGGGCCCTAAATATGTATATGTAATTATCCAAAGTTATTATTAAAATGAACAAAAATTTCATAATCTGAGTGTAAAAATGCCCCGACAATGTCGCCCTGACATAGTAGGTGGATACTTTATTCTCTTTATCTAATACATTGTTATATATCTTTGTAACCGTTAATCGTTATTACGAACTTTCCATTCGTTAGTTAATTTGAAGTGCAACGTCCCATTTTAGCACCGAGGAATGCAGACCTCCAGAATGAAATGGGACCTGAACTACTTTAACGCGTTCAATGCTCTCCATTTGCGTAACTCGAGGGAGGTAAGCCTCCTAGATCATCGTGGCTCCCTTCTCGAGTTACATGCCTGCCTCTGTGGGGAAAATTTTGTCTCAATATCTTATGTAGAAGGAAATTATAGAAATGATAACCTCTGTCGGTTCCCCTCCCTCATGATTTCGAATCCGGGTCTTGGCTCAAAGTTCGTCTTTTTAAATCGTACTATTGGATTTTTGTATGCAGAATCAACACAAGCTATTGTAGCCCTATATACTATTATTACATACTATTAATACTAAAAAGAAACTACATAGTGAAATCGCTTTTTTATAATTTAATTTAACATTGCATTTATTCATTACTTTTATATAAAACGTACCATATTTTAGGTTTATTTTGTCCTGTCGCCTGCAAGCTAAAATCCATTTCTGGAGACATACCCCCTCTTTTTGAGGAAATCTAAATTATTTTATATTAGTTCCCTTAGTTTTTCTGTAATAATTACTACAGCCGTACGTACACTGCACAGTTAGGCATTCTCGATATCATTTAAAAGAACAAAGTAACAAAGAATTTCCACTTGTCACTTAAAGCCGCGCCTATTCCCGTTGTCTCTTGCAAACCAGATGACGTCACAGCCACGACAGCGCTCCAGGCGACATGCGCATGCAACCACATATGCATGCATATGAAGATAGACCTTCGAGAAGCTTTTGACAACTATTCTATTTATGTTGATGTGGTACATATAATAGGATCCAATTCCGAGTTCTTTTCTGCATTGATGAACCTTGGGTTCCTAAAATTATAGAGTGAATCAGCAATACTTATAACAAATAGGCTATGTGGAAACACCTGAACATTCCCTTTGTTTTCTGTCTTTTACGAATAGAAACAATTGTTTGTGTCCGTAGACGGATATATGTTTAAAAGAAGTCCTCCAAAAATTTTCTTTGGCATGTTAAATATCTATAACGAATACTTTTCAAATGTTAACAATTCAACAGCGAAAAATTACGTCAGCTTGTCATGCCTTCCTCCCAGACATTCCTCAGTTCTCATTGTCTGAATTCTTGTCCGTTGTAAGATTATTTTATTTACATTTTCTACCTGGCTTGCTGCACCGTGAAAAAAAATAATCAAATCCTGGAATTTTTGCTATGTTCTATAGTCCTCATAAAAGTCCTTTATAAAGACTTAATTAATTGAAAAAAAAATAACCAGATAAGACTGAATAATATATATTTCTTCTGACACAGTACTCCCATCTGTTAGTGATTGATATAAATAGTCAAAAGAACAAAAGATAATAAAATAAAATAAAGTGACATCTAGCGATAATTATTGTTCTTATTTAGGCAGTTCCAAACGCATGCTTGACTTTAATAGAATTGTTAACAAAAGGGTTCTTGCTTTTAATGAATCATTAAGTTTTAATATCTAATTCTGTCTTTTGTAGGCATTCTTTCTTTGTATGAATCTGTGTATGTGTGTGTGTGTGCTTCTTTTATTTAAATAATCTGTTGTTACGCCACAATTTTACGGAGCTCCATTTATCGTACCGTATCGGGTTAAAACCTGGAGCACCCTATTCGATTTAAGTCTTCTGTATTATAGTGTAACAGATGTGGCGTATTTAGGGGGTGGGCTATCGGGCTCAAGTCCTCTTCCCCCCGAAATAAATTTGTTAGCTTTTCGCCATTCCACGTACAGCAATAATCCTTCTTACGATTTCTAAGAATTTCACTGACTTTCCATTTTCTTATGCTCTTTGTTCAGAAATAATTCTGTAATTCTGTACAGAAATAATTCTGTAGTTTATTCTGAAGTAATAAACTAATAGAAAATAAAATATTTAGGTGCCAAAAAAATCAGAAAAAATGTATATATTAAATCTTTATAATATGTAGTTTGCAACACTGCACCAGAATAATAGCTCAGAGTGCTCTACATGTTGTAATACTAAAATTGTTTTCAAGGAAAATAAAATAAATAACCAAAACACTGGAATATAACACTTAGTGTATGCGGTGAATAACCCCTTAGTACTACCGAGGGGAACCTCTGAGGCCCACAGCACTTTCTTTATTTATAAATAGAAAAAATAAAACAAAAAGCTAGGCAAGTACGTTTTACGATGAATGGGGTCTACTTGACAATATCAATTTTTTTTCAGTTTTTTCCTGGCAATCAGTGGGGTTAGTCTGTAATTTGTTTATTAAATTTATCATACTTACAGCAAAAAAAGAATGTTTATAATAGAAAGATGAAAGTTTTTTTTTTTTTTAATTTAAAACTATTGTCAATAACCAAAACACTGGAATACGTTAACATAATTATACCAACTTAATTCAATCGTCCACTTTGCTACTTTCATATGCCTAATTAGGTAGACACTGTTGCGAATTTATTACTGTACTATTGAATAACAGCGTTTGAGTTCCTTCTAATTTATTATTCTTTTAAACCATTTATATCCATATAAACGCACTGTCAAACAAATATACTTCTTTTTTCTCTTTATTTGTTTATTTACTTATTTATTTATTTATTTGTTTCCTTATTAATATTTTTTGACACATTTCTTTAAAGCTGATTCTAACATTATGCTCTGTGGAGACCTATGCTTCGATAAGATAGCATATACTGAAATAATAATAACATGTGTATGTATGATGACTGCTAGTGCTTGCATGCTTTGGAAGAAGACTTTATTTGTGTTTAGTGTGTAAAAATAAAATCCTGCCACATGAAATTTGAAGCTTAAAATATATAAAATGATAACCATGCCTGTTGTGCAGTATGGTTGGCAAGTATGGTCGCTTACTTGGTGGGAAGAACGCAGACTGAAAGTAATTAAGAGCCTGCCTTACTAAAAATAATACAAAATTTACCATTTTTCTTTTGCTTTTCATAAGTGAAAGGAGATAATAACATGCAACTTAACACAATCATAGATAATGTTATTCTACAACAGAAAATATGACCCTGAAGAATGTTCAGTGTTGCCATCCATAGAAATTACAGTGTTGCCAGAATAACAATTCCCCTAAAATCTAAGTTAATGCAGTGACTAGAAGAACGAACTCAACTGCATTTGCTTACGTATCATGTTCTTTTGGTTTGCTGTGAACTACTTTTTAAATATTAGTTTTATTTAGTTTGTAATAAACAAAATAGTTTTAACATACAGTTATTAAACTTAAATAATAATGTTATATAATAGGCTTACACTATTGCAAGGTCGTGCCGTGGAAAATCAGCGCCCGGGGCGAGAGTATACGACAGCGCCCCCATACATATATTCCAAGCAATTTTTCCAATATTTTTTCCTTTTTTCTCCCGAACTTTTAGCCCCCCTTACTTCGGCGCTCGGGGCCATCGCCCCGCTCGCACCCCCTACCCATGGCACGGCCCTGATTATTATTAACAATAAATCGAACAAGTCTGTCGCGATATCTTGGATGCTCATTAAAGTTTGTCGCCAGTAAAAAAAAAAAAAAAAAAAAGGAAAAACACTGATGTACAGTGTGGATGGAAATTTCTTACTTACCTTTCTGTTTATTTTTCTTCTTCTGTAGTTGCTTAAGTTCTTTCACGATAGTTTCCACCAATCTTCCAGTGTGTTCCACTTCAGTATTATTATTATTATTATTATTATTATTATTATTATTATTATTATTATTATTATTATTATTATTATTATTATTATTGTGTGCTGTTTGTGTATGATACAAAACAAACATTAATTTGACGTATTTTAGAGCTATATTAACAGTAAAAGAGGAAACCCAGTCAAATTCTACCATAGGAAGGCTATAGTTACCGTCTCTACGGGGGATACAATGTTACATATTATCGATTTACTTATTTATGTGATACTGGATTAGTTTAAGTTTAAAGTGTAGTAATGATTAACATTTTCTATTAGAAAATCTCTCTCTCTCTCTCTCTCTCTCTCTCTCTCTCTCTCTCTCTCTCTATATATATATATATATATATATATATATATATATATATATATATATATATATATATGTGTGTGTGTGTGTGTGTGTGTGTGTGTGTGTGTGTGTGTGTGTGTGTGTGTGTGTGTGTGATCGATTTTGTTCTTGTGCACTTTCAGTTTTTAAAGGGAAGGAGCTATGTCGATATTCTTCTTACGAGGAAAGCCGCAAAATACATCGTCACAATGGGTAATAGCCATGAAGACATTTTAGACGTTGGAAGTGATCAGATGAAGTTGGAAGCTAAGAACAAACATGCAATTTCGAAATAAAATTATCCAGACTCATAAACTAGATTATATACAAAATTTGCTAAAAAACCAGTAAATGACTTACAACCTGATTTATCTAAATTAACCTAAAATTAAGAAAATTGACCACGAAAACTACGAAAATTAACCAAAGGGGCTGAAGTAGGCGAGATTTACACAGTATTATAAATATCCTTATCTCTAACAAATAAATGCGTACCAGTGAAGAAAATAGTTTAAAACTTAACTTTATAAAACTTTGCTAATAATGTCATATCTCATTATTAAAGCATTTAATTCTGAGTCTGAGCAACTATTATTATCATTATTATTTTGTTAGTTATCCTAGAAACGCACACTAAATGTTTTCTGGTGTACGTATAAAAAAAAACTTGAGATACTCCAATAATATGACAAGAACAAAGAATTAATTAAGGAAAAAGTGAAATATGGAGATACCGGGGATCGAACCCGGGGCCTTTCACATGCAAAGCGAACGCTCTACCACTGAGCTACATCCCCGGTGCTTATATTTTCTTGAGTGTGACTATCATGACTGTGGCAGTCAGTGCCATGCTGTGGAAAATCAGCGCCCCGAGCGAGAGTATACGACGGTGCCCTCATACATGTATTCCAAGTTTTCCTTTTTTTTTCCTTCTGCGCCCGGGCCCTCTCCCCTCTCGCCCGATACTAGTGGCAGTTACATGAAAGGTACTCTGCGTTTTTGTCAACGAATGATAGGTCTAATTAACCAATTCAAAGGAAATTGAAATAAAAGGTCTCATTACGTTTTCAATGAAAATCTTTGTAACTCCCGCGTAACGTGGTAGCGTGTAGTTTGACACCGTATTTCCGTTGTGGATTTATCAAATATTATTATAGTGAAGATTGACACATTCCTAACACAGCAGCTAAGGGTTGCTAAGCAACAAGCACCTCTACTTTTAATTCTCTGTGAATAAGTGGTAAGTGTTCTTGCTTTTGGGATTAGAAGGATCTCATATAGTCTCGGTGCTGAAGTTCCAAACAAACGAACACAAAGCATCACTCATTTCACGATAGCTTAATAAATTGACATATTATCTTTTTAACTCAATTCTTAATATTACATCCTGTTATACAATGTTCTATTTTTTCGTTATGTTATGCGACTAAAGAACCAGATTTTACACACTTAAAAAATACGAGGGTTGATTGAAAAGTTCGTGGCCTCACCTATAAAATTAGAAAATATTTGGATAAGTTATGTTTAATTTTTCACGTAATCCTCCTCGACTGAGATATATTTGCGCCTCCTCTCCGGTAACGCCTCTATACCACTTTTAAACTATGATTCCTCGAGCCCTGCAAAATATCCCAGAACTGCACTTTTCATCTCTGTATCCGAAGAATATTACTGACTCCATCAAAACTTTTTCAAGTGTCTAAACAAGCGAAAGTTCTATTGTGCCAGATCAGGTGAATAGGGCGGGCGCGGCAACAGTTCGAACCCACTGGAATGAATTTCTGCCATACATACAAGGGACATGTGAACGCGCACATTGTTCAGGTGATTTTCTCCATATTACAAATTCCAGTCACTTTCGCAGACTAGGGCTTTATACACTCGTCACCTGAAACAATAGAGACATAAAATGTTAACACAGTGACTACCAACAGATATAGCTACGCAGCTAATGTATACAAACATAAAATAATTGCTTCCCTCCTAGTAAGGCCACAAACTTTCCAATCGATCTTCGTATATAGATAATAATTCCGGCTTTCGCAAGAATAGGAAAAGTTACAAAATGTCAATCGCAACATTATGTATGTTAACTTACGAAGCTCAGAGCTGATCCGATGTAGCCCTTCCGCTAATTTTAGTTCGTTCTAATACCTATATTCCAATGCGTTTCTAACGATTGGTTACATTTCTAATAACATTTTTTGTACCAATTTGATGCTACTGAATCCAATAGACCTATTTTAAAACATATTTGTCTATGCCATCAGGAGAGAAAATGACCTCAAAATTAAGCTCTTTGATCCCAAACAGTTTCTGATTAACGATAATTTACTACAGAATAATCCCCCCTCACCTGAGAAACAGTCATTAGGAAGGTAACGGAAATTATTAGTACAATGCAGTTCAGAAAACACAAATAGTAACTTAAGCCTTTTATTTTCTGTGGACTTGATCAGAAACAGGGGGTCGCAGTGGCTCAGTGGTAGAGCGCTCACCTCTGCTGCATGGGGTCCTTGGTTCGATCTCTGCTCGCGAAAAGTGAACTTTGTGGTGGACAAATACCGTGTGGATGGGTTTTCTCGGGATTGTCCCCTTTCCTCCCACTTTCTTCATTCCACCACTTCATTCATTTCTTATCATCACCGTCTCCTTTAGTCTAGCCGGCATAACCGTTGTACGTAAAACTTAGATCTAAAGATTTCCTTCATTTTGATCAGATTCAGGTATGTCCTTTCACAAGATTGTCATTCAGGTAATCAGAATAGGTTGTAATTAAGTAACCGTTGATTGCGTCACTGTCATTCAACGTGTCTATTCTGAGAATTGCTTCAAAGGTTACACGAATATTTTCTCAATTCTCCACACCGAGAATCTACCTGAGATACGATGTTGTGTACGATTACATTAAAAACTATTGGACGAACTTTAAAAAGTTCATTACTGAATTCTCTCTCTCTCTATCTGTGTGTGTGGTATGTGTGTGTGTCTGTCTGTCTGTCTGTGTTATTTCCGATTTTTTTTTTTTAATTTTGAGTCCTCTATTCGATAAAGCATCAAAAACTACCTGAGAAAGTGGTGGAATTTTCTGCGTCACTCTTATCGTTCCCGAGATATTGGCCAAAAAATGGCCGATTTCCGGAGATTTAAGGAGCCATATCTCGGAAACCATCAGTTATAGAGAGATGATATTAGTGTTGAACAATACCTAAGAGGATGGTGAACATTTTGGTACCAAATCGTAACCAGTGGCCACTGGTCCACTGGCTACCGTTCCCCAGATATTGGTTTAAAAAGTTCAAATTCTCAATGCCCAGCTGGCGTTTACCATCCTCTTAGATATTGATTAACACCAATATAATCTCTCTATCATTTACCGTTCCCGAGATATTGGCCAAAAAAAAAAAAATAGTTTCGATTTCGGGAGATTTAAGGACCCATATCTCGAGAACCGTGAGTCATAGAGAGATAATATTGGTATTGATCAATACCTAAGGGGATGATGAACATTTTATTTGTTTATTTAACAACCACCAGATACAGCTCAGAGGTCATTTTATGCTAGATATCAAACAACAACAACAATAATAATGGAAAGGAATTGGGAAGGTCTGTTTAGACCTGTTTAGAAGGTACCATCCCGGCATTTGCCTGGTAAAACTGAGGGAAACCCTGGAAAACCCCAGTTAGGATGGTCGGCGGCGGGAATCGAACCCACGTCCTCCCGAATGCGAAGCCATCACTTTGGTACCAAATCGTAACCAATGGCCACTGGTCCACTGTCCACTGTTCCCCAGATATTGGCTAAAAAAGTTCAAATTTCGGGAGATTTAAGGAGCCATATCTTGGGAACCCTAAGGCATAGAGAGACGATATTTTGCGAATATTTGCGAGAATCAGAAGAAGGTGCAGATAAAAAGATTTAATTTTACATGTAGGAACAATCACGGTTATCCTTCCACTCCATTCTTTTCAAATTCATTCTGGCAATATTTTTGGAGCATTTTCAACTAGTTTCTTCTAAAAGTTTTTTTTATATGCTCCACCACTCCCGCAATCAGATTCATTGAAGAAACCTTTCTTTTCATTACCATATTTTTTTTCTTTTTAAATGCCTTTATCCCAATATTAGAATATTTCTTTTAGCTCTTCATAAGTATTTGGACCATACCACTTACATTCTCATTTATGATAATCTTAAGAGCTTTAACATTGTTCACTTCAGTACCAAAGCAGTTATCTTTTGACTGTGGAATCCAACTCCTTGCATTTAGACGGTCTAAAGTTTCCTTTATTCAAGAAAATCAATGTTTAAAACTGGGAAAATAATTAATCAGACCGTTTAGATCAACTGTTCCATCATTGAACTAAAGTACCAACCATCATTGAATGCATTGACAAATTACATTTTGCAAAGTTTTCATTACTACTGATAGTTTTTCAGCTATAAGCTTCACTGTCCTAATTTATGCATATTCCATCTTGCTTCAGAAAAACTATTAAAAGATCGCCCACCAGTGTATCGTAATAATCTATGTGGGCTTGGAAATAGCCAAGTAACTATATAAAAGTCACTAAATTCTTGTATTATCAAAGGACTAAACTTTATTCTTATTACCAAAAGATGTGTAAAAGAGCGTTAAATCAATTTACAGTGGAGTACCGATAATCCGAACACGTTTAATCCCAACAGGTCCGGGAGGTAAATTTTATTTTATTTTTATTTTTATTTTTATTTTTATTTTTATTTTTATTTTTATTTTTATTTTTATTTTTATTTTTATTTTTAACGCATAGTTTCGCCATCGTCTCATAAATTACAATATGTACTGTACGTGAAAAACTAAAGGCATCAAGTTTTCCTAACATTTTAAACATTTTTACAGTGCAGTACATATACTGTAGTCAGAAAACGTGTTTTGAAATATTATACACTATGTGTTACAACACAATAGACCCTTTCACCCGCTTCAAACCGCGATTTTACTGTTATTCCGGCTAATCCGAACAGGGTTCGGTCCCAATTATTTCGGATTAGCGGGACTCCACTGTATTTAAATCTAGCTTTGTTTAATTTATTCTTTAGAACAGTTTTTAAAAACCAGAAGAAATTTGTATCATTCCTCCCTACCAAAGCTCTGGATAACTGAACAAACTTTACTGTGGCGTTAACAGCCAATAGCGCAGTAATCCGATAACGTGCTTCGCCCCGCCTGATATGTATTCCATTTGTACCTATAATGGATTTGGTAATTATAATATACTTTGATTGTTATAATGGATTCATCTGGCAACCCTAATCTTATGAGTCAAGTTTGTGTCAATTGTTCCCAAATCCCCAATAATAATATCGTCAAATAATCTGAATCCCACTTCCATCCATTTAGCGACATATTTCCAGCACATACACATAGTAAGTTTGGGTGATTCCGAACAGTCGCTGAATTCGGGCATCGTAAACTTACGATAATACTGTTCTTCGCATGTGTAATGTAGAGACTTGTGACACTTATTTAAAGCACCGTACCTTTCTACAGTTCATTGCTTAGTAAAAAGTGGAAAGAGTGTTATACGTAGTTTTGACGGTGGGGGAAAGAAGAAGTAACAGGATAGTTCATGCACGTTTTTTTGACCTGATGTAACTTTTAAGTGGAATATGTTAAGGTTTTACACAGAAGGGGTTGTCTGCAAATGGTTAAGTAAGACATATATATAGAAGCGAAGACCTTACTTTACTCGTTGCATATTGGAAGAATTCTATTACTTTGCGAGTGCTTGCTCAACACGTGCACAAGTTTATAGTACTCAAAACGGGCGAATCCGAACGTTTAGGGAAGGGTGAATTCGGGCACGTTTATTACGTTAAGGTGAATCCGGACAGTGTAATGAATGAACTAAGAGGATTCAGAACACTCTCTCCTCTCTCGCTTTTCACGTTTTCACGAAATAGTACGTGGGGTCTGTTGCTTATATCAAGCGTCTATTCATTTTTGCCATAAATGGACTCCGAGGAATCGCCAGAAAAAGCTATAAAATTATCTTAGGATCTACAAACACAACCAAATTACAGAATGCTAATCATAAGGTGCTCAAAAATTCTACACTACTGAATGGCTACATCGAATGAACATGATCCGCCAGCAGCTTGAAACAATTCCTCTTTTGTGTCATCAGACTCATCCCCAAACACGTCTGAATCTCCTTCAGAGTCCTCAGTAAAACAGTTCCTATCTTTTCCTGCTGTTGCTTCTTCCAAACCCACATCCCAAAGGTCAGGTGTTGCTAAAAGATTAAGTGTCACGAATTGCAGTTTGTTTCAAACTGTCTCCTCAAACACAATCGAAGGTATGGATGAAAACAACTGTGGATTTTGTGGAAAGAATTATTATGCACCATCATCAAGAAAAAACGGTTCCTGGGTGTCGTGTACCGTGTGTAAGAACTGGTTTCATGAAAGATGTGTTGGAGGTGATAAGGAACTGTATTTTATCTGTGGATAATGTGTCTGAATTATGGCCAGTGCTTCACGAAACTGGCAGAGTTGAGTAACGCAATAAATAAATAAATAAATAAATGCTAGTCTCAGTGCACACATATTATACGTTTTACTAATAATCTAGTTGTTACTAGCAAAAAATAGTAGTACTGTACAATGTAGTTTTAATGGAAACAAATGTATTACTATGTTTAATGATTAAACACTATATTAGTAGTTACACTACTGTGCATTTAGTTTACAGTTTCAACAGTAATTAGTATAGAAAATGCTATGTTAGTAATTTGTATGTATTTTTCATGTGTTTGTATTTATATTCTGTACTTAGCATGTTAGAATGTTAGTGTAGCAAGATAGTAAGCTAAAACATACCTATCATGTATATATCTTCCTTCAAAGTTCAGTGTCCGGAATCTTCAACCTACTGTCCGGATTCACCCTTCCAAATTTGCAAATCAAAGATTTTGTCAACTTTCAAACAATTATTTTTTTACTTCTTAACATGGCATTCCAGGAAAACTATTTCAGTTGTACATGCATACCAACATATCACTAAATAATATGACGAAGTATTGGGCATTTTCGAGCGAGCGAGGTAGTAGTGAAAGAAAGGTAATAGCAAAAAAGAAACATCAGAACTGTACGGATTCGCCCAAATTTACCCTAAAATGATTAAATTTGAGATATTTTCTCGTAACAGAAAGCACTATATACTAAATTACATACATCTCTGCAAGAGTTGAGAAGAAACATTTATTTCGGAGGCAAACTACTCTAAATTCTTTCAAAAAGTTTATGCGATATTCATAGCTTCTGCTTAAAAATCCCCACATATAGTTTCATGGTTGTGTCCTTACATTACGTCATCTATTGAAATTTTAATTGTTAAAAGTTTTTGTATAGTAATTTTGGTGGCCACTTTTTATGAAAAATCGATCGAACATATCGGATTCTCGCGATTCTCGCTAAGTAAATCCCCGTGTTTACAGTAGCCACTGAATTAGGACCGCGTTCTCCCGCGAGTACTCCATAGTGTGTCAATACGTTGTCGAAGCAACTCATGGTTATTAACAAGACGTTGTGGTTATGTTGCCACGTCTAGCTCCCGTACTAATGTCGGATATACGATATTAAGCATAACTGACAATACTCTTCTATAAGTCCATTTCAAACTTCACGAATCAAGCACTGCAACAAGAAATTAAATATAAAGCTTGTTGTAGCTGTTAAAATTCAAGTAGGTTACCTCAAAGCTTTCAAAATATTTCATGTACTTGACCAACACTCGGAAAGTATGCTAAAGTTAACCAACTTAAACTATATTACATCTTGTACCAGCGGCGGATCCAGGGGGCAATCGGGAAAATCGCTCCCCCCCCAGAAGAGGAAACTTTCTTTTTTAAAATATAAATAAAACCCATCCCAGGGTTTGGAGCTCTTAAAAGTAGCTCTAACAAGGGACATGTGCGAACCGTGGCAGCTAGATATTTATGAAAATTGGTACTTGGACTAACTATGAATCGCTAAATCATCTTGGTGATAGTCACTCGGTGCGGAAATGCCTTGTTTACCCGCTTAGTATAATACATATAACAAGCAGTAACCGGATGAGATTGTGCCGGGTTATACCCCAAAAACGCCGAGAAAAGGCAGAAAATGAAAAATGTATCCAGGTAATCTAATACCTACGGGAGGGGGACACAGCACCCCCCCCCTGACAAAAACACAGCACTAGTGCTACGTAAGCAGTGTTACCATCCCAACACAAACTTATAGTTTTTCAAATAGAAACTTATACCATTTATGATATTAAAACAATTGGCATAAAATGTGAAAGAAAATAAGCAAAAGGTGAGATATCAGTGTTAGAAAACAAGGGAGATATGAAGCTGTAAAGTTGAGAAATTATGGGCTCGTACACAGAAACGAACAAATGTACAACAACAAGAAGACTGCAGAAGAAACAAATGCATACTAGGGAAAAAAAAAAACTACAGCAGTGACTCCGAATTCTGCGGAGATTCAGCGTCGCTACTTTCAGACATGGCAAAGTCATCAGTTCTATTCACAACACAAGATGAACACGTTCAACACAGCGCCAACATCCACGACGAACGAACAATATTACGACGTACTGTGTTGTACTAGACATCTAATGACAGAAACACATTTTAGCGGGAAAAGTGTAACAAGTGACTGTCTACAGCGCGTTCAATATAAGTTTTCTTCAGTAGTAGTATGTGTTAGAAACTGCATTCAGTGCGAAAAGGCACTGAACGCCGTTTTCAATATTCAAAATAACTGCCTTTAGAAGGCGATACCTGAATCCCTTTGTGGCAAATGATAGGCCTACCTATGTAGATAATGAAACAAATGTTACCACGATTTCGACCAAGATATTACATGTGCTCTTTCTGCAATGACCGATTCAATTAATTTCACGAAGATGAGAAAGAAAACTTACATGTATCTTCCTTGTGTATGTTAGTAACACACACACACACCCGAAAAAGGAAATAGAAAACCTTTACAGTTCCCGTTCCCCAAATAATTCAACTAAAGTAGTAGATACGATGAATAGTATTTACTTTAGTTTAGGTTTATCTAAGGATCTGTTAATTTTCAAGCAATCCTTTATTTTTACGCTTCTAATGTCTAACGCTAGCATTTCTGAACCTAAGTTAGTCACACTTCTCTTTCTATTTTTTATTATTTTAACCTCACAAATTCAAGTCTTAAATTCTTGCCTTAATTAATAGTGTGATAGAATAACAATGACAACAACTTGGGATGACAGAAGATTTACATATAAGTGTTTCATTTAGTGTTAAAATACACTAAACTATCATCCTACACTAATAAATGGAACAGCATAGACAAAGTCAAGGCGGGTTCAAATTTCTTCACAAAATCGAAAGAGAACTTTGTTTTCATTCCCAATGGAGTCATCACAGTCTGTTAAATAACTCAAAGGCAATTCCCACTGTTTTACACAATTTCATAAATTCTTAATAAGCTATGTAGTAGACCCCTATGTATCGTATATCGATGACACTTGTTTACATTCATTACTAGATATCGTAAACACTTTCGTCTTCACTTAAATTTACCTGTCAATCTCAATCACAGATGATCTATCTCATGAGAGTTCTCACAAAAATCGTGTGAGGTGAAAAAAAGCAAGTGTGAGGTCATGAAATTGATGTGTGACAGAGATTCAAACAAATATGAGGGCTATTTTTTTCAACCTCCGTTAGGCACATGAGATGCACTGAGAACAAAAATTGTAGGTGGCGTACTTAAAAAGATAGGTTACATGCGTAATTCCTGTAGTTTTTGGACTTAACGTACAGCAGACGTATAACTGAAAACGCATGTTTTATAATACTTTCTGTATGTGTTCCATCTATACGTACTTTCTGTATGAAACAATGTAGGCAGTCAGGATCTCACATACAAATGGACGTATATAACATATAACTGACGAAGGTAACGTAAGTCTATGCATGTGATATACGGAAAACTGTTAGATGTCAGACATCCTGCAACGGCATGATGTAACACCTAAGGGCAGTGCCTATGTAGCATACGGATAACGTATGCTCAGTACTGATTTCTATAGTAAGCAAGAGGATACCGTATATTTGTACAATATACCGCTGTCCGGAGAACGGATTTTTCTCTGTGTGACAAAACAGGGAGATAAAAACAAAGCAGATGATTGAATGTTGCCTCCCTCCTCAACGACAGACACTCTTCCATTCATCGAAGTACTTGCTAAGTATGAACTACATTATGTAATTTGATTGCTCCAGGTAGAAGGGTATCATGCAGACTAAGGATTATGGCGGAAAATGACGGATGGCTGAGGATTATGGTGGATTAAATGACTAAGGATTATGGCGGAAAATTTACCTTATATTAAGTCATGACTGTGTGCATCAATGCTGCAAAAAGTTTCAACAAGGAGTTACACAACGAGAATGACCAAAGATGGAAAACTATTGCAGTAGATGACATTGTGAAACGAGTAAATCATGTGATTTGTGAAAGGTATACATTACAATTTCTGAACTGTCTGCCGAGTTCCCTGAAATTTTAAGATCCGAGCTAGAGACATCGAATTACATTGGTGGGCGCTTCGACTCCACTAAATTGTATATTTAAAAGCTAGCCACCCTACCAGAGGTGGTATGGGTCAATGAGAACTTGACCCATGACCCACTGACCCACCACTCACCGTCATCCACTCTGACGCACTGTGACCCAGTCCGACCCACAACTCAACATGATCCACTCTGAATCACCACCACCAAAACCCATCATTAATCCAGCCCTCCTCTCCACTGACTAAAGAGTTTACACTTGTAATAAAGCAAGGTTGTAAACTTATCACTAATCGGAGTTTGAATTTCTACAGTCAATCGCTCAAGCACCGCTCTGTTACAATAATAGTAGATTTGACTTTTACAATATAAAATGATAAAGTGTACATCATGGGCCACATTACGATGATTTTCAATTTAATTATCATATATAATTATATCCTTGTTGAATTACAGATAATTTTTAATGGAAAAATAGGATGAAATTTGAGTCTCAAACCAAGGTAAAGTAGGCCAACGTAAAAGGGGGGGGGACTGTAAAATTAGACTGTGTCTCGAAAACCAAGTAGTAAGTCCTATTGATATTATAAGAATTACAAATATCATTATTCAAATGTACCTTAAGTTCTTTTTTCACTTAGATATACTCATTGCAGGCTAAATAAATAGGAAGAAATGAAAAAGGAAGAAAAATGAAGGACTAGTAAGTAAAACGTAGACAACTTCATTAATGTTGAGAAGATCCTGTCTATAATGCACTGAGTAGAGTGAATCGGTGGGTTACAGTGGGTCACGTCTTGTTCACTCACGACCCACTGACCCACTCCATCTCTGGAGCGGAGTGCATGACGTCCACTGAATGGTTTTATCTTGTCCCTGTCCCCGTTTTATGTGGCTCTACTTTAGTGGCATAGCCCTCGTATATAGCGATAATTGAATATTCTGTACTGAATAACTGGATACAGCAAGGCTAGATATGTATTTTGCTCTGGTGAGAATTCATTCTGCGAGGGTTTGGACCACGAATTTTTGGCCCACGAGGGTTTGGTCGAGCCATAGACAGTGTTTGCACTAGCTTAATATCATATTTCTAATTATTAATTCTGTGTGAATAACAATATTTATATTAATTCTGTTTAGTACTAGTTTGAAATAAGACAAATAACATTTGCAATGGTTGGATTGATCAAAAATATATAAAATAAATTACTTAAAAATAAACAGTAAGAAAAACGGAAGTGTTTTTCCAGTGTTATTTTTTACCAAACTATACAAATGTAAAAAGAGAGAAACTGGAAAATTTTAATAGAACAATTTAATAAAAGAATCATACTTTAAACAATTCAAGCAACTTTGAAAGAAGAGATAAACTGGAAAATTCTAATAGAACAATTTAATTAAAGAATCATACTTTAAACAATTCAAGCAACTTTGCAAGAAGAGATAAACTGGAAAATTTTAATAGAACCCTTTAATAAAAGAATCATATTTTAAACAATTAAAACAACTTTGCAAGAAGAGATAAACTGGAAAATCTTAATAGAACCATTTAATAAAAGAATCGTTCTTTAAATAATTAAAGCAATTTTGCAAGAAGAAATAAACTGGAAAATCATAATAGAACCATTTAATAAAAGAATCATACTTTAAACAATTAAAACAACTTTGCAAGAAGAGCTAAACTGTAAAATTTTAATTGAACTGTTTAATAAAAAAAATCATACTTTAAAAAGTTAAAGCAACTTGCCAAAAGAGAGAAATTGTAAAATTTTAATAGAACCATTTCGTAAAAAATCATATTTTAAACAATTAAGCAACTTTGCTAGAAGAGATAAACTGAAAAAAATTTAATAGAACTAGTCAATAAAATAATCATACTCTAAACAATTAAAGCAACTTGCTAAAGAGAGAGAAATTGGAAATTTTTAATAGTACCATTTATAAAAATAATCAAGCAAGTCAATGGTACAACATTTTGCTTCAACTCTTATCAATATGTATACTAGGCTAACCTTCTGAGGTTTTTAGGAATCCAATTCCAAGTATCCTAAAAAAAATCTGAAGATCTGAAGATAAATGTTGAGGAAGTTTGAGTTTGCTGATCAATTTAAGAGGCTCAGATTTTTATTTGAATTATATTGCTAGTAACTCTCCTCCACCAGAAATAATATCTCTAAGTGTGTCATCAGAGCAAAAAGCATAAATGACATAATGAGGTACATTTGGAAGTGTTCACGTAACATAGTCCTCTTTTCCAGCGTATCTTTTATGTAGTCACAATGTAACCATTTCATTTCAGTATTTTATGATTTGGTTTCAGAGAGGTTGATTTGATAATACTTACTTGATCATAATGAATAGACGAAACCCATCTCATTTTTTAAAGTGAGAAAAAAAGAAAGGATCATAAAACAAATAGACGTTTGCCAACCCAGGATGCTCTGTGTGTCAAGCGAGAACAATCATTGGATAACGGAAATAGATAACAAGAGGTGTCGCTAGGTGACTCTGCATCACAAGTCTTTTATACATCGCCATGTTCGTTCTAGCGTAAAACCATATCTCACAGGCTCTGCGCCTTTATTTACCCCCCACTTATCTCGGTACATGCAAAGCTTATTTGAAAATGTGAGTGACTAGGTATGATGAGAGAAAGGAGCCGAAACAGTGCAATTTCCTGCGAGTGATTGGTTAGACACGTGTTCACCATTTATCTCACGAGTTGTGTCAGTCAAGCAGTTGGTTAGACACACAAAAGCATCCATGAAGATGTTTAGGGTGTACGCCGTTTTTTTTTATTCCATATCCACACAATACATGTATGGAAAATGAAAACGTTTTGTTGTACTATATATATATATATATATATATATATATATATATATATATATATATATATGCAAAGGGAAGGAGAACCTAGCCCCATCAGACGGGTTTGAATTTGAGATAGCAAGCTATTATTACCCTGAAAATTCAGCTTGCCTCTACCGTAAAACCAAACTTTAAAAAAAGAAAGAAAAAAGTATAAACTTGGTTGGATATTTGCTGTTTCGACGGCACTTCATCGTTCTTTACTAAAGCATTTTTTAAAAACATTTTTTTACCTTTCTTTTTCGGACCCATGCTCGCTCGTTTTGTTGCAATTCAGCAACAAACATCTATTCGGTGCTCCTTCACTATGTTGATCTAGTACCTCTACATTGTTATTGTCTCTTTTTTTAACGTACCGGTGAACCAGACGCGAGAATGCGATGGCATGGTGGGGATCATGTTCGACTGATGAGTGTTGTTGAGTTGAGGTGATTGTTGGAAGTTTTTCGCTCTGTTATCAGTCGTTTTTGGGTGTCTTTCGTAAATGTATACTTTTTTTTGAAAGCTTTTTTCCCACTATTTTTATATGCCTGAGGCTGGCTGGCTTCGTTTAGCGCTAGAGTGTCGAGGTCGTGTAAGTGTGGTTGGTTTTGCACTGTGTGTGATGTCATCTCTCGACTACTCCATTTCCGTCGTTCTGTGGATGGAAAAACCCCTTTTACCCCGCTCATGTCGTTGTCTCTTGCTTGTTTTTTTTCTTCTTTTTTCTTCAAATTTTATTTTGTACCTCGTTTACTTCCGGCTTCGTCCTAGAGACTAGAGTTGAAAACGAGCGAGAAAGGACCGAGAGAGAGACAGAGATTGTGAAATTCCCTCGCAACAACAACTTTATTTCACGACCCCACCCTATCCATTTGCCACTGTTTGTGTCTTGCTTTCGTACGTAAATATTCCCTCTCTAGTACAGTATACTCGTACAGGTTTTATTACACTGACTCTGGAAAAACAGCGTGTCGGGCTTTTTGTCTAGTGGATAACATGGTATTTTCTGTCTTTCTCGCTTCTTCTACACATACACATACACATTTGTGATGCAGGAACCGTGTGCTAACCCACCCACTCAGTAAGAGAAACTATCATTTCGGTCCACTGCCTATGCTTCTCTCCGGTTATTGTAATTTGGCTGGCGTAAATGGGTAGAAGAAGAGGTAGGTGTGAAAGAGAAGCAGAAAACGATAGTTGTCACCAGGGGCAAAGGGGTGGGTGGGTTATTCTCATCCCTCTTTCCTGGCTCTTCTTATGGGCCGTTGTTCTATGTAACCTCTCTCTCTCTCTTTCAACTGCCGCAGCCCTTGACTCTTTCTAGCATGCTAAAATTTTCTCGTGTCGACCGCCGCCAAACCATCCTCGAATATGATACCTTATCAGAAAATGAGTCATTTTGTCGGTGACAGCCGGAGGAAATTGGAATAAGAAATTCACCGTAAATGAAAGATAGGAGGTACCGGGTTGTTGAGCTAAGCGAAAGAGTAGTAAGGGTGGGGAATGGTTGCTCTCTCTTTCTCTCTTCAGCACTCTTCCGCCAATCCATCCTTCACCCCTCCCCGTGAACCCTCCACTGCGAACAAATGCGCCCTTCTATTCGAAGCGTCGACGTCCAAACAAGAAAGGAAATTACACCAACTATTTTCGAATAGGAGGGCTCTCTATTCCCCTCTTTCTTTCTCTCCTCTTCACCAGTTGTTTCCCCCGACGGCGGCGACGACGACGACGACGACGCCCTGAAAGAACAGTTACCGATAAGCACTCTCTACTGAAAGAGCAAAGAGAGAGAGAGAGAGAAAGGTAGTTGTTTGGCGGGCGGACGCTCAGCGAAGTGAGATGGGCTTTAAATGGTTGTCACTGCAAGTCAAGACCAGGGGCCACAGTTGCAGCAATTCATCACGCTCTGCGCGCACAGAACTCCGATTGAATACTGCCACTGGAATTGTGGCACCAATCTTCATCCTCTTTCCTCTTTCTTATTCTACAACAGTAACGTTCTTCATGACAATTGGCAGTAGTACCAACTTATCAGACAAAACAATTCGATATAGAAAAAGCATTTGACATGAGTTTAATTGCAATGTTTAATTAAATATGTTTGTGTCGTAAGACAATCACAATGATAGTGCATATCGTATGCAATCGATAAAGCTCATCCGATTTTCACCAAACTTGGTGTGAGGGTAGGCTTTGACGAGAACAGTACACAAAAGAAGTTTTGTGATGTTCAATTTTTTTTCCGACTAATGGACTAGCAAATTTGTGATTTGGAGTTTGTCAAATTTTCTTTTAAATTTTTTTATCTCGCTGCTATTTAGAATGAAAATACATGGAGCAAACCTGATATTAAACGCTAATTTGAATAATAAAGAAATAAATGATGAGACGATTGGTTAACTATGTTGTATCTAAGATGCGTACTTATAGTAAAGATTTTCTAAAATCATAGAGGTTACTTATAATGAAGAATTCCTAAAATCATAGAGGTTACTTACAATAAAGATTTTCTAAAATCATAGAGCCTACTTATAATAAAGATTTCCTAAAATCATAGCAGGCTACTTATAATAAAGAATTCCTAAAATCATACTAGAGGTTACTTACAATTAAGATTTCCTTAAATCTAGAGGTTACTTATAATGAAGATTTCCTATAATCATAGAGGTTACTTGTAATGAAGATTTCCTAAAATCTAGAGGTTACTTGTAATGAAGATTTCCTAAAATCATAGAGGCTACTTATGATGAAGAATTCCTAAAATCATAGAGGTTACTTACAATAAAGATTTCCTAAAATCATAGAGTCTACTTATAATAAAGATTTCCTAAAATCATAGCAGGCTACTTATAATAAAGAATTCCTAAAATCATACTAGAGGTTACTTACAGTTAAGATTTCCTTAAATCTAGAGGTTACTTATAATGAAGATTTCCTAAAATCATAGTGGTTACTTATAATAAAGATTTCCTAAAATCAGATGCTACTTATAATAAAGATTTCCTAAAATCATCCTATAGGTTACTTAGAATTAAAATTTCCTAAAATCGTAGATGTTACTTATAAAAAAGATTTCCTTAAATCATAGAGGTTAGTTATAATGAAGATTTCCTATAATCATGGGGGTTACTTGTAATGAAGATTTCCTATAATCATAGAGGTTACATATAACAGAGATTTCCTAAAATCATAATGCTTACTTATAATAAAGATTTCCTAAAATCAGAGGGTACTTTTAATAAAGATTTCCTTAAATCATCCTAGAGGTACTTACAATAAAGATTTCCTAAAATTGTAGAAGTTACTTATAATAGATATTTCCTAAAATCGTAGAGGTTACTTATAATAAAGATTTCCTAAAACTGTAGAAGAATATTTTTCCATAAAAAGAAAATTCACTACTTTGTACAGTTGCCCATAAAAATATATACCGAGCACGATGGCAAAAAAGTGCTGTTATTCTCGGAACCGAAGCTGTTGTTCCTAATCTCTGACGAACAGATACATATTTAGTTTTTTCTGACTTGCCTAATTAAGTTGCAAATTTCTAATGACAATATGAGATCTTAAAAATCCGTCTCGGTAGTTAATCTTAGAAATCCGTCTCCTTCTAAAACAAGTAGAATTCTATGTACAGAAAGGAGGGGTTAACAAAGTCTACAAATATAACATTTACGCTGAAACATCTGTAATAGCAAGTTTCAAATTCGAGACCAGTTTAACTGTTTTTTTGATACATCCAACTAATTCTGATCCTCAGTCGCTAATTCTCCAAGTACAGAGTTTAACTAAATAGGCACAGACAAAGGATATACAGACCGCAAACTTCGCGAAAAACTGGAAACTTGGGGAACAGTAGCGCCTCGAAACATGCGACGACGGAACTAACCAGTCGATCTGACGTCACCTAGTGGAAATTTCGAAAGTAACGCCCTCGATTAGCACGTGGTGAAGGAAAGAAAAATGAAATGAAATCGTTGAGTTTTACGTCCCACGGTTATGCCGGTTAGGCTAAAGGAGACGGTGATGATGAGTAATGAATGAAATGGTGGAATGAAGAAACTGGGAGGAAACGGGAGAACCCCGAGAAAACTCACGCACACGGTGTTTGTCCACCACAAAGTTCACTTGGCGGGGGCTGGGATAGAACCCGGGACCCCAAGCACCAGAGGTGAACGCTCTACCACTGAGTGGTGAAGGAAAGAGTGATGTGTACCACAAACAAGCACTGTCTTGGTTGTTGAAGATATGTCCGTTCAAGAACATGTCTAGTTGCTGGAAAAAGTGGAACACAATGGGTGAGAATGGTGGATAGAGCACGTTTTATATTACAATGATGTAACTTTTGCGGCCTCATTTATTCAGATTGTTGTCGTGTGACATGATTAAATCATTCCTTTTGACTAATGACCAAAAAGAGATGTTTCAGTTTTTGGTTAAATATGTCAGTATTCCTAACTCCCAGACGTGATGGATTTGCCTGGATTGAGTAGACTAAAGTAAATCAGCAATGCTACGAAGTGTCTCACGATAACTATAAAGTTCCTTGAGTGAAATGTCGACTTTGGAATGGTTTTAGAAGTGCAATTTAACCATTGCCAGAATGTGTTTATTGTTATCCGTGCAAGGTTCATTCTTCGAAGTGTGAGTGTGTTCGAGAAATGTGTGTGAGTGTGTTCGAGAAATCAAGAGCAGCAGCAGCATAGAGTAGGATTTAAAAAACACCGATATATATATATATATATATATATATATATATATATATATATATA